>NC_029785.2:73853212-73924490 GCF_000816755.2 Arachis ipaensis | reverse complement strand
TGCTCGTTCCGGTTTTAACTTTGCAAGCCAGGTCAGAAGCTTTGATATCTGTATCTTGGAACTCTTTTGTATATATACTTTCATGCTTATTTTACTCTTGTCTGGCTTCGTTACGTTTATTGCTTACGTGAGTGATGCGCTTTTCTCTTTAACGCTTTCGTGTTAACTCTTTCTGAAAAGGCTCTTAGATAAAATCATTTTTCACCTATATTATATATATGATTTTACTTTTAGATGTCGTAATACCTCACCACCTCAGTTTTATGACTTAAGCATAAGACTCTGTGTGGTAGGGTGTTACAAATTATGTGCCCTATCACCATTAGAGGGATTATGTGCCCTGTCACCATTAGAGGAATTTTGTGCCCTATCACCATTAGAGGGAATTGGTGCCCTGTCACTGTAATCCTCGTAACATTAGCGAATAATTAATTAATAAATTAATTTTTAATAAAAAAAATTAGAAATGTGAATTTTATAGTTTAATAAGAGAGAGCTAATTACAATAAGAATTTTGACACTAATTTTAAAGAATTTGGCCTAAGATTGGGCCAAACAGGCCAAACCGGATGATCTGGTGCCAAAATGGGCCCAAAGGCCCAACCCAACCCACCAAATTAAGAGAACTCAGCTTCCTTCTCTTCCCCATATGAAACACATGCTGCAAAAACAATTGGGGGAAGAACCTTGAGCTTCAAACCCTTGCTCCCAAATCAATTTGCCATAACTTCTCACTTCAAGCTTCGATCGTCTCACCGTTTGCGGCCATGCGACTGTAGCGTCGATCTCTACAAAGCCTAGTAAGAGGTTAGGTAAGTAAGTCTCAATTTCAATCTCAGTTCTTTCTTCCCCCAAATTTCAAAAATTGGGATAGAGTGGGTGTTGAGATTTTGGTTCTTTTATGTTATAGGATTCGATTAGCTTGAGAAAAATGCTTAATCTTGCTTCATTAGTACTTGGGTAAGGTGAGAATCCTAGAACCTTAGCTAATTCCTTGATTATGTGTGTTGGATATTGAATTTTGGTATAAATATGTGATAAAATGTGCTAGGTGTGTATATATATGTGATATGAAGCAAATTGGAAATGTTGGAAGCTTAATTGGAAGCTTGAAGTTGGTCCTAGTTGCTGAATTTTGGTGTTGAAGGCTTGCAATCTTGTATAAGTGGGTTGTCTTGTGAAAAATTAGGTTAGATGACCATAGGTAAGGTTGGAATGCATGAGTATGTTAAAGAATTGTTTTCGTTGTTTATCTTATGAATCTGGGTGGAACGGAAGTATGACCCTTGTTCTAATTGAGTTCTTGTAAAACTTGGAAAAGCTCTTTGCTTGAACAACAGCTTGAAAATAATTTCTCCTAAATTTCTAATTATCTGGAGTTAACAGGATACGTGACATATTGATGAGCGGATAATGTATACATTTTTTGACATTGTTTCTAGTATGTTTTTAGTAGAATCTGGTTACTTTTAGGGATGTTTTCATTAGCTTTTATGTTAAATTCACATTTCTAGACTTTACTATGAGTTTGTGTGTTTTTCTGTGATTTCAGGTATTTTCTGACTGAAATTGAGGGACTTGAGCAAAAATCAGATTCAGAGGTTGAAGAAGGACTGCTGATGCTGTTGGATTCTGACCTCCCTGTACTCAAAATGGATTTTCTGGAGCTACAGAACTCAAAATGGCGCACTTCCAATTGCGTTGGAAAGTAGACATCCAGGGCTTTCCAGCAATGTATAATAGTCCATACTTTGTCCAAGCTTAGATGATGCAAACTGGCGTTCAACGCCAGCTCTCTGCCCAATTCTGGCGTCCAGCGTCAGAAACAAGTTGCAAAGTGGAGTTCAACGCTCAAAATGGCACAAAAGGTGGCGTTCAACTCCAAGAAGGACCTCTACACGTGCAACACTCAAGTTCAGCCCAAGCACACACCAAGTAGGCCCCGGAAGTGGATTTATGCATCAATTACTTACTTCTGTAAACCCTAGTAGCTAGTTTATTATAAATAGGACATTTTACTATTATATTAGACATCCTGGATTGTATTTTGATCCTGTGATCACGTTTTGGGGGCTGGCCTCTCGGCCATGGCTGGATTTTTCACTTATGTATTTTCAACGGTAGAGTTTCTACACTCCATAGATTAAGGTGTGGAGCTCTGCTGTTCCTCAAAGATTAATGCAAAGTACTACTGTTTTTTATTCAATTCAACTTATTCCACTTCTAAGATATTTATTCGCACTTCAACCTGAATGTGATGAACGTGACAATCATCATCATTCCCGATGAACGCGTGCCTGACAACCACTCCCGTTCTACCTTCGATTGAACGAGTATCTCTTAGATTACTAATACAGGGGACCGAGTCCGAGATATTGGGATCTTCGTGGTATAAGCTAGATTGATGGCGGCATTCATGAGAATCTGGAAAGTCTAAACCTTGTCCATGGTATTCCGAGTAGGATTCTGGGATTGAATGACTGTGACGAGCTTCAAACTCGCGAGTGTTGGGCGTAGTGACAGACGCAAAAGGATAGTAAATCCTATTCCAGTATGATCGAGAACCTCCAGATGATTAGCCATGCAGTGATAGCGCATCGGACCATTTTCACAGGGAGGAATAGGATGCAACCAACAACAAAGGTGATGTCTCCAGACGATTAGCCGTGCTGTGACAGAGCATTTGGATCATTTTCCCGAGAGAGATCGAAAGTAGCCATTGGCACCGGTGACATCCTTACATAAAGCCAGCCATAGAAAGGAGTAAGATTGATTGGATGAAGACAGCAGGAAAGCAGAGGTTCAGAGGAATGATAGCATCTCCATACGCTTATCTGAAACTCTCACCAATGATCTACATAAGTATTTATATCCTTCTTATTAATTTTCGAAAACCCCATTACTATTTTATATCTGCCTGACTGAGATTTACAAGGTGACCATAGCTTGCTTCATACCAACAATCTCCGTGGGATTCGACCTAATTTGTTAAATTAAGTTTGGTGTTCCCTTAGTTGTTTTATTCCTCCTAGTTATTTAACTTATTGAGTTTGAATTTTATATTCCTTTTTGCTTATTAGTTGTTTTATTTTCTTAATTATTCATTTTATTTTCTTTATTTTATTTTTCTTTTATTTTTGTTTTCTTTTATATTTTATTTTATTTTTATTTTTTATTAATTTTATTTTTCTTTATGTTCTTTCTTCTTTGCTTGCTGATAGTGAAGAATTAATGTCGGTCTAGAAATTTCTCTTATAGAAAAGGAATTTCTTCGTTGTTAGCATAGTTCCAAACTAACAAATAACTCTCACATCAAATTTTAATATGGTTTTGTCACATGTACAAACCTCAATAAAAATTAACCGAAGTATTCAAACCTCGGATCGTCTCACAAGGAATTGCAATGAAGTGATCAATTGTTGGCTATAAAGAACAAGAGGGTTTGATTTTCAATTGACAAGAATTAATAAAAGAAAGCGAAAGAACTCTTGGCTAGGCATGGAAATTGAGATCACCATCCTTGTCTACAAACCATATATTAATAATTATGAGGGACCAACCCATTTAGTCTACTTCTATGCTTGAAGTATGTATAATGTCTACTTCAACGATCGAAGTACGTCAAATAGGCTTGATCAACATCAATCCATAAGTCCTAACCTAGCTACTAATTGACTTAGTAGTAGGCTAGAGTTAATGGTTATCAAATTGACCACAAAAGGTTCTCAAATTACCAATGCATTGAGACCCAATGACTCAAGATCGCTTAATTCCCTTAGCCTAGGCCAAGAGAAAAGAAAATTACTCTAAAACTAGTGAAAACATTTTATCAAACACCTAGAGTGCAATAAAGGTAAACATCACAAAGTGCAAGAATTAATAAAACCCATAACTAACATAAGCAAGTAATCAACAATAGCAATGAAGATAAACATAAAAGACATGGAAACATAAAATTGCATTGAAAGAAAATAGAAATTCAACAAGGGTTCATCAACATAAAAGAGAACAAAATAAGAGAAATGACAAAAAAAACTAGAAGAGTAAAGATATAACAACAACAAATTAAAAGGAAAAGCTAAATCAAAACAAGAATTAAAGTTAGATCTAAGAGAATTTAACCTAAACTCCCTAAATTCTAGAGAGAATGGAGAGCTTCTCTCTCTAGAATTCTAACCTACAACATGATGAAAACTATACTACGATTGCTCCCCCCCTCATTCCCTTGCCATCCTTGGGTTCAAAATCATCAGAAATGAGTTGGATTTTGGCCTCCTTGAGCTTAGAAATCGCCCCCAGCGTTTTGCCTTTAAGTGAGTCACATGACCAACATCACGTGTATGCATGGGTGACGCGTGCGCGTCGCTTGATGATTCTCTGGTTACGCGTGCGCGTGGGTGACGTGTGTGCGTCGCTGGCAAATCTCTTTCTCACGCGTACGCATGGGTGACGCGTGCGCGTGGCCTTCAGTTCAGCAAATCTTCCTTTCTTTATGAATTCTCCATTTTTGCATGCTTTTTCTTCATTCCTTCAACCCAATCTTTGCTTTCTAATTCTGAAATCACTTAACAAACATATCAAGGCATCAAATGGAATTAAAATGAATTAAAATTATCAATTTTTGGGCCTAAAAAGCATGTTTTTACTCTTAAGCACAAATTAGGAGAAATTCACAAAACCATGTTATTTCATTGAATAAATATGAGAAAAGATGATAAAATCCCCTAAATTCAACACAAGATAAACCACAAAATTGTGGTTTATCAAACCTCCCCACACTTAACTTAAGCATGTCCTCATGCTAAACCAAGAAAGACAAGAAAAGGGGTGTGAACATTTATTCAATGCAAATAAACTATATAAACCTATCTACATGCATGCAACTAGATGCAAAATGCTTCTACCTACTTGGTTAAAAATAAATCAATCTCAAACAGCATATATAAACAAGTAGGGCTAAGATCATATGACGATTCATGAATCCTACCAATTCAAATATAAAAATGAAGTATAAGTAGACTTGCAAGAAGAAAGCTCGTGAAAGCCGGCAACAAGGAATTGAGCATCGAACCCTCACTGGAAGTGTATCTGCTCTAGTCGTTCAAGTGTATAGGGTTGATTCACTCAATTCTCTTCTAATCATGCTTTCCAAGATTTATTTTTCTTCTAAAAATCAACAATTATTCAATGCATGCATACATTCATCACGAGGACTTATTCATCGGTTGTAATGGGGTTAGGGTAAAGGTAGGGATGCATATGGTTAAGTGAGCTTGAAATTTGAATCTTTGATTGACCTAAGCTCTCACCAAACACATAACAACCTATACAATTCTAATACAATACCTAGCTACCCATGATTCCTACTTTTTTCACATACTCTTGCATTCTCTTTAATTCACATTGCATATGCATTGTTATTATTATTTTGCTTTGGAGAATTTTTGTCCCCTTTTTATTACTTTTTTTTTCTCTTTTTCTTTTTCCTTTATATATATTTTTTCTTTTTATTTTTTTTATATTTTTTTTCACTAAAGTACATACAAACGTCTCAATGCATATGGTTTTACATATTTAATGCATGAGTATGTACCCAATTCCCAATATTTTTAATAAAAATACAAAGTACACTTTTACCTCAGCCAATGTCCCCAAGTTTCCCATACCCAAATGATATACACCCTCACTAGCCTAAGCTAATCAAAGATTCAAATTAAGAGACATTTATTGTTTTTCACTTAGGGGTAGTGATGTGCTAAAATTAAGAACAAAAGGGATTAAATAGGATCAAAATTGGCTAACAATGGTTGATGAAAGGTAAGCTATTTGGGTAAGTGAGCTAAATGAAATGATGGCCCCAATCATATAAATGCATTCATACACGGAATAATGGACATAAAGAATCAAACAAATCAAAGATTACAATCATAGAAAGAGAGTAATACACACAAGAATGGAAATAAGTGGTTATTTGATGTAACCACGCAATTGGGCTCAAAACTCACATGCTTATGTGTTCTTAACTCAAAAACCATGTTCCAAAATAAATTCTTTCAAGCAAGTTCACAAAAAAAAATTTCAATTTGTAGGGTGCCCTAAAACAGTTTTCTCGAAAAGAAAATCATCACCTCAACCAAGTAGTCCTAACATAAAAAGAAAGTGGAAGAATATGTACAAATTCTAACTAACATACAACCTATCATGCAATGCAACAACTAAATAACAAAGAAAATTAAGAATTGGTGTTGAAAAAGGAAATTGTTACCCGCGGAAGTCAGTCGGACGACCTCTCCACACTTAGAAATTTGCACCATCCTCAGTGCATGCAAAGAAGAGCAAGGTGGATGGGTTGCTACAACTGATGAGCTCCTACCAAAAGATTATGCGGATGACTTGTTTGTTGCCCCCATTTAGTAGCTTTTCCATTCCCCTTCTTGGTGGCCAGCCTAAAGGAGAGAAAAGAAAGAAATTAAGCCCACAACAAAAATATCAAAGCAAATAGAACATAGACGGGGGCTAATGCCAAATAAGAGTAAGATTTTCAACTACATGGTAGCTACACATGTAAGTGAGAAAGCAATATAAGCAAAGGGCATATCAACTACTACTTGATGCAAGAGTAAAGTCAAAGCATAAGTAAATGACATGAAGAGAGCACTCAAAAGCATCAAGTTCAAGCAAGAATTGACACAAACAAGATTAGTGATAAGCTTGAGAGCATTTGGTCCCATCCTAACTCAATGATAATGAGGTAGAAAAACAAAGAATAATGAGTTAGGAAGGACTAAAGTACTAATCTTGTGTGTGGAACAAATATTACAATTAATGCTAAACAAGTCACAAAGTACCAAAATAATGCAAGAAATCTCAACAATTGAATAAAAAAATTCAACACCAATGTTAAAATAACATATTTACAAAAGAAAAGAAGAACGAGCTACAAAAATAAAATTAGAATGTAATAAATGAAAATAAGCAAATGCAACATACAAAAGAAAATGAAAAATAAGAAAAATGAGAAATTGAATTTTGAAGAAATGGGAAAGAAGAAAGAAAGAAAGAAAGAAGAGAGGAGAAGAAAGGAAGAAAGAAAGAAGAAGGAAATAAGAAGAAAACAAAAACAGGGGAAACAGGGGGCGAGGCGACGCGCGCACTTTGGCGACGCGTGCGCGTGAAAAGCAGGAGGGTGAATCGATGCGTAAGAGTAAAGAAAATTACTCTAAAACTAGTGAAAACATTTTATCAAACACCTAGAGTGCAATAAAGGTAAACATCACAAAGTTCAAGAATTAATGAAACACATAACTAACATAAGCAAGAAATCAACAATAGCAATGAAGATAAACATAAAAGACATGGAAACATAAAATTGCATTGAAAGAAAATAGAAATTCAACAAGGGTTCATCAACATAAAAGAGAACAAAATAAGAGAAATGACAAATAAAACTAGAAGAGTAAAGATGTAACAACAAGACATTAAAAGGAAAAACTAAATCAAAACAAGAATTAAAGTTGGATCTAAGAGAATTTAACCTAAACTACTATATATTCTAGAGAGAATGGAGAGCTTCTCTGTCTAGAATTCTAACCTACAACATGATGAAAACTATACTATGATTGCTTCCCCCCTCATTCCCTTGCCATCCTTGGGTTCATAATCATCAGAAATGAGTTGGATTTTGGCCTACTTGAGCTCAGAAATCACCCCCAGCATTTTGCCTTTTAGTGAGTCACGTGACCAACATCACGCGTGCGCGTAGGTGACGCGTGCGCGTCGCTGGCAAACCTCTTTCTCACGCGTACGCGTGGGTGACACGTGTGCATGGCCTTCATTTCAGCAAATCCTCATTTCTTCATGAATTCTCCATTTGTGCATACTTTTTCTTCATTCCTTCAACCCAATCATTGCCTTCTAATCCTGAAATCACTTAACAAACATATCAAAGCATCGAATGGAATTAAAGTGAATTAAAATTATCAGTTTTTGGGCCTAAAAAGTATGTTTTTACTCTTAAGCAAAAATTAGAAGAAATTCACAAAACATGCTATTTAATTGAATAAATGTGAGAAAAGATGATAAAATCCCCTAAATTCAACACAAGATAAACCATAAAATTAGGGTTTATCACTTGCTTGTTTACCACATGGTGTATTTAATTTTGTTTGTCGTTTTGTGCTTAGGAAAAATAATGGAGAGAGATCACATGGGTTACTACTCATACCCAAGGAGTGATTCATATTATTGTGGATGGAGGAACTACCCGAATTTTGGTTGGTAAAGTCAAAACCCAAGAAACTTCAGTGCTCCAATTCCAAATATCAAGAACTACCATCTCCATATTCATACCAAGAACCACCACCTCTCTATCCATATCAAGAACCATCATCTTTCTACTCATATCAAGAGCCACCATCTCCCTACTCATACCAAGAACCATCCTCCTCTTTTTATTCATATCAAGAGCCACCATCTCCTTATTCATTTCTAGAACTATCAGCTCTTGAGCATCTCATGAAAGAATACATACATGATATGAGGATGAGTGTCAAAAATATAGAGAAATATGTGGAGTTGATTACCAAGCCCACGGGAAGAGGAACAAGTAAATTCCTTCCCAAGAGATACAATACAAGATCCTATAGAAGAAAGTGAGGAAATCAATCAAAGGAGTTCATACTCCAGTGAATTAGAGAACTCTCCACCCTCACACATGGAAGAAGAGGAAGACGCATAAACAAAGGAGGTTAAAGGTTGTAGTAGGCTTAGAGAAGGGAGATTGAATCTATGGCTTTCTTTTGAGTTATTGAAATGACCCTTTAAAGCAAACTTTCAATTCTGATTCTGTTTGAACTCAGCAGTGAAAAATTTATGAGACAATTTATTTTTGTCTTATGAATATCAAAAGATAGAACACAGTAGAGAAGAGAGAAGCTAACACTATCATGTATCCTGGTTCGGTTGCCATGTGCTATGTAACCTACGTCTAGTCTCCTCCACAACAATGGAGGAATTTCCACTATAGTTAAAAGTATTACATACACCAATTCCACAGGATTGACACAATCCTCTCACACTCAAGTTCTAACCTAACTTGACATTGACTATGCTAATACCTAACTCTTCAATCTTAGTGCTAACCCAACTAAGAAAGAGATACCACCTCACAGGTACAAGATACAAGACATAGACATACCTAAAAAAATCTGAAAATAACTCTAGGCTTTTCTCTCAAGCGTATCACTCAGCCTCTTTCCACTCATGGCTTTTACTTGAGCTCTCTCAATATGCCATTTCACTCAAGAAATTACAGAAAGATAAACATAGAAAAGTAAATAACAATCTATAAAACATGAAGGAGATTGACTTCATCAACTGCCTCTTTGCTATGTGATAAACCAGTTAATCATGTCTCTGATTCAGGTCTTCATTTTTGGCAGAATGCTTCTTTGAAAGAGAGTACTGTCCAAGTAGAGGAACTTCTTCAGAGAGTTTTTTCACAGAACAATACCTCAATCACTGGGTTATCTCTCCTTGCCATCTGAATGAACAACAAACTTCTTCTATCTCCTTGCATGTTGCTAGGTTCTTCTTCCAAGGTCAACTTCTTGAGCAGTGTGCTTCACCAACCCACCATCTCACCTTTTTCTCATTAATCCTCAGAGTAGAAACTTTGCTTCTGACCTTCTCTAGTTGACCGAAAGCCATAAAATAATAACCACAAAAGTCTTCCAATGGTAACCGGATCTGAGCCATTGATAAGTTACTTGGTCCCCAAGACTTACTTGTGACCGTAGATACACAGCAGATTAGGGCAGAAATTAACTTTTCCATGAATCCCATTTTCAGACTAGCAGAGAGTTGGGAAGAAGAGAAGAAAAATGAGATGCATGTAGAAGGAAACAAAATCACCTTTAGCTTCTGACCTCTTCTTCATATAGATTGATGTTGGTGATTTGACTTCTACCATTTGCTTAACCTTCTCTTTCTTGCTTCTTTGGTGAATAGCTTAGGGAAGAAGCTCTTTCTCTCACTTCTGATTTCTGACCACGATGGAACAGATGAACGTTGCTTTTGGGTGAGAGAAAAATGGAGAGGTTTGAATGTGAGAGGCAATCGGGCTTGGATCGGATCTTATTCATTCAGCCCGTTGCTTTTTACTTAGCTTCCTTTTGGGCTTCGTTTGCCTTTTAGCCCATCAGTCTTGTTTCTTGTCTTCCATCCACTTGGGCTATTGTTATAATAAGTTTTGGCCTGCAACATTTAATTCTAAATGATCAGCAAAATATAATAATAAATAATCAACATTTAATTATTTATTTTATCCAATAAAATAATGTTTGTCATCATTAATTAATTTAGTTAATTTCTTAACTCAATAATCTCCCCCTTGATGACAAACATAATTAAACATTGATCAAAAGGAAATAAATTTGAATAAGATTTAGAAACTCTCTTTGAATGATGTTGATTGTTTTCATGTTGCTCCCTCTGAATTTATGCTCTTTCCTTTTTGTTCCTGTTTACATTAAACTTACAAAAAGAGCTGTACATAGTGTAACTTGACTAAGGGATACTACATAACCAGCAATATAGATTCAGCCCAGTATTTATCATATCAGCAAAAACAAAGTATCAAGATTAAACAAGGGCAAACCAACAATATATGAAAGCAAGTTCCAATTTGCTTGTCAATACATTCCCTGTAGTAGCACAGTTGCAAATAAAAAATTATATGCTCAAAACTATCATCATCAGCAATCAAAAATTCACAAATTAAATCACAAAAAATCACAGTAGCAGCAAAAGTCAACTCTTTTCAGCCTATTAGTCCCCCTTTTGTCATCAAGGGTAGAGCATAAACAGGACCAATGAAAGCAGCTCCTTAAATCCTGCAAGAATGTGTTAGAGCACAAACCAACATATGAAGTAAATTAAAACTAAGTGCAGCAGTAGTTAGAATGTTACAGTCATCCAAGACAACAAAAGTAGTTCAAAAGTAGCAAAATAAACAGAATTTATGAGACAAAAAATAGACAGCAGCAACTTCATGTAGAAATCCTAGGCATCCGAACCATTTCCCTCCAAATTAGCTCCCTCTTCAACATCAGTGGCGGGATCTTCATCTTGGTTAAGATTATCATTGAACTTCATAAACACAGCCACTCTATCCCTAGATTTTCAGAGAAAATTCTCATGTTTGCTGGCTAGCTTTCTTTGCTCCTTGCTCATGGCAATCATGTGATTAAATTGGGAGACAAGCTCCTGAAAAACATCCTTAACAATATTCAGCAAAGCAGATTTTTGGCCAGTAGAGATGGAAGTACCCTCGGTGGAAGGAGGAGGAGATTCCTCAGGAATGAACTCTTCATCATCATCATCTAGAACCACTCTTTCAGATCGAGTAGGTCCTTTTTGCTGTTTCACTGCACTACCTCCCTTTAGATATAAATGTCTATTTTCATAATCCTCATTGGTCAAGCTAACACCAAAATGCTCAAATATACAAGTTAGAAACATGCCATAAGAAAGTGCTTTGTCTTTTTCACTCCTAACAGAGTCAAACATGTATCTAACCATCAAATATGCAAATAAAATTTCTATTTTGGTGAGAAGGGCATATAAAACAAGAGTGTCAGTGTAGGAAACCCTTTGATATAAACCACTTTGAGGAAGTATGATGTGGTTGACGATTCTGTGCAACTGAGCACGTTCATATCCTAGGGCTTTGTGAGTGGGTGTAATGCCATCAATCAAGGAGACATGTTCACAAATATTAGCCAAACCATCATTGTAAGAAACACCAACTCCTTCATCCCACTTAACAGAAGCATAAGCACAAGGCTCAACATCTGTATACTTCAATGAATCGCTAATAGTTTCATTATTTAAAACTATGTCTCGGCCTTTTACATATGAGTGAACAGTGCCTTCATGATATGTCATGTTGGCATAAAACTCTTTGACCAAAAGAGGATAAACAGGCTTTTTGATGTTAAAAAGATGATTCCAATCCAGAAATTCCAAGTTTTCAACAAAAGAAAAGCCTTTCTTTTTCAAAGTGGGTAAATCAGCAAGAAAAGAGGGACACAGGGTACGGCACTTAATAACTCTATCATAAAAGTCATTATTCATGGCAGACTGGTACACGAAATTATGATCTCAACTGCACCAACAACTTGGTACGCACGATCATAATCTCAATTCTTTTTCACAACTCCGCACAACTAACCAGCAAGTGCACTGGGTCGTCCAAGTAATAAACCTTACGTGAGTAAGGGTCGATCCAACGGAGATTGTCGGCTTGAAGCAAGCTATGGTCATCTTGTAAATCTCAGTCAGGCAGATTCAAATGGTTATGAGGTTTTGATAATTAAAATATAAATAAAATATAAAATAAGATAGAAATACTTATGTGATTCATTGGTGAGAATTTCAGATAAGCATATGGAGATGCGTTGCTCCTTCTTAATCTCTGCTTTCCTACTGCTTTCATTCAATCATTCATACTCTTTTCCATGGCAAGCTATATGTTGGGGGATTACCGTTGTCAATAGCTACTGTCCGTCCTCTCAGTGAAAATGGTCCAAGTGCGCTGTCACCGCATGGCTAATCATCTATAGGTTCTCGATCATGTTGGAATAGGATCCATTGATCCTTTTGCATCTATCACTACGCCCAACACTCACGAGTTTGAAGCTCATCACAGTCATCCCTTCCCAGATTCTACTCGGAATACCACAGACAAGGTTTAGACTTTCTGGATCTCAGGAATGGCCACCAATAATTCTAGCCTATACCACGAAGGTTTTAATCTTAGATTAGAAACCCAAGAGATACATATTCAAGCTTGTTTGCATGTAGAACGGAAGTGGTTGTCAGGCACGCGTTCATAGGTGTGAATGGTGATGAGCGTCACATAATCATCACATTCATCATTTTCTTGTGTGCGAATGAATATCTTAGAGAAGAAATAGGCTTGAATTGAATAGAAAAATAATAGTACTTTGCATTAATTCATGAGGAACAGCATAGCTCCACACCTTAATCTATGGGGTGTAGAAACTCCACCGTTGAAAATACATAAGTAATGAAGGTCCAGGCATGGCCGAATGGCCAGCCCCCTAAACATGATCAAGAGATCAAAAGTGATACAAGGATAGTCTCAAAAATGATCAAAAGATGTGAAATAAATCACTAAAAAGTAGTTTTTATACTAAACTAGTCACTAGGGTTTACAGAAAATGAGTAACTAAGTGCAGATAGTGCATAATTGCACTTCCGGAGCTAACTTGGTGTGTGATTGGGCTGAGCATTGAAGTTTTCACGTGTAGAAACTCCTCTTGGAGTTAAACACCAGCTTTCATCCTGTTTATGGCGTTTAACTCTGGTTTGTAACCTGTTTCTGGCGTTTAACTTCAGAATAGGGCAGGAAGTTGGCGTTTGAACGCCAGTTTGCGTCATCAAAACACGGGCAAAGTATGGACTATTATATATTGCTGGAAAGCTCTGGATGTCTATTTTCCAACGCAATTGAGAGCGTGCCAATTGGGTTTCTGTAGCTCCAGAAAATCCATTTCGAGTGTAGGGAGGTCAGAATCCAACAGCATCTGTAGTCCTTTTTCAGCCTCTGAATCAGATGTTTGCTCAGGTCCCTCAATTTCAGCCAGAAAATACCTGAAATCACAGAAAAACACACAAACTCATAGTAAAGTCCAGAAATATGATTTTTGCTAGTGTCCCTAATTAGAGGTGTCCAGGGTTCTTAAGCACACTCTTTTTGCTTTGGATCACGACTTTAACCGCTCAGTCTCAAGCTTTCACTTGACACCTTCACACCACAAGTACATGGTTAGGGACAGCTTGGTTTAGCCGCTTAGGCCAGGAATTTATTCCTTTGGGCCCTCCTATCCATTAATGCTCAAAGCCTTGGATCCTTTTTACCCTTGCCTTTTGGTTTAAAGGGTTATTGGCTTTTTGCTCTTGCCTTTTGGTTTAAAGAGCTCTTGGCTTTTTCTGCTTGCTTTTTCTTTTTCTTTCTTTTTTCTTTTATTTTCGCCATATTTTTTTTCGCAAGCTTTGTTCTTCACTACTTTTTCTTGCTTCAAGAATCAATTTTATGATTTTTCAGATTATCAATAACATTTCTCCTTTTTCATTATTCTTTCAAGAGCCAACAATTTTAACATTCATAAACAACAAATTCAAAAGACATATGCGCTGTTCAAGAATTCATTCAGAAAATAAAAAATATTGTCACCACATCAAAATAATCAAACTAATTTCAAGGATGAATTCGAAATTCATGTAATTCTTGTTCTTTTGTTTTTTAGAACATTTTTCATTTAAGAAAGGTGATGAATTCATAGGACATTCACAGCTTTAAGGCATAGACACTAGACACTAATGATCATGTAATAAAGACACAAACAAAAAAACATAAAGCATAGAGAATGAAAATAGAAAAAGAAATAAATAGACAAGGAGATTAAGGAACGGGTCCACCTTAGTGAGGGTGGCGTCTTCTTCCTCTTGAAGAACCAATGGTGCTCTTGAGCTCCTCTATGTCTCTTCCTTGCCTTTGTTGCTCCTCCCTCATAGCTCTTTGATCTTCTCTAATTTCATGGAGAATGATGGAGTTCTCTTGGTGCTCCACCCTTAGTTGTCTCATGTTAGAACTTAATTCTCCTAGGGAGGTGTTAATTTGCTCCCAATAATTTTGTGGAGGATAGTGCATCCCTTGAGGCATCTCAGGGATTTCATGATGAGGTACTTCCTCATGCTCTTGTTGAGGTCCATGAGTGCGCTCTCTTGTTTACTCCATCCTCTTTTTAGTGATGGGCTTGTCCTCTTCAATGAGGATGTCTCCCTATATGACAATTCCAACTGAATTGCAGAGGTGACAAATGAGGTGAGGAAAGGCTAACCTTGCCAAAGTGGAGGACTTGTCAGCCACCTTGTAGAGTTCTTGAGGTATAATCTCATGAACTTCCATTTCCTCCCCAATCATGATACTATGGATCATGATGGCCCGATCCACAGTTACTTTGGATAGGTTGCTAGTAGGAATGATAAAGTGTTGGATGAACTCCAACCATCCTCTAGCTACAGGCTTAAGGTCTGGTCTTCTCAATTGAACCGGCTTACCTCTTGAGTCAACTTTCCATTGAGCTCCTTCCACACATATGTTCATGAGAACTTGGTCCAACCTTTGATCAAAGTTGACCCTTCTAGTGTAGGGGCGTGTGTTTTCTTGCATCATTGGCAAGTTGAACGCCAACCTTACATTTTTCGGACTAAAATCTAAGTATTTCCCCCGAACCATTGTAAGCCAATTCTTTGGATTCGGGTTCATACTTTGATCATGGTTCCTAGTTATCCATGCGTTTGCATAGAACTCTTGAACCATTAAGATTCCGACTTGTTGAATAGGATTAGAGAGAACTTCCCATCCTCTTCTTCTAATCTATTGTCGGATCTCCGGATATTCGCCCTTTTCGAGCTTAAAAGGGATTTCGGAGATCACCTTTTTCTTGGCCATAACTTCATAGAAAAGTGGTCTTGATAGACCTTTGAGATGAATCTCTCCATCTCCCATGACTCAGAAGTGGAAGCAATTGCCTTCCCTTTCCTCTTTCTTGAGGTTTCTCTGGCCTTAGGTGCCATTAATGGTTATGGAAAAACAAAAAACAATGCTTTTACAACACCAAACTTAAAAGGTTTGCTCATCCTCGAGCAAAAGAAGAAAGAAAGTAGTAGAAGAAGAAGAAAATGGAGGAGATAGAGGGAGATATGTGGTTCGGCCAAGGGGTAGAAGTAGTGGTTATAATGTGTGAAAATGAAGGAGGGGTGAGGGGTTTATATAGGAGTGGGGGGAGGGTTAGGTTTCGTGTATTAGGGTTGGGTTTGGGAGGGAAAGGATTTTGAATTTGGAGGTAGGTGGTGTGGGGTTTTTGGGGAAGAGTGAATGAGGTGATTGGTGAAGGGTATTTCGGGAAGAGATATGGAGGTGATTGGTGAAGGGTATTTGGGGAAGAGTGTTACGAAAAGATGGGAGAGAGAGAGAGAGAGAGAGGTGGGCTAGGTGGGGATCCTGTGGGGCCCACAGATCCTGAGGGGTCAAGGACTTATCATCCCTGCTCCATTGAGGCGTGCAAAAATGCCCTTAGAGTGCAATCCTAGTGTTTAACGCCAGACTGCTGCTTGTTTCTGGCATTAAACGCCAGCTTTTCTCCCTTTCTTGGTGTTTAACGCCAACTTTGTGCTCTGTTCTGGCGTTAAACGCCAGACTGTAGCTTGTTTCTGGCGTTTAACGCCAGCTTGATGCTTCTTTCTGGCGTTAAACGCCAGTCTGATGCTTCTTACTGGCGTTTAAACGCCAGTAAGCTCTTCCTCCAAGGTGAGCTGTTTTTAATGCTGTTTTTCATTCTGTTTTTGATTTTTCAGTTGTTTTTGTGACTTCGCATGATTATCAACCTAAAGAAAACATAAAATAACAATGGAAAATAAATAGATATAATTAAATAACATTGGGTTGCCTCCCAATAAGCGCTTCTTTAATGTCAATAGCTTGACAGTGAGCTCTCTTAGAGCCTCACAGATAATCAGAGCAGGGTTGGAGCCTCCCAACACCAAACTTAGAGTTTGAATGTGGGGGTTTTGTTTGACTCTGTATTGAGAGAAGCTTTTCATGCTTCCTCTCCATGGTTACAGAAGGAGAACCTTGAGTCTTGAATACAAGGTAGTCCTCATTCAACTGAAGGACCAACTCTCCTCTGTCAACATCAATCACATCTTTTGCTGTGGCTAGGAAGGGTCTGCCAAGGATGATGGATTCATCCTCATCCTTCCCAGTGTCTAGGATTATGAAATCAGCAGGGATGTAAAGGCCTTCAACCTTCACTAGCACATCCTCTACTAATCCATAAGCCTGTTTCATTGATTTGTTTGCCATCTCTAGTGAGATTCTTGCAGCTTGTACCTCAAAGATTCCCAGTTTCTCCATTACAGAGAGTGGCATGAGGTTTATCCCTGACCCCAGGTCACACAAAGCCTTCTCAAAGGTCATGGTACCTATGGTACAAGGTATGGAGAATTTTTTGGGATCCGGTTTCTTCTGAGGTAATGTCTGCCTCATTAATGCATTCAGTTCATTGGTGAGCAAGGGGGGGTTCATCCTCCCAAGTCTCATTACCAAATACCTTAGCATTCAGCTTCATGATTGCTCCTAGATACTTAGTAACTTGCTCTTCAGTGATGTCTTCATCCTCTTCAGAGGAAGGGTATTCATCAGAGCTCATGAATGGCAGAAGGAGGTTTAATGGAATCTCTATGGTCTCTATATGAGCCTCAGATTCCTTTTGTTCCTCAAAGAAAAACTCCTTTCTGTCCAGAGGACGTCCCATGAGGCTTTACTCACTAGGACTCACGTCTTCCTCACTCTCTCCAGGTTCGGCCAAGTTGGTCATGGTTATGGCCTTGCACTCTCTCTTGGGGTTTTCTTCTGTGTTGCTTGGGAGAGTACTGGGAGGAGTTTCAGTAATCTTCTTACTCAGCTGACCCACTTGTGCCTCCAAATTTCTAATGGAGGACCTTGTTTCATTCATGAAACTTAGTGTGGTCTTGGATAGATCAGAGACTATGGTTGCCAGACCAGAATGGCTCTGTTCAGAATTCTCTGTCTGTTGCTGAGAAGATGATGGAAAAGGCTTGCTATTGCTAAACCTATTTCTTCTACCATTAATGTTGAAGCCTTGTTGAGATTTTTGTTGGTCATTCCATGAAAAATTTGGATGATTTCTCCATGAAGGATTATAGGTGTTTCCATGGGGTTCTCCCATATAATTCACTTCTTCCATTGTAGGGTTCTAAGGATCATAAGCTTCTTCTTCAGAAGATGCTTCTTTAGTACTGTTGGATGCAGCTTGCAATCCATTCAGACTCTGAGAAATCATATTGACTTGCTGAGTCAATATTTTGTTCTGAGCCAATATGGCATTCAGAGTATCAATTTCAAGAACTCCCTTCTTCTGAGGCGTCCCATTGTTCACAGGACTCCTCTCAGAGGTGTACATGAACTGCTTATTTGCAACCATTTTAATGAGTTTCTGAGCTTCTGCAGGGGTTTTCAGATGAAGAGATCCTCCTGCAGAATGGTCCAATGACATTTTTGACAACTGAGATAGACCATCATAGAATATACATATGATGTTCCATTATGGAAGCATGTCAGTAGGATACCTTTGGATCAGTTGCTTATATCTTTTCCAAGCTTCATAGAGGGACTCTCCTTCCTTCTGTCTGAAGGTTTGGATTTCCACTATAAGCTTGCTCATCTTTTGAGGTGGAAAGAATTTGGCCAGGAAAGCACTGACCAGCTTTTCCCAATAGTTCAGGCTTTCCTTAGATTGTGAATCTAACCATGTTCTAGCTTTGTCTCTTACAGCAAAAGGGAAAAGCATAAGCCTGTAGACCTCGGGATCAACTCCATTAGTCTTGACAGTGTCACAGATTTACAAAAATTCAGCTAAAAACTAATGAGGATCTTCCATTGGAAGTCCATGAAACTTGCAATTCTGCTGCATTAGAGAAACTAATTGAGGCTTAAGCTCAAAGTTGTTTGCTCCAATTGCAGGAATTGAGATGCTTCTTCCATAGAAGTCAGCAGAGGCTACAATGAAGTCACCAAGCATCTTCCTTGCATTGTTGGCATTGTTATTTGGTTCGGCCATGTCTCCTTCTTTTTCGAAAATTTCTATCAAGTCCTCTCTAGAGGGTTGTGCTTTAGCTTCTCTTAGTTTCCTCTTAAGAGTCCTTTCAGGTTCAGGATCAGCTTCAATAAGAATGTCTTTATCCCTGTTCCTGCTCATATGAAAAAGAAGAGAACAGAAAAGAAGATGAATCCTCTATGTCACAGTATAGAGATTCCTTTATGTGAGTAGAAGAAGAGAAGAATATAAGAAGGATAAGAGAAAAACTCGAACACAGAGAAGAAGAGGGGGTTCGAATTATGAGTAGAAGAAAAGTGTTAGTAGATAAATAAATAAATAGAAAGAGATGAGAGAGAGAATTTCGAATTTAAAAAGAATAAAATGAAAATATTTTTGTTTTTATATTAATTATTAGTTAGAATTCGAAAATTAAAAAGAGAAATAAAATTAAATTAAAATTTAAAACAATTAGTTAATTAAAATGAAATTTGAAAAAGTGGGGAGGAGTTTTCAAAAATTAGAAAAGATTTGATTGAAAAAGTGGTTTTGAAAAAGATAAGAAATAGTAAAACAAACAAAAAAGTCAAGTAGTTAATTGAAAAAGATTTGAAAATCAATTTTGAAAAGATGAGAAGTTAGAAAAGATTTTGAAATTGATTTTGAAAAAGATATGATTGGAATTTAGTTTGAAAAAGATTTGAAAAAGAAATTTAAAAAGATTTGATTTTGAAATTAAAGTTGATTACTTGACTAACAAGAAGCTAAAAGATATGATTTTAAAATTTAAAGATTGAAATTTTTCTTAATAGGCAAGTAACAACTTGAAATTTTTGAATTAAAACATTAAATGTTAGTGAGATTTTCTAAAATATGAAGTAAGAATAAGAAAAAGATTTTGAAAATCAATTTGAAATTTTCGAAAATATGAAAGAAAAATGAAAAAGATTTGATTTTTGAAAAAGATTTGAAAAAGATAGAATTTTTAAATTGAAAATTTGACTTGACTCATAAGAAACAATTAAATTTAAAAAAATTTATGACTAAATCAATTCAAATTTTCGAAAATTATGAGCAAAATAAGGAAAAGATATTTTTTTATTTTTGAATTTTTAATGAAGAAAGAGAAAAACAACAAAAAGACTCAACATGAAAATTATGAATCAAAACACACAATGCATGCAAGAACACTTTGAATATTAAGATGAATACCAAGAACACTTTGAATGTCAAGATGAACACCAAGAACTTATTTTTGAAAATTTTTAAGAAAAGACACACATGCAAGATACCAAACTTATAAATTTTTAATGTTTAGACACTAACAAATTGAAAATGCATATGAAAAACAAGAAAAGACACAAAACATGAAAATGCAAAGATCAACCAAAGAAAATCATCAAGAACAACTTGAAGATTATGAAGAACAGTTTCATGCAGGTGTTCTTCGAAAATTTAAAGAAAAATTAAAAAGATGCAATTGACACTAGCCTCAAACAAGAAACATAAAATTTTTTGTTTTTTATGATTTTATTATTTATTTTTTTTGGATTTTTCGAAAATTGTTTGGAAAAAGAAAAAATAAGGATTTCAAAACTTTTAATAAGAATTCCAGGAATCATGCAATGTTAGTCTAAAGCTTCGGTCCAAAAATTTAGACATGGCCAATGGCCAACCAAGCTTCAGTAGAACATTACATACAACAACAAGATTGATAGAAATCAACAAGCTCTTGTGATGATAAGTTGAAACCTCGGTCCAAAAGATTAAACATGACTTCACAGCCAGCCAGACTTCAACAGATCATCATGAAACTCTAGAATTCATTCTTAAAATTTTGAAGACATTGAATAATTTATTAATTTTTTTTGAAAATTTTTCGAAAATAAAAATAAAAATAATTAAAACAAAAAGCTTAAAATTAAAATAAAATTACCTAATCTGAGCAACAAGATGAACCGTCAGTTGTCCAAACTCGAACAATCCCCAACAACAGCGCCAAAAACTTGGTGCACGAAATTGTGATCTCAATTGCGCCAACAACTTGGTACGCACGATCATAATCTCAATTCTTTTTCACAACTCCGCACAACTAACCAGCAAGTGCACTGGGTCATCCAAGTAATAAACCTTACATGAGTAAGGGTCGATCCCACGGAGATTGTCGGCTTGAAGCAAGCTATGGTCATCTTGTAAATCTCAGTCAGGCAGATTCAAATGGTTATGAGGTTTTGATAATTAAAATATAAATAAAATATAAAATAAGATAGAAATACTTATGTGATTCATTGGTGAGAATTTCAGATAAGCGTATGGAGATGCGTTGCTCCTTCTGAATCTCTGCTTTCCTACTGCTTTCATTCAATCATTCATACTCCTTTCCATGGCAAGCTGTATGTTGGGGGATCACCGTTGTCAATGGCTACCATCCGTCCTCTTAGTGAAAATGCTCCAAGTGCGCTGTCACCGCACGGCTAATCATCTGTCGATTCTCGATCATGTTGGAATAGGATCCATTGATCCTTTTGCGTCTGTCACTACGCCCAACACTCGCGAATTTGAAGCTCGTCACAGTCATCCCTTCCCAGATCCTACTCGGAATACCACAGACAAAGTTTAGACTTTCCGGATCTCAGGAATGGTCACCAATAATTCTAGCCTATACCACAAAGGTTTTAATCTTAGATTAGAAACAAAATAGATACACATTCAAGCTTCTTTACATGTAGAACGGAAGTGGTTGTCAAGCACGTGTTCATAGGTGAGAATGGTGATGAGCGTCACATAATCATCACATTCATCAGGTTCTTGTGTGTGAATGAATATCTTAGAGAAGAAATAGGCTTGAATTGAATAGAAAAACAATAGCACTTTGCATTAATTCATGAGGAACAGCAGAGCTCCACACCTTAATCTATGGGGTGTAGAAACTCCACCGTTGAAAATACATAAGTAATGAAGGTCCAGGTATGGCCAAATGGCCAGCCCCTTAAACATGATCAAGAGATCAAAAGTGATACAAGAATAGTCTCAAAAATGATTAAAAGATGTGAAATAAATCACTAAAAGTAGTTTTTATACTAAACTAGTCACTAGGGTTTATAGAAATTGAGTAACTAAGTGCAGATAGTGCAGAAATCCACTTATGGGGCCCACTTGGTGTGTGCTTGGACTGAGCATTGAAGCTTTCACATGTAGAGACTCCTCTTGGAGTTAAACGCCAGCTTTCAGCCTGTTTGTTGCGTTTGACTCTGGTTTGTAACCTGTTTCTGGCGTTTAACTTCAGAATAGGATAGGAAGTTGGTGTTTGAACGCCAGTTTAAGTCGTCAAAACATGGGCAAAGTATGGACTATTATATATTGCTGGAAAGCCCTGGATGTCTATTTTCCAACGCAATTGAGAGCGCGCCAATTGGATTTCTGTAGCTCCAGAAAATCTATTTAGAGTGCAGGGAGGTCAGAATCCAACAGCATCTGCAGTCCTTTTTCAGCCTCTGAATCAGATTTTTGCTCAGGTCCCTCAATTTCAGCCAGAAAATGCCTGAAATCACAAAAAAAACATAAAAACTCATAGTAAAGTCCAGAAATGTGATTTTTGCATAGAAACGAATAAAAACATAGTAAAAACTAACTAAATTATACTAAAAACTACCTAAAAATAATGCCAAAAAGCGTATAAATTATCCGCTCATCACAGGCCTAAATCTATAAGAATTGTAGATCTCATGAAGTGGGATTTATGAGAAAAAAGATCAATGTCAGGTTCTTTAACAGATTTAAGAGGAACTCGAGTTTTACCTCGCTGAGAATGTAATGGAACATACCTAGACTTTGATTGTGTGCACTCAGAGTTAGGTTCAGGCGCTGCTGATTGCTTCCCTTTCGACGTGCTTGGCTTCGACGACCCAGGTTTGTATGGTGGTTCCTTTGGAGGAGGCATTGGCTTGGCTGAAGATGGAACCCTAGAGGAGTTTTTAGTGCGAACCATTGGAACACACCAAGGAGGTGAGGTAGGAGGAGAGGGAGATGGAGTGAATGTTCTGTCTTGAGAGCGAGTTGAGGGTTTAGTGGGAAGCTTGTAGACTTTTTCACGAGGAGGCTTGTGTGCTACGGTTTTTATCCTCATTTGGTTGGTTTCAGATTTTTGAGGGAAGAGAACCAGTAAAGAGAGTGGGAAGAAACCGAAAGGTTTGAGAAGGAGTTATGGAGGGAAGAGAAGGAATGTTGGTAACCGTACCCCAAAAAAAATTTCTCAAACCATGCAACTGCATCACCTTTTGATATGACTTGAAAAGACTTGACATCACAAAAGAGAAAGATTTGATTTTATTTCAAAATAAAAGGAAATCAGTTCAGAATTAAAAAAAAAATCTTTATTGGACTTAAAGTTAAAATAAAATTAAAAGAAACCCCTTTTTGGACACAAACTGAAACACACAAGCCAACAAAAATAAACATGTAACATTCATATTGGGCCCAGAGGTGGTTTGAGTTAAGGAAACACATAGGACCACCCATGATCTGAATTTTGAGGTTGGCCCAGATAAATCTACCCTTGCAACGCTTCCAGAACATGCTGATTGAAGGGAACTATTCTTCACTTTCCCAGAATTGTCTCATACCTGTTTATGAGAAAAAAATTCTAACAAACACATTAGCAACTTTTAAACAAGGAATCATGGCTTAAAATTCCTAGGCTAGTCCTAAGCATGCAGAATCTGTCCTCAACAAGTGGTTTTGTGAAAATATCTGCTAATTGCTCCTTCGATTTAACAAATTGAATGCTAATATCCCCTTTTGGACATGTTCTCTTATTGAGTGAAATTTCACTTCAATATGTTTAGTGCTAAAGTGCAAAATTGGGTTTTTAGAAATATTAATGGCACTCATATTATCACACAACAATGGAATATTTTCAGCATTTAACTTGTAATCAGCAAACTGCGTTTTTAACCACATAAGCTGAGAACAACAAGAAGAAGTAGCTATATACTCAGCCTCTGCAGTGGATAAAGCCACTGTTGGCTACTTCTTACTTGACCAAATATTTAAGGACCTTCCAAGGAAGCAACATGAGCCTGAAGTGCTTCTTCTATCAACTCTATCACTGGCAAAATCTGCATCACAATAACCAACTATAGAAAAATCATCAATCTTAGGATACCAAAGACCAAAATTGGATATGCCATGAACATATTGATAAACCACTATTAGATGGTTTATCTTGTGCTGAATTGAATGGTTTATATCAAGTCTTTGTACACTTATTCATGCAATTTGTATGATTTTACAATTCCTTCCCAATTTTGTTCTATAGTTGAAAACTTGATTCCTAAGCCTTTAAATTGTGTACTTTTTAGTGTCCTTTTATACCATTCGATGCCGTGATCTGTGTGTTAAGTGTTTTCAGGATTTATAGGGCAGGAATGGCTTATAGGATAGAAAAGAAGCTTGCAAAAATGGAAGGAACACAAGAAACTAAGGACCTGACCAGCGAGGAACGACGCGCGCGCGTACCTGACGCATGCGCGTGATTTGGAGCTTTCCATGGCAACGCGTGCACGTACTTGATGCGTACACATGAAAAGCGAAACTGTATGGCGACGCGTGCGCGTACCTGACCCGTACACGTGACGTATGCCACGTGCAGAAATCTCAGAAGACCCTGGGGGCGATTTTAGGCTGAATTTGGACCCAATTTTCGGCCCAGAAACATAGACTAGAGCCAGGGGACAAGCAGAGACTCAACACACATTGACACATTCACTTTTACACAGTTTTTAGTTTTTAGCTTCGAATCTTAGAAAGAAAACTACCACTTCCTCTAGGTTTCTTCACATTCATAGATTTCTAATTTTATGCTTTTAATTTGGATATTGAGAAGAGTTACTACCTCCGTTGAAGTTTCTATCATTCTAGTTTGTTTTCTTATTCTCTTACTCTTTTAATCACCCATTTACCCTATTCAGATATGGATGTTTATGGTTTCGGGATTTATTAACGCAAAGAATTATTTTTACCTTTAATTAATTTTCTGTTATTACTTTTTTTGAATTTTCATGTCTTCTTTTTATTCCTTTTATATGTTTATGAAAATGGCATTCATATCAATGGAGTAGACTCCCAACTTGACTTGGGAGTTGATTAAGAGGAGACCCTTGAGTTGGAATACTCAAGTGTTAATTTTGATTGGAAGTTGTTGGCTGGCTCTCTAGTCTCTGACTCTAATCCTTCCTTAGGAGAGGATTAGGACTTGGGATCCAGAGTTGGTTAGTTAGCTACTTGACTTTCCATTATCAAGTAAGGGATAACTAAGTAGAACAACAACCTCTTACTATTACACTTTGGGAAATCCAACAAGGATAGAAATTCCAATTAATCTTCTCCCGGTCAAGGCTTTTTATTTTGATTATATAAATTCTCTTGCTAATTTTCATTGCTTTAATTTATAGTCATTTATTTTTCTGTTCTCCAACTCTTAAAATTTCTCGGAAAATTCCTGATCAATAAAATAGCACTCTTTTGTCAACTCGTTGGGAGACGACCTGGGATTTCTACTCCCAGTATTTTATTCTCAAATTGTGACAATTCTTTCTAAATTGATAAACGGATTTTTTTGTCGGTTAAGAACTGTACTTACAATGCTATTCTCACTATAAATTCTTAATCGGCACTTTTCCCCCGTCAATTTTTGGCACCGTTGCCGGGGAGTTGTAATAGTGTGCTAAATTATTGGTTGGTGTAAATATTTTAAATTTTACATATTTGCATATTTTATTTTACTTTATTACCATGAGCTGTATGTTTCTTTCATTGAATGATGCGTTCACTGCCTGATCCGAGCTTAGCCACGTTTGATCCTGAAATTGAAAGAACTATTTCACGTATTAGGCGAGCTCGGCATCGGTTAGCCTCTGAGGGTGGTGAAGTGGTCACTACCAATTTACCAGTCTCATCTAAGGGCGAATCTGAAGCGCCATTTGAGGAAGAAATAAGCTCCTCTTCTACTAATTCGGTTGATTTACGTGCAGGTAATATGGCAAAGCCCAGAAGGATTACTCTCCAGGAAGCAGGAGCTTTAGACTTTACACTGCAACCGTATCAAGCACGTCACCCAAATCTGGCTGCATATTTTGAACTGAAAACTGCGCTAATCAACCTACTACCCAAGTTTTATGGCTTACCTACTCAAGAGCCTATCAAGCACCTCAGGGATTTTCAGACAGCTTGCTCAACTACTAAGCGTCATGGTACATATGAGACTACTATTTGGCTATATGCCTTCCCGTTTTCTCTTGAGGGAAAGGCTAGGGAGTGGTTCTACACTCAACCTGAAGCAGTCGTTACCAATTGGGATCTGCTCAGAAGGGAGTTCCTGGAGAAATACTTTCTAGCTGAAGTTACAGATAGACTGAGGAAAGAAATTTCCTGCATTATCCAAGGCGAGTCAGAGACTCTCTACGAATATTGGGAACACTTCAAGAATCTCCTGGACTCATGTCCTCACCACAAGATTGACCAGTTGGTGTTGATTAGCTACTTCACACAAGGCATGAAGCCTCAGGATAAGACTACATTAGACGCCGCGAGTAATGGCTCTCTGAAGAAGTACAAGATGACGACAGAGGCGTGGCAGCTGATCGCCGATCTAGCTGAGTCTACCCGGAATGCCAAGTACAGGAACAACCATCTCAAGGCTATTGCGGAGGTTTCCTCTGGTAGTGAGACTGCTGCTCTCACACAGACTCTGGGAGAGATAATAAACATACTGAAGCAGCTACAGCTGAATCAACAATAACCTCAGCCTCCCCCACAACAATAGTGTCAACAGTTGGTTCCTCAGAGAGTGTGCAGAATATGTGCCTGCTATACTCATTACAATGATGAGTGTTCGCAGCTCCAACAAGAAGACAACACCTTGGTAGCTACCCATAATTTCTATGACCGCCCGAATCAAGGATACTATCAACAAGGCGGTAATTATAACCAAGGTGGAAACTACAATCAAGGTTGGCAAGATAATTCCAACCAGGAGTGGAGAGATAATTCCAACCAAGGATGGAGGGATAACTATAACAGAGGAGGCAGAGACAACGGTGGGAATCAGAGGTGGAACAACAATAACAACCAGCAGAACCAATACCAACAGAATCCTCCCTACCAACAGTAGAACCAAGGCCAGCCTTACCGAGCACCTCACCTAAGGCAATCCCAAGCGCCTCAGAACAACCAACAACAGACCCCTCAAATCACTTACCCCCCTTCCTCTTCTAATGATGAGATACTTTGCTCTCTTGTGCAAGGACATCAAGACATTTAGAATACACTTAACTCTACCATAAACGGTCTGAATGCTACTTTACAAGCTCTCATTTCCCGGATGGATTCATTATCTACCCCCAACAATCAACCTTCAAGCTCCAGTGCAATTTCTTCTCAACCTTTATCCAACCCCAAGGGTGGAATCAATGCCATCACTTTGAGGTCCGGAACCACGCTGCAAGAGAGGAGTCATGAGGAGCCAAGCTCCAAGGAAGATATTCAAGTTGAAGACATTGTTGATGTAGAGGATGTTGAAGAGGAAGATAAAGTACAAGACATGGTTGATGAAGAAGTAACTCAACCAGAGAATAGCAAACCAAAGGAAGCTAAAGCTATAAGAGACGCCATCCCGATCCCCTTTCTACACCTTGCTAGGAAGTCCAGAAAGCAGATGGAGCTCGACCCCAAGATGGTGGAGATCTTCAAAAAGGTTGAGGTAACCATTCTCCTTTTTTATGCCATTCGCCAGGTACCTAAATATGCAAAGTTTCTAAAGGATTTATGCATGCAGAAGGATAGAATACAGGATTTAGAAACTATTCCCTTAGGTAGCTCAATATCTGCTTTAATGGGTGCCATACCAGAAAAATGTGGGGATCCGAGGCCATGTATGGTTACGTGTACCATTGGGGGTGAACAATTTTTTGACTGCATGTGTGATTTAGGCGTATGTGTTAGCATTATGCCATTATCTGTATATGATGCTTTGAGGCTCCATCCCTTAAAAAGGTCGGCAGCACGTTTTGTTTTGGCAGATAAAAGCATAATCTCAGTGGTTGGAATTGCTAAGGACGTGCTGGTGAGCATTAAGGGGCTCAAATTTCCTATTGACTTCTATATTTTAGAGATTCCCCCTAACGACTCAGGAAGACCATCATCCATCCTGCTTGGAAGGCCATTCCTGAAGACTTCAAAGTTCAAATTGGATGCCTTCTCAGGAACTTACTCTTTTGAGATAGATGGAAGAGCAGTGAGCTTCAACCTGGATGAAGCTATGAAGCACCCCCCGGAAGATCACTCCATCTTCTAGTGCGACATCATTGATGAGACTGTAGCTGCAGTTCACCAAGAAGAAGTAGAAGAGATGCACATGGAGCAAGGTCCAAGTATGGGAAAACCCTCTGAGCCTACTGAAGATAACTTGCCCCCACCAATGGCTCTATATGATCCAGTGCCTAGCCATGAGCAGAAAATAGAGTTAAAGCCCCTTCCACCCCACCTCAAGTATGCTTACCTTGAGGATAATCAGTAGCTCCCAGTTATCATTGCAAGGGATCTCACATCCCAACAGGAGGAGTAGTTGCTTAGTGTGCTGAGAAGACACAAGAAGGCTATTAGGTGGAGCTTAGTGGATATAGTAGGCATCAGCCCTCAAGTCTGTGAGCACCAGATATTTTTGGAAGAGGGAGCAAGGCCTGTTCGTCAACCTCAAAGGTGGCTGAACCCCACCATCTTAGAAGTTATCAAGAAGGAAGTAACCAGCCTGCTAAAAGCTGATATCATCTATCCAATCTCGGATAGTGAATGGGTTAGCCCAGTACAAGTGGTGCCCAAAAAGTCTAGAGTCACAACAGTGAAGAATGAGCATGGAGAACTCATAGCAACTAGAGTGCAGAATTCCTGGAGGGTGTGCATTGATTATAGGCGCCTTAACCAGGCTACCCGCAAGGATCACTACCCCCTGCCCTTTATCGATCAGATGCTTGATTGTCTGTCAGGTAAATCACACTACTGTGTTCTAGATGGTTACACTGGCTATTTTCAAATTCATATAGCTCCTGAAGATTAGGAGAAAACTACTTTTACATGTCCCTTTGGAACGTATGCATACAAGAGGATGCCATTTGGCTTATGTAATGCACCGGCTACGTTCCAAAGATGCATGATGAGCATTTTCTTAGATCTTCTTAAGAGTTGTATGAAAGTTTTTATGGATGACTTTAGTGTGTATGGTGATTCATTCGATCTTTGCTTGGATAGTTTAGCTAGAGTATTGGACAGGTGTGTTAGTACAAACCTTGTAATAAATTTTGAAAAATGTCATTTTATGGTAAAACAAGGAATTGTTCTAGGACATTTTGTTTCTAATACTGGTATTTCTGTAGATCCAGCAAAGGTAGATGTCATTTCTAGTTTACCTTACCCCTCCTCTGTGAGGGAAGTCCGTTCGTTCCTTGGTCATGTAGGTTTCTACTGGAGATTTATCAAAGACTTCAGTAAGGTAGCATTGCCTTTGTCCAGACTGCTGTAGAAGGATGTTGAGTTCGAGCTGAGTGAGGACTGAATGGAAGCATTTGATAAGCTGAAGATTGCCTTGACTCAAGCTCCGATTGTGAGAGGGCCAGACTGGAGCCAGCCATTTGAGATTATGTGTGATAAACCACTATTTTATGGTTTATCTTGTGTTTAATTGAGTGGTTTCATCAAGTCTTCACCCACTTATTCATACTAATTGCATGATTTTACATTTTTCTTCTTAGTTTTGTTCTATGGTTGAAAACTTG
Organism: Arachis ipaensis; assembly: GCF_000816755.2. Lineage (NCBI taxonomy): Eukaryota > Viridiplantae > Streptophyta > Magnoliopsida > Fabales > Fabaceae > Arachis > Arachis ipaensis. The sequence continues at coordinate 73,894,957 of NC_029785.2, read as the reverse complement.
CTTCCTAGAGATCTTTAATTAGTATATTTTAATTCTCCTTTATATCATTCGATGCCGTGATCTGTGTGTTCAGTGTTTCAGACTTTGTAAGGCAGGAATGGCTTAGAGGATGGAGAGGAAGCGTGCAGAAATGGAAGGAGCACAAGAAATAAAGGAGACAACCAGTGAGCATCGACGCGCACGCATAGCTCACGCGTGATCTGGAGATTTTTACAGTGACGCGTGCACGTACCTGACGCGTACGTGTGGATTGGAGTTCTGCTAGACGACGCGTACGCATGCTTGACGCGTACGCGTGACACGCGAAGACGAACAGTGACGCGCACGCGTGACTGACGCGTACGCGTGACATGTGCGATCTGCAGAAATAACAGAAAATGCTGGGGGCAATTTTAGGCCGAGTTTGGACCCAGTTTCCGGCCCAGAAACACAGACTAGAGCCAGGGAACAAGCAGAGACTCAAGGAAGATTCTCATTAGTGTATAGAGAATGGAGAGGAAGCTTGCAAAAATGGAAGGAACACAAGAAACTAAGGAGATGACCAGCGAACACTGACGCGCGCGCATGGGTCACGCGAGTGCGCGACATGGAGAAAATTGCAGCGACGCGTGCGCGTGCCTGACGCGTAGGCGCGGATTGGAGTCTGCACAAATGACGCGTACGCGTGGACAACACGTATGCGTGACAAGGAAAATCGCTGAATGACGCGCACACATGACTGACGCGTACGCGTGACCTGCGCGATCTGCAGAAATAACAGAAAATACTGGGGGCGATTTTGGGCCGCGTTTTGACCCAGTTTTCGGCCCAGAAACACAGAATAAAGCCAGGGAACATGCAGAGACTCAAGACACAATAGAGACACATTGACATATTCTCATTAGGATAGTTTTTAGGTTTTTAGATCTAAATCTAGAGAGAAATTACTCTTCCTCTAGGCTCTCTTTTACATTCATAGTTTATTAGTTTTATGCTTTTGGATATTGAAGAGTCATTACCTCCGTTGAAGATACTATTCAAGTTTGTTTCCTTACTTGCTCTTTTATTTGTTCCATATTCTTAATTCTTGTTTAGAATGGTAATTAGATTATTTTCATGAATTGTTAATGCAAAGGATTACTTTTATTTTTAATTAATTTTGAATCCCTATTTTATTTAATTTATCAGGTCTTCTTCTTATATTTTTATGAGTGTTATATTCATGTCAATGGAGTAGACTCCATACTTGACATGGGGGTTGATTAAAAGGAGACACTTGAGTTGGAAGGCTTAAGTGCTGATTAAACTGGAAGTTGTTGGCTAGTTCTGTATTTACTAACGCTAGACCTTCCCAAGGGAGAGGACTAGGATTTGCGAATAAGAGTTAGCTCAATCACTTGACTTTCCTTTATTTAGTAAGGGTTAACTAAGTGAAAACAACAACTTTCTTGATACTACACTTAAGAAATTCCAAAAAGGATAGAACTTCCAATTAATCATTCCCCAGTCAAGGCCTTTTATTTAGGATATTAATAATCATTCTTAGTTTTTATTGCTTTAATTTACAATTATTTAATTGCTCATTATTCAACTCTCAAACTCTCTTGGAAACTCCTAATTAATAAATTAGCATCCTTCCTTGCAACTCGTTGGGAGACGACCTGGGACTCATACTCCCAGTATTTTTATTCTAAATTTTTGTGACACCTTTCTAAATTGGTGAGGCAAATTTTAGCTAGTTAAGGGCTATACTCACAACGCTGTTCTTCCATTATAATCTCTTAATTGGCCTAACTTCCGCCACGCACCAGTTTTTGGATTATTTTTATATTATTCTACTACTCTAATGCCTGTTTTACACAAAACCCCTTTTATATTTTATTGATTAAATATAATTATCAATGCAAATAGATTGTTAGTTTGATAGAGTTGATAATCAAACGTGGACATTTAATGCTTGATCTATGCTACTCATGCCTTTGCCGGCATGCCAATAAACATCTTGCATCTACTTGCTATCACATGCACTTGCTATATTTCCATTGATTAACTTTTCACATGTAGTCATGACCATGTGTTAACGACATCCTTCTTTACCGTGAATTGATTATCACCTATACTATCCTCTTCCTTGCTCGAACCCTTAGCTTTACATGTACTTACTTTTTCCCTTTTCAGGATGGCCACCAAGAAGGGTAAAGAGAAAGCTACTCCCAAACAACCAACGAGGAAAGGAACAAAAAGAGCACTAGTGGCAGAGCCATCTTCAACAGCAGTAAAGCCCTCAACAAAGCGAATCAAGAGGAACATCAAGGTCAATGAAAAAGAGAAAGCTTTTCCAGTAAAGGACACTGCGCGATTCACTAACCGCTATTGTGAGCAGATGTTCCCCATCCTGGCTGAGAGAAACTATAACAATGAGTATCTACTCATCCTCCCGACCAACATTGTTGAATTTGTTGAGCCCCGCATTGAGCAAAGACAATGGGGATTCCTACAGAGACAGCCACGACAGGTTAACCTTTCATGGGTAGTTGAATTCTACTCCAATTTTCACATGCCAACCATGCAGTCTGTCTATGTCCGTCAGAAGCAAGTTCCCATAACAAAAGAGGCCATTCAGCAAGCTTTAGATCTTCCTCATGCACCAAAAGGATTGGACGCATTCCAAAAAGCCTCATTCAAGTGCCAGACATATCAATTTGACTGGGACGCTGTTTTCAGAGTTATAGCACAACCTGGCAGTAGATGGATCTATGGATACCATCGATCTCGACCTAAGAGCATATTGGCTTCAACACTCACCTTGAAGGCTTGAGTATGGGCACAGATTATGTCCTATTACGTCTTTCCGAGCACTCATGAGTCTTCCTTCACTATAGACATGGCTGTTCTACTCCGGTGTATCCTTACAGACCAGCACCTCAATTTACCAAGACACATTCAGCATGCTATGGGACACGTATAGATTGCAGGCAACCTACCTTTTCCTGCCTTGGTTTCAGATCTAGTCTCAGCAGCCGGAGTCTCCTACAGAGCTGGGGACACCAAGGCCATGATTCCACGAGATGATCAAGTCGTCCCTAATGGGAAGTATATCAGACCTCCAGCAGCCACCACTAGCTGGCCTGTAGAACCAGCCGAAGATATTCCTTCTCCTTCCACATCACAAGCACCTTCAACAAACCAACTACTCCATCAGATACTTGAGAGATTGGACCGGCTTGACCGGAAAGGAAAGCAAAGGGAGCACTGTAACAAGCGCCGATTTACATACCTCAAGGAGCTGCTTGTTGGTAACCACCACCTGAAGAAGAACTAGACACCCCGGACTCCACTTCATTTACCAGCACAGGGAGGCATGACGGTCCCGATTATAGAGATGCTACTATCAGTCCTCCTTTGTTCCTAACTGATGGCACCGAGGACGGTGCCAAGCTTTAAGTGTGGGGAGGTCGGTCAGTACCTGACTTCCGGAGGTAATTTCTCTTTCTTAACACCAATAGAATATGATATTTATTTAATTTTTCTTTTGTTTAGGATAGGATAAATTGCATAGTAATAGGTTATTTGCATGCATGTTCTAATTGGTTGAAAATTAATAAGTTTCTTTTTAAGACATTATTTTTGAAAATTTTCACTAATTTAAATCAAAACTCTTGTGTTAAACTTGTTTGGAAGTTGTATTTGGAACATAGTTTAAAGCTAAGAACACACAACCTGTGAGATTTGAGCTTAATGACATGGTTACACTATTTAACCATAAAATTTTATTCTTTTGTGTTTGTCTCTCTATGATTGTAATATATATTTTGTTCCATCCTATATGTCCAATATTTAATGTGTTATATGCATGCGTATGATTGAGGCCATTATTTTATTAACTCACTTATCCCAAAGAGCCTACCCTTTCAATCACCTTTGTTAGCCAATTTGAGCCTTTTAATCCCATTTGTTCTATATTTTACCACATCACTAGCCTTAAGAAGAAAAACAAGTAATACCCCAAATTGAATCTTTAGTTAGCTTAAGATAGAGATTGTGTGTCAATTAAGTGTGGGAAACTGTGGGAACATGGATTAACAAGGGAATGTGTTATGTTTTTACATTAATAAATTAATTGGGAAATTGGATACCTACTCATGAGAAACTAGAAAAATTATAAATCCATGTGCATTGATAAGCTATGTTTATTTTTCAAAAAAAAATCCCAAAAATATTCAAATAAATAAATAATTAGATAAATGAATAAGGGGACAAAATTACCCCAATACTAAGTTAAGTTTAATGAAAAAAATCAATGCATATGTGATACAAGTTAAGAGAAAAGTTGATGCATGAGTATGTAATACAAAAGTGGGAAAATTTTGGGTAGCTAAGGATGATTTAAGAAGAAAATAGAGTATGTATGTTAGGTGATAGCTTGGGTTAATCAAGGATTCAATTTATAGCTCACTTAGCCATATATATACCCTCACCTTTACCTTGGCCCCTTTACAACCTTGAAAAGACCTCATGATGTTTGCATTGGTGCATTAAATACTTGTTGATTGGTTAGGTGAAGAACAAGATTTAGAAAGCATGATTAGAGAAGAATAGAGTGATTACCCTATACGTTAGAGTGACTATAGTGCATATAAACCATCAGTGAGGGTTCAATGCTTAATTCTATGCTCCCTGCTTTCATGAGCTATCTTCCTACAAGTTTACTTGTTTTTACTGTATAATTTGAATTAGTGGAATTTGATTTTTGTCTTGAAGAACTTATTTATTTTAACCAATTAGGCAAAATCATTTTATCATATAGTTGCATTCATATACATAGGTTGCATTGCATTGCATGAGTCTTACTTTTCCCTACTCATTTGTTTTATATCCTTAAGCTAAGCATGAGGACATGCTAATGTTTAAGTGTGGGGAGGTTGATAAACCACTTTTTTATGGTTTATCTTGTGTTTAATTGAGTGGTTTCATCATGTCTTCACCCACTTATTCATACTAATTGCATGATTTTATATTTTTCTTCCTAGTTTTGTTCTATGGTTAAAAACATGCTTCCTAGAGATCTTTAATTAGTATATTTTAAATCTCCTTTATACCATTCGATGCCGTGATCCGTGTGTTAAGTGTTTCAGCTTTTATAGGGTAGGAATAGCTTAGAGAATGGAGATGAAGCTTGCAAAAATGGAAGGAACACAAGAAACTAAGGAGATGAGCAGCAAACACTGACGTGCACACATGGCTCACGCGAGCGCGCGACATGGAGAAAATTACAGCGACACGTGTGCGTGCCTGACGCGTACGCACGGATTGGAGTCTGCACGAATGACGCGTACGCGTGGACGACGCATATGCATGACAAGGAAAATCGCTGAATGACGCGCACGCGTCACTAACGCGTACGCGTGACCTGCGCGATCTGCAGAAATAACAGAAAATGCTGGGGGCGATTTCGGGCCGCGTTTTGACCCAGTTTTCGGCCCAGAAACACAGAATAAAGCCAGGGAACATGCAGAGACTCAAGACACAATAGAGACACATTGACATATTCTCATTAGGATAGTTTTTTGGTTTTTAGATCTGAATCTAGAGAGAAATTACTATTCCTCTAGGCTCTCTTTTACATTCATAGTTTATTAGTTTTATGCTTTTGGATATTGAAGAGTCATTACCTCCGTTGAAGATACTATTCAAGTTTGTTTCCTTACTTGCTCTTTTATTTATTCCATATTCTTAATTCTTGTTTAGAATGGTAATTGGATTATTTTCATGAATTGTTAATGCAAAGGATTACTTTTTTTAATTAATTTTGAATCCCTATTTTATTTAATTTATCATGTCTTCTTCTTATATTTTTATGAGCGTTATATTCATGTCAATGGAGTAGACTTCATACTTGACATGGGGGTTGATTAAAAGGAGACACTTGAGTTGGAAGGCTTAAGTGCTGATTAAACTGGAAGTTGTTGGCTAATTCTGTATTTACTAACGCTAGACCATCCCAAGGGAGAGGACTAGGATTTGTGAATAAGAGTTAGCTCAATCACTTGACTTTCCTTTATTTAGTAACGGTTAACTAAGTGAAAACAACAACCTTTTTGATACTATATGGTGCACGAAATCGTGATCGTTCTTTCCTTGGTAATGGCGTCAAAAACTTTATATGCACGTTCATAATCTTAATTCTTTGTCACAACTTCACACAACTAACCAGCAAGTGCACTGGGTCGTCCAAGTAATAAACCTTACGTGAGTAAGGGTCGATCCGATGGAGATTGTCGGCTTGAAGCAAGCTATGGTCACCTTGTAAATCTCAGTCAGGTGGATTCAAATGGTTATAGAGTTTTAATAATTAAAAGATAAATGAAACGTAAACTAAAGATAGAGATACTTATGTAATTCATTGGTGAGAATTTCAGATAAGCATATAGAGATGCTTAGTTCCTTCTGAATCTCCGCTTTCCTACTGCTTTCATCCAACCCTTCATACTCCTTTCCATGGCAAGCTGTATGTTGGGCATCACCGTTGTCAATGGCTACATCCCGTCCTCTCAGTGAAAATTGTCCAAAATGCGCTGTCACCGCACGGCTAATCATCTGTCGGTTCTCGATCATGCTGGAATAGGATCCAGTAATCCTTTTGCATCTGTCACTACGTCCAGTACTCGCGAGTTTGAAGCTCGTCACAGCCATCCCTTCCCAGATCCTACTCGGAATACCACAGACAAGGTTTATACTTTCCGGATCTCAAGAATGGCCACCAATAATTCTAGCCTATACCACGAAAACTCTGATCGTGAATCAGGAGGCTAAGAGATATGCATTCAAGCTTGTTTTCATGTAGAACGGAAGTATTTGTCAGGCACGCGTTCATAAGTGAGAATGGTGATGAGCGTCACATAATCATCACATTCATCATGTTCTTGTGTGCGAATGAATATCTTAGAGAAGAAATAGGCTTGAGTTGAATAGAAAAACAATAGTACTTAGCATTAATTCATGAGGAACAACAGAGCTCCACACCTTAATCTATGGTGTGTAGAAACTCTACCGTTGAAAATACATAAGTGATGAAGGTCCAGGCATGGCCGAATGGCCAGCCCCCTAAACGTGATCAAAGGATCAAAAGATGATCCCAAGATCAAAATGATCCAAAGATGTAAATACAATAGTAAAAAGTTCTATTTATACTAAACTAGTTACTAGGGTTACAGAAATAAGTAAATAATGCAAAAATCCACTTTCGGGCCCACTTGATGTGTGCTTGGGCTGAGCGTTGAAGCTTTCACGTGTAGAGGTCTTCCTTGGAGTTAAACACCAGTTTGTAACCTGTTTCTAGCGTTTAACTGTGCTTTGCAACCTGTTTCTGGCGTTTAACTCCAGAATAGGGCAGAAAGCTGGCTTTGAATGCCAGTTTGCGTCATCTAAACGCGAGCAAAGTATGGACTATTATATATTGCTAGAAAGCCCTGGATGTCTACCTTCCAACGCAATTGAGAGCGCGCTATTTGGGTTTCTGTAGCGACAGAAATTTCATTTTGAGTGTAGGGAGGTCAGAATCAAACAGCATCTGCAGTCCTTCTTTAGCCTCTGAATCTGATTTTTGCTCAAGTCCCTCAATTTCAGCCAGAAATTACCTGAAATCACAAAAAAACACACAAACTCATAGTAAAGTTCAGAAATGTGATTTTTATTTAAAAACTAATAAAAATATACTAAAAACTAACTAAATCACACTAAAAACTATGTAAAAACAATGCCAAAAAGCGTATAAATTATCCGCTCATCACAACACCAAACTTATATTGTTGCTTGTCCCCAGGCAACTAAAAATCAAATAGGATAAAAAGAAGAAAATATACTATAAATTCCAAATATCAATGAAAGTTAGCTCCAATTAGATGAGCGGAACTAGTAGCTTTTTGCCTCTGAACAGTTTTGGCATCTCACTTTATCCTTTAATGTTCAGAATGATTGGCATCTATAGGAACTCAGAATTCAGATAGTGTTATTGATTCTCCTAGTTCAGTATGTTGATTCTTGAACACAACTACTTTATGATTCTTGGCCGTGGCCCTAAGCACTTTGTTTTCCAGTATTACCACTGGATACATAAATGCCACAGACACATAATTGGGTGAACCTTTTCAGATTGTGACTCAGCTTTGCTAGAGTCCCCAATTAGAGGTAAGACATCTCAGGGATTTCATGGTGAGGAATTTTCTCATACTCTTGTTGAGGTCCATGATCTCTTATTTGCTCCATCTTTTTCTTAGTGATGGGCTTATCCTCATCAATGAGGATATCTCTCTCTATGTCAATCCCAGCCGAATTGCAGAGGTGGCAAATGAGGTGAGGAAAGGCTAACCTTGCCAAAGTGGAGGACTTGTCAGCCATCTTGTAGAGTTCTTGAGGTATAATCTCATGAACTTTCACTTCCTCCCTAATCATGATACTATGGATCATGATGGCTCGGTCTATAGTAACTTCAGACCGGTTGCTAGTAGGAATAATTGAGCGTTGGATGAACTCCAACCTTCCTTTAGCTACAGGCTTAAGGTTTGGTCTTCTCAATTGAACCGGCTTGCCTCTTGAGTCAACTTTCCATTGAGCTCCTTCCACACATATGTCCATGAGGACTTGGTCCAACCTTTGATCAAAGTTGACCCTTCTAGTGTAGGGGTGTGCATTTTCTTGCATCATTGGCAAGTTGAACGCCAACCTTATATTTTTCGGACTGAAATCTAAGTATTTCCCCCGAACCATGGTAAGCCAATTCTTTGAATTCGGGTTCACACTTTGATCATGGTTCCTAATGATCCATGCGTTTGCATAGAACTCTTAAACCATTAAGATCCCGACTTGTTGAATAGGATTAGAGAGAACTTTCCATCCTCTTCTTCTAATCTCTTGTCAGATCACCGGATATTCGCTGTTTTTGAGCTTAAAAGGGACCTCAGGGATCACCTTTTTCTTGGCCACAACTTCATAGAAGTGGTCTTGATGGACCTTAGAGATGAATCTCTCCATCTCCCATGACTCAGAGGTGGAAGCAATTGCCTTCTCTTTCCTCTTTCTTGAGGTTTCTCTGGCCTTAGGTGCCATTAAGTGTTATGAAAAAACAAAAAGCAATGCTTTTACCACACCAAACTTAAAAGGTTTGCTCGTTCCCGAGCAAAAGAAGAAAGAAAGTAGTAGAAGAAGAAGAAAATATAGGTGATAGAGGGAGAAGGTGTAGTCGGCCAAGGGGGAGAAGTGATGGTTGTAATGTGTGAAAATAGAGTAGTGCTGAGGGGTTTATATAGGGGTGGGGTGAAGGGTAGGTTTCGGCCATTAGGGTTGGGTTCGGGAGGGAAAAGAATTTGAATTTTGGAGGTAGGTAGGGTTTATGGGAAAGAGTGGAGGGATGTGAGTGGTTAAGAGGTGATGGGGAAGAGTGATTGAGGTGATTGGTGAAAGGTATTTGGGGAAGAGGGTTATAAAAAGGTGTGAAGAGAGAGAGTTAGGGTAGGTGGAGTGAAGGGTATTTGGGGAAGAGTGTTATGAAAAGGTGTGAAGAGGAGAGAAGAAGAGGTGGGGTAGGTAGGTATCCTGTGGGATTCAAAGATCCAGAGTGGTCAAGGATGTATCATCCCTGCTCCTATTAGGCGTGTAAACGCCCTTGCAGTGCAATCCTGGCGTTTAACGCCAGACTGCTACCTGTTTTTAGCGTTAAACACTCAAATGTAGCCTGTTTCTAGCGTTTAACGCCAGGTTGATGCTTGTTTCTGGCATTAAATGCCAGCTTGGTGCTTGTTTCTGGCGTTTAAACGCCATAATGCTCTTCCTCTAGGGTGTGCTTTTTTTTTTATGCTGTTTTTCATTCTGTTTTTGATTTTTCAGTAGTTTTTGTGACTCCACATGATCATCAACCTAAAAAAAATAAAATAACAATAGAAAATAAATAAATATAATTAAATAACATTGGGTTGCCTCCCAACAAGTGCTTCTTTAAAGTCAATAGCTTGACTGTGGGGGCTTTGGTTGACTCTGCAGTGAGAGAAGCTTTTCATGCTTTCTCTCCATGGTTACAGAAGAAGATCCTTGAGTTTTAAACACCAGGTTGTCCTAATTCAGTTGAAGGACCAACTCTCCTCTGTCCACATCAATCACAGCTTTTGCTGTGGCTAGGAAGGGTCTTCCAAGGATGATGGATTCATCCTCATCCTTTCCAGTGTCTAGGATTATGAAATCAACAGGGATGTAAAGGCCTTCAACCTTTACTAACATATCCTCTACTAGTCCATAAGCCTGTTTCATGGATTTGTCTGCCATCTATAATGAGAATTTGGCAGCCTGTACCTCAAAGATTCCTAGTTTCTCCATTATAGAGAGTGGCATTAAGTTTATGCCTGACCCCAGGTCACACAGAGCCTTCTCAAAGGTCATGGTGCCTATGTTACAGGGAATTAGAAATTTACCAGGATCTTGTTTCATTTGAGGTAGAGTTTGCTGAACCAAGGCATTTAGTTCCTTGATGAGCAATGGAGGTTCATCCTCCCAAGTCTCATTACCAAATAATTTGGCATTCAGATTCATGATTGCTCCTAAATATTGAGCAACTTGCTCTTCAGCAATGTCTTCATCTTCTTCAGAAGATAAATAGTCATCAGAGCTCATGAATGGTAAAAGAAGGTTCAATGGAATCTCTATGGTCTCTAGATGAGCCTCAGATTCCTTTGGTTCCTCAAAGGGAAACTCCTTATTGCTCAGTGAACGTCCCATGAGGTCTTCCTCACTAGGATTCATGTCCTCCTCCTCCTCTTTGGGTTCGGCCACACCAAGTAAGGTAATGGCCTTGCACTCTCTTTTTGGATTCTCTTCTGTATTGCTTGGGAGAGTACTAGGAGGGGTTTCAGTGACTCTTTTACTCAGCTGGCCTACTTGTGCCTCCAAATTTCTAATGGAGGACCTTATTTCATTCATGAAACTTAAAGTGGACTTAGATAGATCAGAGACTATATTTGCTAAGCTAGATGAATTCTGCTCAGAATTCTCTGTCTGTTGCTGAGTGGATGATGGAAATGGCTTGCTATTGCTAAACCTGTTTCTTCCACCATTATTAAAGCCTTGTTGAGGCTTTTGTTGATCCTTCCATGAGAAATTTGGATGATTTCTCCATGACGGATTATAGGTGTTTTCATAGGGTTCACCCATGTAATTCACCTCTGCTATTACAGGGTTCTCAGGATCATAAGCTTCTTCTTCAGAAGATGCTTCTTTAGTACTGTTGGATGCAGCTTGCAATCTATTCAGACTCTAAGAAATCATATTGACTTTCTGAGTCAATATTTTGTTCTGAGCCAATATGGCATTCAGAGCATCAATTTCAAGAACTCCCTTCCTCTGAGGCGTCCCATTACTCACAGAATTCCTTTTAGAAGTGTACATGAACTGGTTGTTTGTAACTATGTCAATGAGTTCCTGAGCTTCTGCAGGTGTTTTCTTTAGGTGAATGGATCCACCTGCAGAATGGTCCATTGACATCTTTGATAATTCAGACAAACCATCATAGAATATATCCAGGATGGTCCATTCTGAAAGCATATCAGAAGGACACTTTTTGGTCATTTGCTTATATCTCTCCCAAGCTTCATAGAGGGATTCACCTTCTTTCTGTTTGAAGGTTTGAACATCCACTCTAAGGTTACTAAGCTTTTGAGGAGGAAAGAACTTGGCTAAGAAAGCCGTGACCAGCTTATCCCAAGAGTTCAGGCTGTCTTTAGGTTGAGAGTCCAACCATATTCTAGCTCTGTCTCTTACAGCAAACGGAAAAAGCATAAGCCTGTAGACCTCGGGATCAACCCCATTGGTCTTAACAGTATGACAGATCTGCAAGAATTCAGTTAAGAACTGAAAATGATCTTCTGATGGAAGTCCATGAAACTTGCAATTCTGTTGCATCAGAGAAACTAATTGAGGCTTTAGCTCAAAATTATTTGCTCCAATGGCAGGGATTGAGATGCTTCTTCCATGTAAATTGGAATTTGGTGCAGTAAAGTCACCAAGCATCTTCCTTGCATTGTTGTTGGGTTCGGCCATGTCTCCTTCTTTTTCAAAAATTTCTGTAAGATTTTCTCCAGAGAGTTGTGCTTTAGCTTCCCATAGCTTCCTCTTCAGAGTCCTTTCAGGTTCAGGATCAGCTTCAACAAAAATGTTCTTATCTTTGTTCCTGCTCATATGAAAAAGAAGAGAACACAAAAGAAAATATGAAATCCTCTATGTCACAGTATAGAGATTCCTTATGTAACTATAAGAAGAGAGGAATAGAAGAAGGAAAAGATAAGAATTCGAACACAGAGGAGAAGAGTGGGTTCGAATTTTTGAGTGAAAGAGAAGTGTTAGTAGATAAATAAATAATTAGAAGGAGATGAGAAGGGGAAGAATTCGAAAATTAAACAAAATAAAATAAAAATATTTTTGTTTTTAATTTAAAATTAAAGTTAAAATTTGAAAATAAAAAAATTAAATTAAATTAAATTAAAATTTAAAACAATTAGTAATTAAAAAGAATTTTTTGAAAAAGAGGTTAGTGATTTTCGAAAATTAGAGAGAGAGAATTAGTTAGGTAGTTTTGAAAAGGATAAAAATCAAACAAAAAGATAAGATTACTTGAAAAAGATTTGAAAATCGATTTTGAAAAGATAAGAAGTTAGAAAAGATTTTGAAATTGATTTTGAAAAAGATGTGATTGAAATTTATTTTGAAAAAGATTTGAAAAAGAAATTTAAAAAGATTTGATTTTGAAAATTAAAGTTGATTACTTGACTAACAAGAAACAAAAAGATATGATTTTAAAATTTAAAGATTGAACTTTTCTTACTAGGCAAGTAACAAACTTAAAATTTTTGAATCAATCACATTAATTTAAATATGAAATAGAAATAAGAAAAGATTTTGAAAAAACATTTTGAAAATTTCGAAATTATAAAAGAAAAAATGAAAAAGATTTGATTTTTGAAAAGGAATTGAAAAAGATAGGATTTTTAAATTGAAAATTTGACTTGACTCATAAGAAACAACTAAATTTTAAAAAGTTATGAAAAAGGCAACTCAAATTTTCGAAAATTTATGAGAGAAAAAGGGAAAGATATTTTTTTTATTTTTGAATTTTTAATGAAGAAAGAGAAAAACAATGAAAAGACTCAAAACATGAGAATTCAAGATCAAAACACATGATGCATGCAAGAACACTTTAAATGTCAAGATGAACACCAAGAACACTTTGAATGTCATGATGAACACCAAGAACTTATTTTTGAAAATTTTTAAGAAAAGAAAAACATGCAAGACACCAAACTTAGAAATTTTCAAACTTTAGATACTAACAAATTCAAAATGCATATGAGAAACAAGAAAAGACACAAAACAAGAAAAATTAAAGATAAAACATAGAAAATCATCAAGAACAACTTGAAGATCATGAAGAACACATGCATGAATTTTCGAAAATTTTAAGAAAAATTAAAAAGATGCAATTGACACTAGACTCAAACAAGAAACATAAAATTTTTGGTTTTTATGATTTTATAAGAATTTTTTTGGTTTTTTTTTTCGAAAATTATTTTGGGAAAAACGAAAAAGAAAAAAAAATTTTTTGTATTATTTTCGAAAATAAAAAATAAAAAGCTTAAAAATAAAATAAAATTACCTAATCTGAGCAACAAGATGAACCGTCAGTTGTCCAAACTCGAACAATCCCTGGCAACGGCGCCAAAAACTTGGTGCACGAAATCATGATCGTTCTTTCCTTGGTAACAGCGTCAAAAACTTTATACGCACGTTCATAATCTTAATTCTTTGTCACAACTTCGCACAACTAACCAGCAAGTGCACTGGGTCGTCCAAGTAATAAACCTTACGTGAGTAAGGGTCGATCCCACGGAGATTGTCGGCTTGAAGCAAGCTATGGTCACCTTGTAAATCTCAGTCAGGCAGATACAAATGGTTATAGAGTTTTAATAACTAAAAGATAAATAAAACGTAAAATAAAAATAGAGATACTTATGTAATTCATTGGTGAGAATTTCAGATAAGCGTATAGAGATGCTTAGTTCCTTCTGAATCTCCGCTTTCCTACTGCTTTCATCCAACCCTTCATACTCCTTTTCATGGCAAGCTGTATGTTGGGCATCACCATTGTCAATGGCTACATCCCGTCCTCTCAGTGAAAATGGTCCAAAATGTGCTGTCACCGCACGGCTAATCATCTGTCGGTTCTCGATCATGCTGGAATAGGATCCAGTAATCCTTTTGCGTCTGTCACTACGCCCAGCACTCGCGAGTTTGAAGCTCGTCACAGCCATCCCTTCCCAGATCCTACTCGGAATACCACAGACAAGGTTTAGACTTTCCGGATCTCAAGAATGGCCGCCAATAATTCTAGCCTATACCACGAAGACTCTGATCGTGAATCAGGAGGCTAAGAGATATGCATTCAAGCTTGTTTTCATGTAGAACGGAAGTGTTTGTCAGGCACGCGTTCATAAGTGAGAATGGTGATGAGCGTCACATAATCATCACATTCATCATGTTCTTGTGTGTGAACGAATATCTTAGAGAAGAAATAGGCTTGAGTTGAATAGAAAAACAATAGTACTTTGCATTAATTCATGAGGAACAGCAGAGTTCCACACCTTAATATATGGTGTGTAGAAACTCTACCGTTGAAAATACATAAGTGATGAAGGTCCAGGCATGGCCGAATGGCCAGCCCCTTAAACGTGATCAAAGGATCAAAAGATAATCCCAAGATCGAAATGATTCAAAGATGTAAATACAATAGTAAAAAGTTCTATTTATACTAAACTAGTTACTAGGGTTATAGAAATAAGTAAATGATGCAGAAATCCACTTCCGAGCCCACTTGGTGTGTGCTTGGGCTGAGCGTTGAAGCTTTCACGTGTAGAGGTCTTCCTTGGAGTTAAACGCCAGTTTGTAACCTATTTCTGGCGTTTAACTCTGCTTTGCAACCTGTTTCTGGCGTTTAACTCCAAAATAGGGAAGAAAGCTGGCGTTGAACGCCAGTTTGCATCATCTAAACCCGGACAAAGTATGGACTATTATATATTGCTGGAACGCCCTGGATGTCTACTTTCCAACGCAATTGAGAGTGCGCCATTTGGGTTTCTCTAGCTCCAGAAATTCCATTTTGAGTGCAGGGAGGTCAGAATCCAACAGCATCTACAGTCCTTCTTCAGCCTCTGAATCTGATTTTTGCTCAAGTCCCTCAATTTCAGCCAGAAATTACCTGAAATCACAGAAAAACACACAAACTCATACTAAAGTCCAAAAATGTGATTTTTATTTAAAAACTAATAAAAATATACTAAAAACTAACTAAATCACACTAAAAACTATGTAAAAACAATGCCAAAAAGCGTATAAATTATCCGCTCATCACTACACTTAAGAGATCCCAAAAAGGATAGAACTTCCAATTAAGCATTCCCCCAGTCAAGGCCTTTTATTTAGGATATTAATAATCATTCTTAGTTTTTATTGCTTTAATTTATAATTATTTAATTGCTCATTATTCAACTCTTAAACTCTCTTGGAAACTCCTAATTAATAAATTAGCATCCTTCCTTACAACTCGTTGGGAGACGACCTGGGACTCATACTCCCATTATTTTTATTCTAAATTTTTGTGACACCTTTCTAAATTGGTGAGGCGGATTTTAGCTAGTTAAGGGCTATACTCGCAATGCTGTTCTTATATTACAATCTCTTAATTGGCCTCACTTCCGCCACGCACCAATGTGTGATGCCTCCAACCATGCAGTAGGAGCGGTGCTGGCTCAGCAAGAAGGTAAGGACCCTTTTGTAATTGCTTATGCTTCTAATACCTTAGACGCTGCTCATTCTAATTATACTTCCACTGAAAAAGAGCTTCTGGCTATTGTTTTTGCTCTGGATAAATTCCAAACCTACTTACTTGGTACTAAGGTGGTAGTATACTCAGACCATGCAGCTCTAAAATATTTATTAGCTAAAAAAGAGTCAAAACCAAGGTTAATACGTTGGATATTGTTGCTGCAAGAATTTGATTTAGAAATCAAAGATAGGAATGGTAACCAGAATTCAGTGGTGGACCACTTGAGTCACCTAGAGCACATTAAGAATGACTTCACTCCTATCAATGATGCTTTTCTATTTGATAGCTTGCACAAAATATCTGAAGTAGTTCCTTGGTATTACCTATAGCTAATTATTTAGTTAGTCATACCTTCCCTCCCAATTTTACTAAGCATCAAAGGGACAAGCTGAAAAGCGAGTCCACATATTATATATGGGATGACCCATATTTATGGAGGTATGGTGCAGACCAGATAATTAGAAGGTGTGTGCCACAATCAGAATTCTAGTCAATTTTAGAGGCCTGCCACTCATCTGAGAGTGGTGGACATTTTGGTCCTCAAAGAACAGCTAGAAAAATTTTAGACTGTGGATTCTGGTGGCCCACTCTTTTTAAGGATGCTACTACCTTCTATAAATCCTGCTCCCCATGCCAAAGGTTTGGGAATATATCCAAGAGGGATGAGATGCCCCAACAACTTATGTTATTCTGTGAAATTTTTATGTTTGGGGTATTGACTTCATGGGTCCGTTTCCAAACTCTAGTGGTTTCTTATATATATTGTTAGCTGTAGATTATGTTTCTAAATGGGTGGAAGCAATTCCTGCCCATACTGATGATACTAACACTGTTGTCTCTTTTGTTAGAAATCATATTATCTGTCACTTTGGATCACCACGAGCAATCGTGAGTGATCAAGGCACTCATTTGTGTAACAGAAGATTGACAGGCCTACTAAAGAAACATGGCATTATCTACAAGGTAGCCACAGCTTACCATCCCCAGACCAATAGGCAAGCCGAAGTGTCTAACAGAGAGATTAAGCACATATTGGAGAAGATAGTCAAGCCTCATAGGAAGGACTGGAGAACCAGACTTGTTGATGCGCTTTGGGCTTATCGGACAGCATACAAGACACCCATCGGGATGAGTCCCTTCTGCCTAGTCTACGGAAAGGCTTGTCACCTCCCAGTGGAGGTGGAACACAAGGCTTTCTGAGCGGTAAGGGAATGCAACATGGGATTTGAGAAGGCCGATGCTGAAAGGAAGCTGCAACTAGCAGAACTGGAGGACCTTCGACTCGAAGCATATGACAACTCCAGGCTATACAAAGAGAAGGTGAAGGCGGTGCATGACAAGCATATCAAGAGAAGAAAGTTCAGACCTGGGGAGCTGATTCTCCTTTACAACTCAAGGTTGAGACTCATGCTAGGTAAGCTGAGGTCAAGGTGGGAAGGACCCTATAGAGTAGAGAAGGCAGAGCCATATAGAGTCTTCCACCTGAGTCATCCCTCAAGTTCCAAATTCATCAAGGTCAATGGCCACCACCTGAAGCTGTATCATAGTGAGAAGATGAAGAACAACAAGGAGCTAGAGATCTTCCTCTTGGAGGATCCATCAATAGAAGAAGACTAAACTTATGGACCGTCCAACTTAAGGACGTAAAAGAAAAGTGCTAGGTGGGAGACAACCCACCATGGTATGATCTTTCATTTTTATTCTTAGCTTTATTTTATTTTGTTTTTATCAGTATTCATTCATAATCTTTGCATAATCATCTGCATTCTGCATTCTGTATAATAATAAAAAAAAGAATTTGGGTGTTCGACGCGCAAGCGTCCCTAACGCGTGCGCGTCATGTGTGACTTCGCAACACCAAGGAAGTAACCCGAGACTTATGCGGGAGTGGCGCAAGAAGCGTGCCTTGCACACAAGCAAGTCCACGCTTACGTGTACCTCACGCGTGTGCGTAGCTTGCATTTTCAGCAACCCACACGTAAGCATCCCTGACGCGCATGCGTGGATAGGGAAATCGGCGTAATAAGCGTGCTAAACCGAGAGTTGTGCTGCCCTCGCGCTGGAACTGTGCTAGAGGCATAAAATTGGCCACGCGTACGGGTCCCTGACGCATGCGCGTCAGTTTCAATATTTGGCTATCCACACGTGCGCGTGCCTAACGCGTATGCGTCGTATGTCTTTTTGGCCCTCATGCGTTTCAACCCGAGAGTTATGCGTGCATGGGGCGGCCTTCGCACGAATGACACAACCCATGTCATGCATACGCGTTCCTGATGCGGACGCGTCACCGTCAATTTACGCGACCCACGCGTACGCGTGCGGTATGCATATTGACGTGGTGGAAATTGGCAAGTTAAGAAATTATTATAAGAGATACGTTGCAAGTACAGTTCTTAACCAACCGAAAATCCGCTTATCAATTTAGAAGGGGTTGTCACAAAATTAGAATTAAAATACTGGGGGTATGAATCCCAAGTCGTCTCCCAACGAGTTGCAGAAAGGTGTGCTATTTTATTAATCAGATGTTTTCTAAAATGGTTTGAATTGATAAACAGGAAATTAAATCAGAGAATTTATGTAATTTAAATAAAAACCTTGACCGGGAGTAGATTAGTTGGAAGCCCTATCCTTGATGGAGTCCTCTCAAGATAAAATTGATAATTGAAGGTTGTTCTGCTTAGTTATCCTTTACTAGGTAGAGGAAAGTCAAGTAAGTTGGAAGGCAATTTCTATTCACAAGTCCTAATCCTCTCCCTTGGGAAGGACTAGTGTCAGTGGCTAGAGGGCGATCCAACATTAAACCCAATTACAATTTTTCTCTTGAGCGTTCCAACTCAAGGTTCTCCTTTTAATCATCTCCCAATCAAGTTATGGAACTACTCGCTCATTATGAATGTAAATTTCACAAAATAAGGAAGAGAAATAAAGAGAAACATGATAAATAATAATAATCAAAGAGACCAATTAAAGATAAAAATAATTCTTATATTAATAAATTCTAAAAATGATCAAATAGTAACTCTGAAGAAATTAAGGATATGGAAGAGTAAGTGACAAGTAAGGAAATAAACTAGAATGACGAAGTCTTGACGGAGGTAATAACTCTTCTCAATATCCCAATCCAAAAAGCAATAAAAATGAAATTCTAAGAACTATGAATATGTAGAGAGAAAACCTAGAGGAGGAGTAAAAATTAGATCTAAAACTAAAATTATGCGGAATGAATGTTGTTTTTTGGTCTCTGCATGTTCCCTGGCTCTAATCTGTTTTTCTGGGCCGAGAACTGGGTCAAAACAGGGCCCAAAATTGCCCCCAGCAAATTCTGTAGATTCTGCAGATCGCGTATGTCACGCGATCGCATCATCCAGCCGTTCGCGTCATCCAGCGTTTTGCCTTGCCACGCGTGCGCGTCATCCACGCATTCGTGTCACTTGTGCAGTTTCCAATCCATGCGTTCGCATCAGGCACGTGAGCGCGTCACTGCAATTTCCTCTATTTCGTGCGGTCGCGTGAGCCATGCGTCCGCGTCACTTCTCGCTGGTCATCTCCTCCATTTCTTGTGTTCCTTCCATTTTTGCAAGCCTCCTTTCCAATCTCCAAGTCATTCATGCCCTATAAAGCTTGAAACACTTAACACACAGATCACGGCATCGAATGGAATAAAGGAGAATTAAAATACATAATTAGAAGTCCCTAGGAAGCAAGTTTTTAATCATGGAGTAATTTTGGGAAGGAATTGTAAATACATGCTAAATTAATGAATAAGAGGGTAAAGATTCGATAAAACCTCACAATTAAACACAATATAAACCATAAAATAATGGTTTATCAACCTCCCCACACTTAGACATTAGCATGTCCTCATGCTTAGTTGAAGGAGATAAAATAAATGAGTAGGAACATGTAAAACTCATGTAATACAATGCAACCTATATATGTGAATGCAACTATATGATTCTTGTCCACTTGATCAAAAGTAAATAAGCTCTTCAAGACAATCACAAATCAAATTCCACTAATTTAATTCTTATACAGTAGCAACAGATAAAAATTCAAGAAGGTAGCTCATGAAAGCAGGGAACATAGAATTTAAGCATTGAACCTTCAATGATGATGTATGTGCACTCTAGTCTCTCTAGTGTATAGGGTAATCACTCAAGCTTATAAATTGAATCTTTAATTAACCCAAGCTTTCACCTAACACACATATATTTTCTTTATAACTTAAATTTCACACCTAGCTACCCAAAATTTCCCTTTCACATTCCTTACAAATGTATCAACTTTTATTTTAATTTTATCATATATGCATTGATCTTTGAATTTTAATTTAGCTTTGGGGTAATCTTGTCCCCTTATTTAATTATTGAAAATTTTTGGTTTTTTTTTTAAAATAAACACAGCTTATCAATGCACATAGATTTTTAATTTTTCTTTTACAGTTTCACATGAGTAGGTACCCAAATTCCCATTATATTATCATGACACATTCCCTTATTATCTTTTGTTCCCACAATCTTCCCATACTCAATTAACACACAATTCAACCTCAAGTTAACCAAAGATTCAATTGGGATATATAATTGTTTTTCCGCTTAAGGCTAGTAATATGGTAAATTAAAGAACAAATGGGATTTAAAAGCTCAAAGTGGCTAACAAAGGTAACTTAAGGGGTAGGCTTAATTTGGATAAGTGAGCTAAACAGATAATGGCCTCAATCATATGCAAGCATATAAATATATTAAACATTGGACATATAGGATGAAATAAAATACAGATTACAATCATAGAGAAGTAAACACACAAGAACAAAATAATTATGGTTAAATAATGTAACCATGTATAAAGGCTCAAAGTCTCACAGGTTGTGTGTTCTTTAGCTCAAAAATCATGTTCCAAATACAACTCCAAGTAAATTTAACATAAAAGTTTTAATTAAAATTAGTGAAATTTTGTTCTAAAAATAGGGTCTTAGAAGAAACTTACTGTCTTTTCAATCAGGTAGAACATGCATGTAACTAACCTATTACTATGCAATTTATCCTATTTTATAAAAGAAAAACTAACTAAATATCCTATTTTATTGGTGTTAAGGAAGAGAAATTACCTCCAGAAGTCAGGTACTGACCGACCTCCCCACACTTAAGGCTTTGCATCGTCCTCAGTGCCATCTGTCAGGAACAAAGGTGGGCTGGTAGCAGTATCTCCACAGTCGAGACCGTCATGGCTCCCTGTGCTGGTAAAGGAAGTAGAGTCCGGGGTGTCTGAGTCTCTGTAATTTCCTGTAAGTATCTCCTTGAGGTATGTGAATCGGCACTTGTTACGGCGCTCTCTTAGCTTTGCTTTGTGTTCCTGCCGATTGACGAATGGATTATTGACGGTTTAGAATTTCACAAATGAATTCTCGTTGCAAGTATAGTTTCTAAACCAATCACTAATCCTTTCATACAAAAAGTTGTTTGTCACTAGTACAAACCCCTAAAATTTATAAACCGAAGTATTGGACCTCGGGTCGTTCTCCCTAGGAATTACAATAAAGTGTCTTGTTATTGGTTATGAGTTATTTTGGGGTTTTGGATAAGAAGCATGAAAAGTAAATGGCAATGGAAATAAACTAACTACTATAAAAGCTCTTGGCAAGATATGAGAACTAGAAATCCTATCCTAGTTACCCTTCTCAATTGTGATGAGAATTGTTCATTGCTCCCACTTAGTTAACCCCTACCCATGGAGGAAAGTCAAGTGGATGAATCAATTTGATTCCTCAAGTCCTAATCAACTCCTAAAGGAATGACTAGCTTTAGAGGCATTCAAATCAATTAGCAACTTCTAATTATCAATCAACAAAGGAATTAGATAACTGAAAAGTCACTAATCACTCTACCTAGGCCAAGAGGGACAAAATCTATACGAAAATCCATCCTAGCATTTCATCAAACACTTGGAAGGCACAAAAGAAAAGTATAGTCAATCACAACAAGAATGAATTCTAACTACAATTGAATACAAAGGATCAACAACAACAACCAAGGAAATCACAATTATCATGAATTACCTCAAATTGCATTATTGAAAGAAAATAGAAGGAGCAAGAATATCTCAATTACAAAACCTAGAAACAAGATAAGAGAAATTACAACAAGAGAATAGGGATAGAGAGAAGAACCAAAGTGTAGCTATCATCAATTGAAGGTAGAAGTAGAAGGAGACTTGAATTAAACCTAGAACTATGAGATCCTAATCTAACCCTAATTCCTAATCCTAATTCTAGAGAGAAGAGAGAGCTTCTCTCTCTAAAACTCTAAAACTAAAAATGGTTATTGGTCAAAAAGTGGTGATAATGATGATGATCCTTCCCCTTAATCCTTCATCCTTTTATTCCTTTCCCTTAGCAATTTGGCGCCAAAAATGGGTTCAGAAACCCTCTCAAATCGCCAGGCACGTGTTGCATTAGTGAGGTCATGTGCCCTCATCGACGCGTGCGCGCACGGTACACGTGCGCGTCCGTGGCTAATTCTTCGATGTGCGCGCGAGCGCCTTATGCGCGTGCGCGTGCATGGCTGACTTTGCTTCTTTGACTTTTTATGCTTCTCTCCACTTGTATGCTTCCTTCCTTGCTTCCTTTGATCCATGCCTAGCATATTTCAATCCTGGAATTACTAGCAAACACATCAAGGCATCTTTATGGAATCAAAGAAGAATTAGAATTCATCAAGATAAGGCTTAAAAAGCATGTTTTTTACACTTAAGCACAAATATGGGAGAGATAACAAAATCATGCTAATTCCTAGGCTAAATGTGACAAAAGGTTATCAAAATACTCTAAATTCAATGCAAAACAAACCGTCAAATTGGGGTTTGTCAACCTCCCCACACTTAAGCCTTAGCATGTCCTCATGCTAAAATAAGAAGGAACTAAGGGTTATGACATTTATTGAATGCAACTAAACTATATGAGTCCTATCTAAATGCAATTGTCTAAAGCAATTGGGAATGCTTAGTTCAAACAGATCAATTCCCAAGAGAGCATGTGTAAGCACAAGAGCTAGGCAATAAGGACTAAGTCCAAACCACAATTGTATTGAATTGTCAAAAAGGAGTTCAAACTTGCAAGAATATAGATAATATGGGTGAACACATGTGACTGAACTTTTGAACCCTCACCGGATGTGTATCCGCTCTATTCACTCAAGTGTGAGATAAACAAAATGTATAAAGAAGAATCCAACTAAAAGTACGGAATCTATCATCCAAAACATCTAAAAATATCCAAAAGCATCAAAATATCTAAAATCCAAAATAAGCAATAAAAGTATCCAAAGCAAACTAGAAATGCATCAAAATATATACAAGGATGTGCAAAATGAGATAACTAGGCCGAAAAGTTCACCGGTTCCCAAATAATGCTGCCGGTGCTCGAATCCATTACCCACGAAGCATCTGGTGTAGCAATCACGCGCCTAAGTGCCTCATAGTCGAAATTCATGGAGAGGAGAGCTACCTCTGCCTGCTGGTAGGCACAAGTCTCAGGAGTGCCAACTCTGCAGAGCAGTGCATCCCTCAAGGCATCCTCAGTGATCATAATCTCTCTGCCCCTCAAGAATACTGAATCCAAGCCCGGTCGAAAGAAATTGCAGTAAAATTCCTTGACCCACGAGATGTTAATCCGTCCCAAGTCCCGATCGACGAAATCCAAGCCCAGCTCAGAAATACGGGTGTTTATGGCACGCCTCACATCATTGGGAAGATTCAGCTTCTTCTCAATATTCAGATTCTTCTTTGCATAATGGGAAAGGCATAGCTCGCAGTAGAGATTCGGAAATTTGGTTGGATCAGTGGACGGGAGTAACTGATTTTCTTTCTCCTCCTCATTCAGCGGGTTCCTCGCATAGTTAGCAGACGGTGGGGGTGTAGGGGTCTTGGAGCGCTTCCTTTTTTTGGAAGCCGAGGCTATAGCTTTTCCTCTATCCGACATCCTGAAAAATATGATAGAATATATAAAACATTTAGCATGTAACATTTAGGAGGCATGTTCAGGATACAATTATCAAAGAGCAATCATGATGTTGCACTGAATATGTAAAAGTGAACAAGTGAACTTAAGTGAATGAACCAAGACTGTAATCTTCATTAAAGGCAACATCTCATATTCAAACGGCAATAATATCATCATATTTTTGAAAGAATTGTTAAAGAGGGTTAAAGGTGAGTGGAAGTAAAACAGTTAAAGAAATTAGTAAGTTAGAAAAGTGGATCAGTGATATGATGATATATAGGCTCAATCGAACGAGAAGTTGCGGTTCATGTTCACAATGATTGTGCAAATCCGGGAAGTCAAAAAGGGAAGCAGAAATTTGCCCAAAACTGAAATAAAGATCAAAATGAAACTAATTTCCTTGAAAATCGGGCAGCATTCCGGCTTAAAATTGGACGTTCCCGGATAGCAAAATAGCACAATTAGCACAAAAAATAACATCAATCACGCACAGCAGCAAACAGATATTATTTGGCAACACATATTGCATGGAATATCAACCCAAAACCAACATACCGAACCCAAGGAAGCAAGCAGCATATATGCACATACAGAGCAATTATCAGGCCTAGAATCCTCTATCCAGCCCTAGCTACCTAACAGCAATTATATCTATCTAACCTAACGTACAAAATTTGAATTTAGCTAATCTAACATGCAATTCCAGGAACCAGCAGAAATGAACAAAGGAAAAGAAAAAATAGAAAAAGAAATAACAGAAATGGAGCAGGAACCTGGGAGCCAGAAAAAACTGAGAATGGAAAGGGGGACGACGATAAGGCAGGGGCCGCAGAGACAGAGCCTGGCACCGCCGTGAACGGTGGCGGTGAGGACGGCTGGCGCGGTGGTTTGGCCGGAGGGATGAGAAACTGAGGGGAGGAGGGAGGGTAGAGCAGGGGGCTGAGAGATGGAGAGAGTGAAGAGGAAACTGTTAATGGAGAAAGAGAGAGGGGTTGCCGGTGACTGTCGCCGGCGGTGAAGGGCGGTATCAGCGGTGAGCACAGAGGCAGAGAGGAACGGAGACAGAGAGGAGTAAGAGAAGTAAGAGAGAAGGGGGGAAAGAAGAGGGGAAGGGTGAGGCTATGGCAGCAGCGGCAACGGAGACGGAGTGCTCGCCGGAGGATGGCCGGTCGGGAGAAGAAGAAGGTGAAGAATGGTGGGGAAAATGGAACGTTAGAGGAAGAGAGAGTTGGGGGTGCGCGAATGCGCTAGGGCTCGCGTCTCTAGGGTAAGTGAAAATTCGAATCTGCGCGTGCGCGCGCCACGCGCGTTCGCGTCCATTGAGAGAACGTGGGTCCTACGCGTGCGCGTACAACGCGCTTAAGCGGGGATGAGCAGAAATAGGAAAGGACGCGTGCACGTACCGTGCGCGCACGCGTGCATGGAGTTGGGCTAGGGGCTTAGAGGTGGCCCAACTTAGGTCTAACTCTCTGGAGACTGGCCTGGGAGTCGCGCACCAGACCTGCGCGCACGCGGCATGTACGCATCCGCGCACATTGGGGAAAAGGGAGATTCATGCGTGAGCGTGCAGTGCGCGCTAACGTGGGGTGGCATATTAGGCAGGGGCGCGTGCGCGTACGGTGCGCGCACGCGTACGTGAGATTGGGCCTGAGGCTTAGAATGGGCTTGAGGCACGCCCGACTCTCGGGTTCGTGGCCTAGATTGGTGGCCAGACGCAAAGACGCGCGCGCGGTAAATACGCGTCCGCGTACATTGGCGAATTGTGAAATGGCGCGCTGGCGCAATGTATGCGCTCGCGCAGATCGGGTTGGGCCTGGGGCTGAAAGCTAGCCCAGAAATGGCTTAACTCTCTGGGGTTTGGCTCAATCGGTTGCAGCAGCAAATCGGCGCGGACGCGGCAGGTGCGCGTCCGTGCGAACTTCCACGTTCTAATAGTCGGCGCGCTCGCACGTAGTGCGCGTCCGCGTGGGTCAGGTTGGGCTCAAGGCGCGTTGTTTGCCCAAGAGAGGGAAAGAGTGGAAAGAGTTTACCATGGTGGGGTGTCTCCCACCTAGCACTTTTAGTTCAAGTCCTTAAGTTGGACATTTTGAGAAGCTTATTGTCATGGTGGCTTATGTTTGTACTCATCCTTGAATCTCCAAGGATCCTTGCTTCTCAATTGGTTGACAGAATTTCCAACCATATTCATCAAGCTTGGGCAAAGTTCTACCCAAGATATGAGCCCCCATAGTTGGTCTTTACATAGCGAACCGGGATCCCATATCTTGTTTTCGCACCCGTCTTCGATTTGGTCTTCATACTTTTTCTTTCCGGGTGGTTGACATATAGAATTCCCTTTAACATACCAAACCTTCTGTTGAGACCCATGCAGTGTGATATTCTTCCAATCATCGTTCCTATGCCTTGAAACCTTGACCTTAATGAGCCTAATTCCTAACTTGCAACCACTACACAATTCTCTTTTTCCTTTAAGTCCACAAAGAGCTCTAAGTTGTCCATCCGTTTCAATCAAACCATATTCAAGAGAGAAAGTGGAGCTTACGGATAAGAATTTTACCCACTTGAATGTTGTGTTGGATGGTGACTCGGGAAGGGAGACCTCCCCACACTTAGACAATGCAAGGTCTACTTCCTTGTGCTCTTCTTTAGTTGTTTCCACCTCTTCACAATTCTCTTCACTTTCAACCTCATCTTCTTTGTTACGTGGCTTGGTGTTATCTTCAAGAACTTCATCTTGTTTAATGAGAGGCCATTCAATTTTGGATAGAAATTCATTGATGAACAAATTCATTTCTTGGTCAACCTCTTCATATTCTTCAACTCTTCCAAGTCTCCAATGATGATATGTCCTGGAGATTGCGTACCCTCCTTAACATCAATATCAAGCTTCTTGGAAGAGTTCTCCATGATGCTACATTCCCATGGACTTTCAACATCTCCGAGATCTTCAACCACTTCTCCCCTTTCTTCAATGGTCATAGGCTTCTCCAATTGTTCCAACACAAAATTTGACTCCTCTTTCTCCACCGAATTTTCCAATTTCACCCTCATTCTTTGCTCTTCTTTTGACTTTCCACATGTGGTCACGGAAGTACCTTGAGTGTTCAAGCATTGGTGGGCTAAAGTGTGCACCACCTTGGTCAAATTGGTCACAAACTCAAGTGTATCCTGCTTCATGGCTTCTTGTCCTTGGAGTAACAAAGTGAGAGGATCGTCTATTGGGGCTTGGGGTGAATAGGAAGGTTCATTATTTTGGAGGGAGGGTTGATTCCCCGGCAACGGCGCCATTTTGACGAATGGATTATTGACGGTTTAGAATTTCACAAATGAATTCTCGTTGCAAGTATAGTTTCTAAACCAATCACTAATCACAAAAGGTTATCAAAATACTCTAAATTCAATGCAAAACAAACCGTCAAATTGGGGTTTGTCACCGATCCAACCTTTGAAGTATCTGATGGAGCAGTTGATTTGTTGTAGGTGCTTGTGGTGTTGAAGGAGGAATGTCTACAGCCGGTTCAGTAGGCTGGCTTGTAGTGGCTGCTGGAAGTCTAATATATTTCCCATTAGGGACGTACTGATCATCCCGTGCGAGCATGGCTTTGGTGTCTCCAGCTCTGTAGGATACTCCGACTGCTGAGACGAGATCTGAAACCAAGGCGGAAAAAGGTAAGTTACCCGTAATATGTACGTGTCCCATTGCATTCCAGATGTGTCTTGGTAGGCTCAGAGGCTGGTCTGTAAGGATGCACCATAGTAGAACGGCCATGTCTGCAGTGAAGGAGGACTCGTGGGTGTTTGAAAAGACGTAATGGGACATAATCTGTGCCCATACGCGAGCCTCTAAGGTAAGTGCGGAAGCTGATATTCCCTTAGGACGGGAACGATGGTATCCGTAGATCCATCTGCTGCCAGGTAGTGCGATAACTCTGAGAACAGCGTCCCAGTCAAATTGGTACGTCTGGCGCTTGAGTGAGGCTTCTTGAAATGCATCCAGTCCTTCTGAAGTAGGGGAAAGATCTAAAGTTCGTTGAATGGCCTCTTCTGTATGGGGATTTGCTTCTGACGGACATAGACAGACTGCAGGGTCGGCAGGTGGAAGTTGGAGTAGAACTCGACTACCCAGGAAAGATTAACCTGCCATGGCTGTCTCTGTAGGAAA
Source organism: Arachis ipaensis (assembly GCF_000816755.2). Taxonomy (NCBI): domain Eukaryota; kingdom Viridiplantae; phylum Streptophyta; class Magnoliopsida; order Fabales; family Fabaceae; genus Arachis; species Arachis ipaensis. The sequence goes on along the minus strand of NC_029785.2, from coordinate 73,866,904 downwards.
CCCCATTTTCTTCGTGCAATTTGCGGCTCAACAAACTCAGCAATATAGGTCGGGAGGATAAGAAGGTATTCATTGTTGTAACTCCTTTCTGCCAGGATGGGGAACATCTGCTCACAGTAGTGATTGGTAAATCGCGCAGTGTCCTTCGCTGGGAAGGCTCTCTCTTTTTCATCAACCTTTATAATCCTCTTAATCCTTTTTGTTGAGGGCTTAACTGCAGTTGAAGATGGTTCTGCCACTAATGCTCTTTTTGTTTCTCTTCTTGCGGGAGGTTTGGGAGTAGCTTTCTCCTTGCCTTTCTTGGTGGCCATCCTAAAAGAAAGAAAAGAAAAAGTATGTTAAAATGTCAAGGGTTGGAGCAAGGAAGAGGGCGGGAAAGGTGGTAATCAATGCACATTAAAAGATGAATGATGTTAACACATGGTCATGACTACATGTGAGAAACAACAATGGGAATATAGCAAGTGCATATGAAGACAAATAAATGCAAGTTGTTTATTGGCATGCAGGCAAAGGCATGAGTAGCATAGATCAAGCATTCAATGTCTAAGTTAGATTACCAAGTCTGTCATACTAACAATCTGTTTGTATTAACAATTATTTTTAACTAATAAAATATAAAAAAGGGTTTGTGAAAAGCAAGCATATAGAGTAGTAGATTAGAAGAAATCTAAAAATAGTGCACAATGCCATACGGGCGTTTTCACAAACACATAGCATGCATGGTAAATAAGCTAAAGAAAATAATAAATTGAACATACAAGCAACCCTTAAAAATTAATATATAATTGCCAAACAAGTCCTTAACAATCCACAAGCATATCATAAGGAATAATAATGACCCTAATAAATATCCAACACCAATGAAAAGAAAAAGAAAGAAAAGGAAAACATGGATAATGCAAGTAAAAAGAAAAAGAAAAGGAGAAGAAAACATAAAAATAAAAAGAAGAATAGAAAAGTAAGGAGGGATGAAGAAAAGAAAAACCTTGATAATGGTGGTAAGAGAGAGATAAAGTAGAAAGTGAGAAAGAAGGAAGAAGGAAGAAACGGGAAGAAAGAAATAGGGAGGGAAAAGAAAAAGTAAGATTTGGGGAAGAGAAAGATAAGATATTTTGGCAAATTAGGATAAGCTGTGAGGCGCTAGTGACGCGGACGCGTGGGGTACGCGTTCACGCGACTTGCGCTCATAAGAATCGACGCGGTCGCATCGGTCACGTAGATGCGTGACTCGTTTTGTGCTACTGGCGTGAGGGCCGCCTCGCGGTCGCACAACTTTCTGTTCAAAACACATTATTTCCAAATTCCAGGGTGACGCGGTCGCGTGGTTGACACGGTCACGTGGGTGGACAATATTGGGATATGACGCGGACGCGTGGGGCACGCATTCGCATGGTAAAGCTTGTGTGCCTAGCACCAGTCCAGCACCACTCTAGCATAACATTCGGTCATGCAACCTGTCTTACGTTGATTTCCAGGTCACGCGACCGCGTGGGTGACGCAGACGCGTGGAAGGCATTTTTCCCATATGATGCGGACGCGTCAGCGACGCGGTCGTGTGGGGTGATTTGTGCCAAAGGCATGCCTCCAGCCACGCTCCAGCATGACTTTCTGTTCGATTTTTTTTTCTTTCTGAGCCACCTGCGACGCAGACACGTCGGCGACACTGTCGCGTCGCGTGCTCCCCCTTTTTTTTATGCAATATGCAGATGAAGATGTAAACTAAATGTGCTAATAATGAGAAGAGTTATTGAAAACTAAAACTAAGATAAGGAAAGGAACGATCATACCATGGTGGGTTGTCTCTCACCTAGCACTTTGCTTTAATGTCTTTAAGTTGGACGCTCCACTAGCTCAGTCTTCTGCTGTGGGTGGATCCTCCAAGAGGAAGATTTCTAACTCCTTGTTTTTCGTCACCTTCTCACCATGATATAGCTTTAAGCAATGTCCATTAACCTTGATGAATTCAGATCTTGAAGGATGACTCAGGTGGAAAACTCCGTATGGCTCAGCCTTCTCTACTCTATATGGACCTTCCCATTTGGATCTCAACTTGTCTGGCATGAGTCTCAGTCTAGAGTTGCAAAGGAGGACTAAGTCCCCAGGTTGGAACTCTCTCCTCTTGATGTGCTTATCATGTACAGCCTTCATCTTTTCCTTGTACAACCTTGAGTTCTCATAAGCTTCTAGGTGAAGGCTTTCCAATTCTTGCAGTTGCAACTTCCTTTCAGCTCTGGCTTTCTCAAATTCCATGTTGCACTCCTTCACTGCCCAAAAGGCTTTGTGCTCTACTTCAACTGGGAGGTGACAGGCTTTTCCATAGACTAAGTAGAAGGGACTCATCCCAATGGGTGTCTTGTATGTAGTTCTGTATGCCCAGAGTGCATCTTGTAGCCTGGTGCTCCAATCTCTTCTATGAGGTTTGACTATCTTCTGTAATATACACTTTATCTCTCTGTTTGACACCTCTGCTTGCCCATTAGTCTGAGGGTGGTAAGCTGCTACTACTTTATGAATTATCCCATGCTTCTTCAGTAATCCTGTGAGTCTCCTGTTACAAAAATGGGTGCCTTGATCGCTCACGATTGTTCGTGGTGATCCAAAGCGACAAATAATATGGTTTCTAACAAAGGAAACAACAGTGTTAGCATCATCAGTGCAGGTAGAAATTGCTTTCACCCATTTAGAAACGTAATCTACAGCTAACAATATATAAAAATAACCATTAGAATTTGGAAATGGACCCATGAAGTCAATTCCCTAAACATCAAAAATTTCACAGAAAAGCATAATCTGTTGAGGCATCTCATCCCTCTTGGATATATTGCCAAACCTTTGGCATGGGGAACAGGATTTACAAAATTCAGCAGCGTCTTTAAAAAGAGTAGGCCACCAGAATCCACAGTCTAAAATTTTTCTAGCTGTTCTTTGAGGGCTAAAATGTTCTCCACTCTCAGATGAGTGGCAGGCCTCTAAAATGGACCGGAATTCTGATTGAGGCATGCACCATCTAATTATCTGGTCAGTGCCACATCTCCATAAATATGGGTCATCCCATATATAATATTTAGACTCGCCTTTCAGCTTGTCTCTTTGATGCTTAGAAAAGTTTGGAGGAAAGGTGCGGCTAACTAGATAATTAGCTACGGGTGCATACCAAGGGACTACTTCAGATACTGCTTGCAGGTTATCAAATGGGAAATTATCATTTATAGGAGTGGAGGTATCCTTAATGTGCTCAAGGCGACTCAAGTGGTCTGCCACTAGATTTTGGTTACCACTCCTATCTTTAATTTCTAAATCAAATTCTTGTAGTAGCAGTATCCAACGTATAAGCCTTGGTTTGGACTCCTTTTTAGCTAATAAATACTTTAGAGCTGCATGGTCTGAGTACACTATTACTTTAGTACCAAGTAAATAGGCTCAGAATTTATCCAGAGCAAAAACAATAGCAAGAAGCTCTTTCTCAGTAGTTGTGTAATTAGACTGAGCAGCGTCTAAAGTCTTAGACGCATAAGCAATTATAAAAGGGTCCTTACCTTCACGCTGAGTCAGCGCTGCTCCTACTGCATGGTTGGAAGCATCGCACATGATTTCAAATGGCTGGCTCCAGTCTGGTCCTCTCACAATTGGAGCTTGAAATCATCCATAAAAACCTCTATACAGTCCTCAATAAGATCAGAGAAAAGACTCATCATGCACCTTTGGAAAGTCGCTGGTGCATTACACAAGCCAAAGGGTATTCTCTTATAAGCATAAGTCCCAAAAGGACATGTAAAAGTAGTCTTTTTCTGATCCTCAGGAGCTATATGAATCTGGAAATAGCCTGTGTAACCATCTAAAAAGCAATAATGTGATTTACCTGACAGATGATCTAGCATTTGATCAATGAATGGAAAGGGGTAGTGATCCTTACGAGTGGCTTGGTTGAGACGTCTGTAATCAATGCAGATCCTCCAGGTATTCTGTACTCTGGTTTCCATGAGCTCTCCATGCTCATTCTTCACTGTAGTGACTCCAGACTTGTTGGGCACTACTTGTACTGGGCTTACCCATTCACTGTCTGAGATGGGGTAGATAATATCTGCCTCAAGTAGTTTGGTCACTTCCTTTTTGACAACCTCTAAGATAGTGGGGTTCAGTCTTCTCTGGGGTTGACGAACAGGTCTTGCTCCCTCTTCTAAAAATATTCTGTGCTCACAAACTTGAGGGTTGATGCCTTCTATGTCTGCCAAGCTCCATCTAATTGCTTTCTTGTGTCTCCTCAGCACACTGAGTAGCTGTTCTTCTTGTTGGGAAGTGAGTTCCCTTGCAATGATGACTGGAAACTTTTTCTTGTCCTCAAGGTAAGCATACTTGAGGTGTGGAGGGAGGGGCTTTAATTCCAATTTATGCTCATGGCCAGGCTCTGGATCATCCGGAGCTGGTGATAATAGCAAAGTGCCCTCATTGTCCTCTGAAAATGTCCCCGTACTTGGACCTTGTCCTATGTACCTCTCTTCTAATTCCTCCTGGTGAACTTCGGCTACAGTTTTATCAATAATATCGCACTAGAAGATAGAATGATCTTCCGGAGGATGTCTCATTGCTTCATTTAAGCTGAACTTCACTGTTCTGCCATCTATTTCAAAGGAATAAGTTCCTGAGAATGCATCCAGCTTGAACTTTGAAGTCTTCAGGAATGGTCTTCCAAGCAGGATTGATGATGGCCTTCCTGAGTCATTAGGGGGCATTTCCAGGATATAGAAGTCAATGGGAAATGTGAGTCCCTTAATGCTCATTAATACATCTTCAGCAACTCCAACTACTGTAATAATGCTTTTATCTGCTAACACAAAATGAGCTGCCGACCTTTTTAAGGGAGGGAGCCTCAAAGTATCATATATAGACAAAGGCATTATACTAACACATGCTCCTAAATCACACATGCAGTCAGAAAATATCACACCACCAATAGTACAATTAACCATACATGGACCTGGATCACTACACTTCTCAGGTATACCTCCCATTAAAGCATATATAGAACTACCTAAAGGAATAGTTTCTAATTCATTAATTTTGTCCTTATGTATGCATAAATCTTTTAGAAACTTTGCATATTTAGGTACTTGTTGAATAACATCAAAAAGGGGAACAGTTACCTTAACCTTTTTGAATATTTCTACAATTTTGGGATCAAGCTCCATCTACTTCCTGGGCTTCCTTGCAATTTGTGGAAATGGAATAGGAAGGACGTTTTTTGCAGTGTCTGCATCCTTGGGTGCTTCCTTCTATGGTTGAGCTTTTTCTTCTTTAATCATGTCTTGTATGTCCTCTTCTTCTTCAGCATCCTCTACTTCCACTACCTCTTCAGCTGAGGCGTGTTCTGATGGGATTGGCTCCTCCTGATTCCTCTCTTGCAGTGTGGTTTCGGACCTTAGGGTGATGGCATTGATGCCACCCTTTGGATTGGGCAATGGTTAAGAGGGGATTCCACTGGAGCTCAAAGGCTGGTTGTTGGAGTTATTTAGTGATCCAATCTGTGAGATAAGAGCTTGCAGGGTAGAGTTCAGACCATTTAGAGTAGAAGTAAGGTTGTTTTCCATGGCCTGCTGTCTCCGATCGATAGATTGTAGTAACTCATCATTAGAAGATGAAGAGGGATAAGTGATCTGAGAGGTCTGCTGTTGATTGTGCTGTGGTCCTTAGGATTGCCTCAGGTGAGGTGCTCTGTAAGGTTGGTTTTGGTTCTGCTGCCTGTTGTTGTTATTATTCCACCTCTGATTTCCCTGATTGTCTCTGCCTCCTCTGTTATTGTTGTCCCTCCAGCCCTGGTTAGAATTATCTCTCCAACCTTGGTTGGAATTGTCTTGCAATCCATGATTGTATCCTTGGTTGGGGCGGTCATAGAAATTATGAGTGGCTGCCACAGTGTTGTTTTCCTGCTGGATCTGCGGACATTCATCAGTATAATGGCTATAATCAGCACAGATCCTGCACACTCTCTGTGGGACTAGCTGTTGGCTTTGCTGCACTTGTTGTTGATTCAACTGCATCTGCTTTAGTAAGTTGGTTATCTCACATATACTCTGAGTCAGAGCAGTAGTTTCCTTGCTAGAAGATACCTCTGCAACAGCTTTTGACCGGCCTTGTTTTTACTTGTGATTTCTAGTAGATTCAGCCAAGTCGCTGATCAATTGCCATGCCTCATCAGTGGTCTTGTACTTTTTCATAGACCCATTGCTAGCACTCTCCAATGTGGTCTTATCTTGGGGCCTCATGCCCTGTGTGACGTAGCCGAGCAACACTATCTTGTCAATCATATAGTGGGGACATGCTTCCAGAAGGTTGTTGAAGTTCTCCCAGTATTCGTAGAGAGTCTCAGACTCGTCCTGAATAATCATGGAAATGTCATTCCTTAGTTTATCAGTAACTTCAGCTGGAAAGAATTTTTCCAAAAATTCTCTTCTAAGCATGTCCCAGTCAGAAACAATTGTTACAAGTTGAGTGTAGTACCACTCTCTCGCCTTTCCCTCAAGAGAGAATGGGAAGGCTTTTAATAAAATAGAAGTTTCATCTGCACCATCACACCTGACAGTAGAACAGGCTGCCTAGAAATCCCTAAGGTGCTTGATAGGCTCTTGAGCAGGTAAGCCATGAAACTTGGGCATCAAGTTGAGTAGTGTAGTCTTTATTTCAAAGTCTGTAGCCACTGCTGGGTGATGCGCTTGAAAGGGAGCTTGTTTCTTCCCTACGTGACGTTTCAGATTCGCCCTCGGAGAGGACTAACCGATGCCGAGCTTGCCTTATACGTGAAATAGTTCTTTCGATCTCAGGATCAAATACTGGCAAGCTTGGATCAGGAAGTGAACGCGTCATTTAAGGAAAGAAACATGCAGCACATAATAGCAAAATAAAATAAAATGCAAATAAATAAATTCCAATCAATAACTTAGCACACTATTGCAACTCCCCAGCAACGGCGCCAAAAATTGACGTGGCGGAAATTGGCAAGTTAAGAAATTATTATAAGAGATATGTTCCAAGTACAGTTCTTAACCAATCGAAAATCCGCTTATCAATTTAGAATGGGTTGTCACAAAATTAGAATTAAAATACTGGGGGTATGAATCCCAGGTCGTATCCCAACGAGTTGCAGAAAGGTGTGCTATTTTATTAATCAGATATTTTCTAAAATGGTTTGAATTGATAAACAGGAAATTAAATCAGAGAATTTATGTAATTTAAATAAAAACCTTGACCGGGAGTAGATTAGTTGGAAGCCTTATCCTTGATGGAGTCCTCTCATGATAAAAGTGATAATTGAAGGTTGTTTTGCTTAGTTATCCTTTACTAGGTAGAGGAAAGTCAAGTAAGTTGGAAGGCAATTTCTATTCACAAGTCCTAATCCTCTCCCTTGGGAAGGACTAGTGTCAGTGACTAGATGGCGATCCAACATTAAACCCAATTACAATTTTTCTCTTGAGTGTTCCAACTCAAGGTTCTCCTTTTTGATCATCTTCCAATCAAGTTATGGAACTACTCGCTCATTATGAATGTAAATTTCACGAAATAAGGAAGAGAAATAAAGAGAAACATGATAAATAATAATAATCAAAGAGACCAATTAAAGATAAAAATAATTCTTATATTAATAAAATCTAAAAATAATAAAATAGTAACTCTGAAGAAATTAAGGATATGGAAGAGTAAGTGACAAGTAAGGAAACAAACTAGAATGACGAAGTCTTGACGGAGGTAATAACTCTTCTCAATATCCCAATCCAAAAAGCAATAAAAATGAAATCCTAAGAACTATGAATGTGTAGAGAGAAAACCTAGAGGAGGAGTAAAAATTAGATCTAAAACTAAAATTATGCGGAATGAATGTTGTTTTTTGGTCTCTGCATGTTCCCTGGCTCTAATCTGTTTTTCTGGGCCGAGAACTGGGTCAAAACAGGGCCCAAAATTGTCCCCCGCGAATTCTACAGATTCTGCAGATCACGCATGTCACGCGATCGCGTCACCCAGGCGTTCGCGTCATCCATCGTTTTGCATTGCCATGCGTGCGCGTCGTCCATGCATTCGCGTCACTTGTGCAGTTTCCAATCCATGCGTTCGCATCAAGCACGCGAGCGCATCACTGCAATTTCCTCTATTTCGCGCGGTCGTGTGAGTTATGCATCCGCGTCACTTCTCGCTGGTCATCTCCTCCATTTCTTGTGTTCCTTCCATTTTTTCAAGCCTCCTTTCCAATCTCCAAGTCATTCATGCCCTATAAAGCCTGAAACACTTAACACACAGATCACAGCATCGAACGGAATAAAGGAGAATTAAAATACATAAAGTAGAAGTCCCTAAGAAGCAAGTTTTTAATCATGGAGTAATTTTGGGAAGGAATTGTAAATACATGCTAAATTAATGAATAAGAGGGTAAAGATTCGATAAAACCACACAATTAAACACAATATAAACCATAAAGTAATGGTTTATCACGTACGCGTCGCATGTGATGCAAAATTAAACAAGTTCACCGCTAGATTTCACTTATCCCCTCCCCCAATCCTAATCCTTTTTCAATCCTATTTCTTTTTCCTTCTTTCTTCTTTCTTCATTTTTCCTTCTTACTCTCTACTACTTTCTTCCTCCCTTTATCATCTTCTACCTCAGGTTCTTTTCTTCCTCTCCTCTACTCTTTCATTCTTCTTTCATTATTGCATATTAATAATTTTTCTTTCTTCTCAATTTTTCTTTTAGCTTAGTTATTTATGGTTTCTTTTTCTTTCTTTTCTCATGCATTTTTATGTTGGTGTTGGAATTTTATTTGGGTCATACTTTATTATCATTGAGCTTGGGGATCTTATCAGGAGTGATTTGACAATTGACATTTAAATTTGGCTCTCCTATACATTTGGATTCATTATTTTCATTCTTATTTTAACTTGCCCACTAAGTGTTTGTGAAAAAGCTCTTATGGCATATGGAATCCTATTTTACTATTACACTTTAATACCTCTTTTTCACAACACTTGTACTCCACATGTATTTGAGATTATTATTCACAATTGTCATCCTATAAATGCTCCTTAATTTAGTACATTTAATTATTGATGCTTGAGTTATGCTTCTCATGCCTATTACTTGCATGCTTTTACCCTCTTGCATCTACTTAATATGAATTGCCTTGTTTCTCTTAACTGATGTCTTACCTAATATTGTAGCTACCATGTATTTAAGCTATTATCTTCTCTTTGGCATTCATTATCACTTGGAATTTCTTCCTTTTGGTTCTTTAGTTATATATATTTAACAATCTTCCTCTTTCTTTCTTCTTTAGGCATGGGTACCAAGAAAGGAAAAGAGAAGGCCATTGACAATACACCAACAAGGAGAGAAACCAAGAGAACACCAGCTAAGGCGCCACCATCTACCACCGTCAAGCCGCCAACAAAGCAGGTGAAGAGGATCATTAAAGTTTATGAAGCAGAAAAAGTCTTTTCCGCACGGAATTCTACACGGTTCACTAACCGTTATTGCGCACAGATGTTCCCCATCCTAGCCGAGAGGAACTACAACAATGAGCATCAACTCATTGTTCCAACACACTTTGTTGATTTTGTGGAGCTCCGAATTGAGAGGAGACAGTGGGGATTTTTGAGGAGGTAGTCGCGGGTGGCCAACTTATCATGGGTGGTTGAATTCTACTCCAACTTCTACTCGCCTACTCTGCAGACTGTCTATGTTCGTCAGTAGCAAGTCCCTATCTCCGAGAGTACTATACAGAGAGCACTGGATCTTCCACCTAGTCCAGAGGGATTGGATGCATATCAAGAACCCTCTCTTAAGTGCCAGATATATCAGTTCCACTGGGCCAGTGTCCTTAGAGTCATAGCCCAACCTGGCAGCACCTGGATCTATGGGCAGCATCGGTCAAAATCCAAGAGCATCTCAGCCCAGTCACTTACCTTGGAGGCTCGCGTGTGGGCACAGATTATGTCCCACTATCTCTTTCTGAGCACTCACGAGTCCACCTTCACAGCGGACATGGCCATCCTCATCTGGTGCATCCTGACAGAGCAACCTCTCAACCTGCCCTGACACATTCGGTAAGCCATGGGACACGTGCAGATAGTGGGTAACCTGCCTTTCCCCGCATTGGTTTTAGATTTAGTCTCTGCAGCAGGTGTATCCTATCGGGCAGGAGACACGAAGGTCATGATCCCAAGGGCCGATCAGTATGTCCCGAATGGGAAGTACATCAGGCCACCAGTTCCTTCTACAAGCCAGCCTGCAGGCCCATCTTTGGATACTCCTCCTTCTTCTACTCCACCATCATCCACACCACAAGCACCATCCATCCGTCAGATCTTCCTTCAGATCCTTGAGAGGTTCACCCGGCAAGACCGGCGAATGGAGCAGATGGAGCGCGTAACAAGCACCAATACAACTATCTAAAGGAACTTATCGTTGGTACTCACCCACCTCCGAAACCGAAGGACACCCCGGATTCTCCTTCATCTAGTAGCACAGGGAGCCATGGCGAACCAACCAGCGGAGGCAATGCTTCCAGCCCTACCTTGCTCCTTACTGATGGCACGGAGGATGATGCACCACTATTTCCTGGTACATTTTGTACTTAATTAAGTGAAATTTATCCACTAAACTTACACTTATTCATACAAATTGTATGGTTTTAAAATTCCTTCCTAGTTTTGTTTTATGATTGAAAACATGATTCTTTGGCCTTAAATTTACTAATTATTAATCCTCTCTTATTACCATTCGATGTTGCGATATGTGTGTGGTGCACGAAATTGTGATCTCTGGTAATGGCTCCAAAGGCTTGCTGCTCTAATCTTAATTCATAATTTGTCACAACTTCGATACAACTAACCAGCAAGTGCACTGGGTCGTCCAAGTAATAAACCTTACGTGAGTAAGGGTCGATCCCACAGAGATTGTTGGTATGAAGCAAGCTATGGTCACCTTGTAAATCTCAGTCAGGCGGATATAAAATAGTTATGAAGTTTTCGAAAATAATATAATAAAATAAGGATAGAAATACTTATGTAAATCATTGGTGAGAATTTTAGATAAGCGCATAGAGATGCTTCCGTTCCTCTGAACCTCTGCTTTCCTGCTGTCTTCATCCAATCAGTCTTACTCCTTTCTATGGCTAGCTTTTTGTAAGGATGTCACCGGTGCCAATGGCTACTTTCAATCCTCTCGGAAAAATGGTCCAAATGCTCTGTCACATCACGGCTAATCGTCTGGAGGCATCACCCTTGTCGATGGTTGCATCCTATTCCTCTCTGTGAAAATGGTCCGATGCGCTGTCGATGATGATTGTCACGTTCATCATATTCAGGTTGAAGTGCGAATGAATATCTTAGAAGCGAAATAAAATGAATTGAATAGAAAAACAGTAGTACTTTGCATTAATCTTTGAGGAACAGCAGAGCTCCACACCTTAATCTATGGAGTGTAAAAACTCTACCGTTTGAAAATACATAATTGAAAGGTCCAGGCATGGCCGAATGGCCAGCCCCCAAAACGTGATCACAGGATCAAAAATACAATCCAGGATCTGATCAAAAGATGTCTAATACAATAGTAAAAAGACCTATTTATAATAAACTAGCTACTAGGGTTTACAGAAGTAAGTAATTGATGCATAAATCCACTTCTGGGGCCCACTTGGTGTGTGCTTGGGCTGAGCTTGAATTTTACACGTGTAGAGGTCATTCTTGGAGTTGAACGCCAGCTTTTGTGCCAGTTTGGGCGTTGAACTCCACTTTGCAACTTGTTTCTGGCGCTGGACGCCAGAATTGAGCAGAGAGCTGGCGTTGAACGCCAGTTTGCGTCATCTAAAATTGAGCAAAGTATGGACTATTATATATTGCTGGAAAGCCCTGGATGTCCACTTTCCAACGCAATTAGAAGCGTGCCAATTTGAGTTCTGTAGCTCCAGAAAATCCATTTTGAGTGCAGGGAGGTCAGAATCCAACAGCATCAGTAGTCCTTCTTCAACCTCTGAATCTGATTTTTGCTCAAGTCCCTCAATTTCAGCCAGAAAATACCTGAAATCATAGAAAAACACACAAACTCATAGTAAAGTCCAGAAATGTGAATTTAACATAAAAACTAATGAAAACATCCCTAAAAGTAGCCAGATTCTACTAAAAACATACTAAAAACAATGCCAAAAAGCGTATAAATTATCCGCTCATCACAACACCAAACTTAAATTGTTGCTTGTCCCCAAGCAACTGAAAATCAAGTAGGATAAAAAGAAGAGAATATACTACAAATTCCAAACTATCAATGAAACATAGCTCCAATCAGATGAGCGGGACTTGTAGCTTTTTTCCTCTTGAATAGTTTTGGCATCTCACTTTATCCATTGAGGTTCAGAATGATTGGCATCTATAGGAACTCAGAGTTCAGATCGTGTTATTGATTCTCCTAGTTTAGTATGATGATTCTTGAACACAGCTATTTTATGTGTCTTGGCCGTGGCCCTAAGAACTTTGTTTTCCAGTATTACCACCGGATACATAAATGCCACAGACACATAACTAGGTGAACCTTTTCAGATTGTGACTCAGCTTTGCTAGAGTCACCAATTAGAGGTGTCCAGGGTTCTTAAGCACACTCTTTTTTTTCGCTTTGGACCTTGACTTTAACCGCTCAGTCTCAAGTTTTCACTTGACACCTACACGCCACAAGCACATGGTTAGGGACAGCTTGGTTTAGCCGCTTAGGCCAGGATTTTATTCCTTTAGGCCCTCCTATCCACTGATGCTCAAAGCCTTGGGATCCTTTTTATTTGCCCTTGCCTTTTGGTTTTAAGGGTTATTGGCTTTCTTGCTCTTGCCTCTTGGTTTTAAGAGCTTTTGGCTTTTTCTGCTTGCTTTTTCTTTCTATTTTTTTTTCGCCTATATTTTTTTCTACAAGCTTTGTTCTTTGCTGCTTTTTCTTGCTTTAAGAATCATTTTTATGATTTTTCAGATTATCAAATAACATGTCTCCTTGTCATAATTCTTTCAAGAGCCAACATATTTAACATTCATGAACAACAACTTCAAAACATATATGCACTGTTCAAGCATTCATTCAGAAAACAAGAAGCATTGTCTCCACATCAATATAATTAAACTAAGTTCAAGGATAAATTCAAAACTCATGTACTTCTTGTTCTTTTGAATTAAAACATTTTTCATTTTAAGAGAGGTGATGGATTCATAGGACATTCATAACTTTAAGACAAAGTTACTAACTACTAATGATCATGTAATGAAGACACAAACATAGATAAGCACTTAACATAGAAAATGAAAAACAGAGGAAATAAGAACAAGGAATGAATCCACCTTAGTGATGGTGGCGTTTCCTTCTTGAGGAACCAATGATGTCCTTGGGCTCTTCTATGTCTCTTCCTTGTCTTTGTTGCTCCTCCCTCATTGCTTTTTGATCTTCTCTAATTTCATGAAAGATGATGGAGTGCTCTTGATGTTCCACCCTTAATTGTCCCATGTTGGAACTTAATTCTCCTAGGGAAGTGTTGATTTGCTCCCAATAGTTTTGTGGAGGAAGATGCATTTGAGGCATCTCCGGGATCTCATGGTCATGAGCTTCGTACGCCTCTTGAGCTCCATGAATGGGCTCTCTTGCTTGCTCCATCTTTTTCTTAGTGATGGGCTTCTCTTC
>NC_029785.2:73818654-73853136 GCF_000816755.2 Arachis ipaensis | reverse complement strand
CGAGGTGGAAGCTTTTGTCTTCCCTTTTCCTTTTCTAGAGAATTCTCCGGTCTTAGATGCCATCAATGGTAATGGAAAAACAAAAAGCTTATGCTTTTACCACACCAAACTTAGAATATTGCTCGCCTTCGAGCAAGAAAAGAAAGAATTAGATGAAGAAGAAGAAGAAAATATGGAGAAGAGGGGGGAGGTGTTTTTCGGCCAAGAAGAGAACAGACGTGAGTGGTGAAGGGTTAATAGGGAAGAGGGATGGAGGTGACAGGTGAAGGGTTTTGGGGAAGAGTGTTTATTGGGAATAGAGGATGATTGAGAAGAGAGAAGAGAGTGAGTGGAGGTAGGTGGGGATCCTGTGGGATCCACAGATCCTGAGATGATCTTGTGGGGTCCACAGATCCTGAGATGATCCTGTGGGGTCCACAGATCCTGAGGTGTTTAAGGATTTACAACCTTGCACCAAATTAGGCATGTAAAATGCCCTTGCACACAACTCTGGGTGTTTAGCGCCAGGTTGGTGCCCATTTTGGGCGTTCAACGCCCATTTGTTGCCCATTTCTGGCGTTGAGCGCCAGAACCATGCTTGTTCTGGGCGTTCAGCGCCAGCTCTTCTCCAGGGTGCAATTCTGGCGTTCAGCGCCCAGATGCTGCCCATTTTGGGCGTTCAGTGCCCAGATACTGCCCATTTTGGGCATTCAGCGCCAAAACCATGCTCTGTTCTGGGGTTGAACACCAGACAGTTGCTTCCTCCAGGGTGTGATTTTTCTTCCGCTGTTTTTGATTCTGTTTCTAAATTTTTGTATTTATTTTGTGACTTCACATGATCATGAACCTAATAAAACATGAAAAACAATGAAAATTAGATAAATAAACATTGGGTTGCCTCCCAACAAGCGCTTCTTTAATGTCAATAGCTTGACAGTGGGCTCTCATGGAGCCTCACAGATGTGCAGAGCTTTGTTGAGACCTCCCAACACCAAACTTAGAGTTTGGATATGGGGGTTTGACACCAAACTTAGAGTTTGGTTGTGGCCTCCCAACACCAAACTTAGAGTTTGACTGCATCAATTTCAAGAACTCCCTTCTTCATAGGCGTCCCATTACTCACAGGATTCCTCTCAGAAGTGTACATGAACTGGTTATTAGCAACCATGTCAATGAGTTCTTAAGCTTCTGCAGGTGTTTTCTTTAGGTGAATGGATCCACCTGCAGAAGTATCCAATGACATCTTTGATAACTCAGATAAACCATCATAGAATATATCCAGGATGGTCCATTCTGAAAGCATGTCAAAAGGACACTTTTTGGTCAGCTGCTTGTATCTTTCCCAAGCTTCATAGAGGGATTCACCTTCTTTCTGTCTGAAGGTTTGAACATCCGCTCTAAGCTTGCTCAGCTTTTGAGGAGGAAATAACTTGGCTAAGAAAGCCGTGACCAGCTTATCCCAAGAGTTCAGGCTGTCTTTGGGTTGAGAGTCCAACCATATTCTAGTTCTGTCTCTTACAGCAAAAGGGAAAAGCATGAGCCTATAGACTTCAGGATCTACTCCATTAGTCTCAACAGTATCACAGATCTGCAAGAATTTAGTTAAGAACTGAAAAGGATCTTCAGATGGAAGTCCATGGAACTTGCAGTTTTGTTGCATCAGAGAAACTAGCTGAGGTCTCAGCTCAAAATTGTTTGCTCCAATGGTAGGGATGGAGATGCTTCTTCCATGTAAATTGGAATTAGGTGCAGTAAAGTCACCAAGCATTCTCCTTGCATTATTGTTGTTGGGTTCGGCTGCCATCTCCTTTACTTGTTCGAAATTTTCAATAAGGTTGTCTCTGGATTGTTGTAATTTAGCTTCTCTTAGTTTCCTCTTCAGAGTCCTTTCGGGTTCTGGATCAGCTTCAACAAGAATGCCTTTGTCTTTGTTCCTGCTCATAAGAAAGAGAAGGGAACAAGAAAAGAAGAGGAATCCTCTATGTCACAGTAAAGAGGTTCCTTATTGTTAGTAGAAGAAGAAAAGGAATAGGGGTGAAGAGGAATGAAGAATCCAAACACAAAGGTGATGGTAGGAGCAGCGATGTGAGATGAAGAGAAGTGTTAGTAGATGAATAAATAAATAGAAGGAGATGAGAGAGGGAAGTGAATTTTCAAAAATAATTTTTGAAAAAGAGTTAGTGATTTTCAAAAATAGTTTTTGAAAAAGGTTAGTAGTTTTCAAAAATTAAAATCAAAAATTAAAATAATTAGTTAATTAAAAAGAAATTTTGAAAAAGAGGGAAGATATTTTCGAAAATTATGATATAAAGATAAGAAAAAGATTTTTGAAAAATATTTGATTTTTAAAATCACAATTAATGACTTGATTCACAAGAAATCACAAGATATGATTCTAGAACTTAAAGTTTGAATCTTTCTTAACAAGCAAGTAACAAACTTGAAATATTTTATTCAAAACATTAATTGATGATGTTATTTTCGAAAATTATGATATAAAGATAAGAAAAAGATTTTTGAAAAATATTTTTAAAATTTTCGAAAATAACTAAGAAAAATGAAAAAGATTTGATTTTTGAAAAAGATTTTGAAAAAGATTTTTAAATTGAAAATTTGATTTGACTCATAAAAACAACTAGATTTTTAAAAATTTTTGAAAAAGTCAAATCTAATTTTCGAAATTTTAAGAGAGAAAAAGGGAAAGATATTTTTTTGATTTTTGAATTTTTATGATGAGAGAGGGAAACATGAAAAAGATGCAATGCATGAAAATTTTTAGATCAAAACAATGAATGCATGCAAGAATGCTTTGAATGTCAAGATGAACACCAAGAACACTATGAATATCATGATGAACATCAAGAACATATTTTTGAAAAATTTTTAATGCAAAGAAAACATGCAAGACACCAAACTTAGAAATCTTTAATGCTCATGCAATAAGAATTCAAGAATGCATATGAAAAACAAGAAAAGACACAAAACATGCAAATGCAAAGATCAAACAAGAAGACTTACCAAGAACAACTTGAAGATCATGAAGAACACTATGAATGCATAAAAATTTTCGAAAAATGCAAGATGAGTATGCAATTGACACCAAACTTATATCATGACTCAAGACTCAAACAAGAAACACAAAAATATTTTTGATTTTTACGATTTTATGAATTTTTTATATTTTCTTTTAGTTTTTTTGAAAATCATTTTGAAAAAGAAAAATAAGGATTCCAAAATTTTTAATATGAATTCCAGGAATCTTATGCTCTTTAGTCTAAAGCTCCAATCAAAGGGTTAGACACGGCTTAATAGCCAGCCAAGCTCTAGCATGTAAATTACATCCATTGAGGTGATTAGTTGAAGACCAGTCCCAAAGCAGTTTGGGTATGGCTTTACAGCCAGATAGGATTCAACATGTTTCATGAAATACTAGAATTCATTCTTAAAAATTCTGAAGAAAAATATATTTTTGAAAACATTTTTTTTTCGAAAACAAAGGAGAAATTTTTGAAAGATTTTTGAAAAAGTTTTGAAAACAAAACGAAAAGAAAATTACCTAATCTGAGCAACAAGATGAACCGTCAGTTGTCCAAACTCGAACAATCCCCGGCAACGGTGCCAAAAACTTGGTGCACAAAATTGTGATCTCTGGTAATGGCTCCAAAGGCTTGGTGCTCTAATCTTAATTCATAATTTGTCCCAACTTCGATATAACTAACCAGCAAGTGCACTGGGTCGTCCAAGTAATAAACCTTACGTGAGTAAGGGTCGATCCCACGGAGATTGTTGGTATGAAGCAAGCTATGGTCACCTTGTAAATCTCAGTCAGGCGGATATAAAATAGTTATAAAGTTTTTGAAAATAATATAATAAAATAAGGATAGAAATACTTATGTAAATCATTGGTGAGAATTTCAGATAAGCGCATAGATATGCTTCCGTTCCTCTGAACCTCTGCTTTCCTGCTGTCTTCATCCAATCAGTATTACTCCTTTCTATGGCTGGCATTTTGTAAGGATGTCACCGGTGCCAATGGCTACTTTCAATCCTCTCGGGAAAATGGTCCAAATGCTCTGTCACAACACGGCTAATCGTCTGGAGGCATCATCCTTGTCGATTGTTGCATCCTATTCCTCTCTGTGAAAATGGTCCGATGCGCTGTCACTGCATGGCTAATCATCTTTGAGGTTCTCGATCATACTGGAATAGAATTTACTATCCTTTTGCGTCTGTCACTACGCCCAGCACTTGCGAGTTTGAAGCTCGTCACAGTCATTCAATCCCAGAGTCCTACTCGGAATACCACGGACAAGGTTTAGACTTTCCGAACTCTCATGAATGCCGCCATCAATCTAGCTTATACCACGAAGATTCTGATTAAGAGATCCAAGAGATACTCATTCAATCTAAGGTAGAACGGAAGTGGTTGTCAGGCACGCGTTCATAGGGAATGGTGATGATTGTTACGTTTATCATATTTAGGTTGAAGTGCGAACAAATATCTTAGAAGCGAAATAAGATGAATTGAATAGAAAAACAGTAGTACTTTGCATTAATCTTTGAGGAACAGTAGAGCTCCACACCTTAATCTATGGAGTGTAGAAACTCTACCGTTTGAAAATACATAATTGAAAGGTCCAGGCATGGCCGAATGGCCAGCCCCCAAAACGTGAACACAGGATCAAAAATACAATCCAGGATCTTATCAAAAGATGTCTAATACAATAATAAAAAGTCCTATTTATAATAAACTAGCTACTAGGGTTTACAGAAGTAAGTAATTGATGCATAAATCCACTTCCGGGGCCCACTTGGTGTGTTCTTAGGCTGAGCTTGAATGTTACACGTGTAGAGGTCATTCTTGGAGTTGAACGCCAGCTTTTGTGCCAATTTGGGCATTGAACTCCACTTTGCAACTTGTTTCTGGCGCTGGACGCCAGAATTGGGCAGAAAGCTGGCGTTGAATGCCAGTTTGCATCGTCTAAACTTGGGCAAAGTATGGACTATTATATATTACTGGAAATCCCTGGATGTCTACTTTCCAACGCAATTGGAAGTGCACCATTTTGAATTCTGTAGCTCCAGAAAATCCATTTTGAGTGCAGGGAGGTCAGAATCCAACAGCATCAGCAGTCCTTCTTCAACCTCTGAATCTGATTTTTGCTCAAGTCCCTCAATTTCAGCCAGAAAATACCTGAAATCACAGAAAAACACACAACCTCATAGTAAAGTCTAGAAATGTGAATTTAACATAAAAACTAATGAAAACATCCCTAAAAGTAGCCAGATTCTACTAAAAATATACTAAAAACAATGCCAAAAAGCGTATAAATTATCCGCTCATCAGTGTGTTAAGTGATTTTAGGGTTTATAGGGCAGGAATGGCTTAAAGGATGGAAAGGAAGCATGCAAAAGTGGAAGGAATACAAGAAACTAAAGGAATTGCTAATTCTGTCAACCCTGACCTCTTCGCACTCAATCAATCATAACTTGAGCTACATGGGTCCAAATGAGGCGGTTTTAGTTGCATTGGAAAGCTAACATCCGGGGCTTCGAAATGATATATAATTTGCCATAGTTGCCATGCTGTTAGGCGACTCGCACGCGTGGGTTACGCGTACGTATGACCTAACGAAAGTTCAATCCACGCGTACGCGTGGACCACACATACGCGTGATAGAGCCACGTGCTGAACGTATCAGAAATCGCTAGGGGCGATTTCTGGGCTATTTTTGACCCGGTTTTTGGCCCAGAAAGCACAGATTAGAAGATATAGAGTAGGGTAATCCATTCATTCATAGACACACTTCTCATTATTCATAATTTTAGGTGCCTCTCTCTAGGTATTAGGATTTCTCTTAGTTTTAGGTTTATTTCTCCTCAATTCCAGATTCAATGTTCCTTTAATTTAGTTTCTCTTCTACTTTTATTTGTTCTAGCTTTCTAGTTTAGTTATTTCCCTTATTGATTACTTTATGTTGCTAATTGGTTTATGAATTCTCATGTTTGATTTGATTTCCTATTTAATATAATTTGAGGTATTTCATATTTATGATTTTAATTTAGCTTCTTACATTCTTCGCTTGAATTGATTAATTGGAGACTCTTGAGTTATCAAACTCCTTTGTTGATTGATAATTGTAAGTTGCTGTTGATTTGAATTCCAATTAATCTAGTATTTCCATAGGAGTTGACTAGGACCTGAGAAATCGAATTGATTCATCCACTTGACCTTTGATGAGCGGATAATTTATACCCTTTTTGGCAGTATTTTTACATAGTTTTTAGTATATTTTAGCTACTTTTTATTATATTTTTATTAGTTTTATGCAAAAATCACATTTCTGGACTTTACTGTGAGTTTGAGTGTTTTTCTGTAATTTCAGATATTTTCTGGCTGAAATTGAGGGACCTGAGCAAAAATCTGATTCAGAGGCTGAGAAAGGACTGCAGATGCTGTTGGATTCTGACTCTCCTGCACTCCAAGTTGATTTTCTAGAGCTACAGAAGCCCAATTGGCGCGCTTTTGATTGCGTTGGAAAGTAGACATCTTGGGCTTTCCAGAAATATATAATAGTCCATACTTTGCTTAAGATTTGATGGCCCAAACTGGCATTAAACGCCAGCCAGAGACCTTTTTCTGGCGTAAAACGCCAGAACTGGCACAAGAACTGGAGTTAAACGCCCAAACTGGCACCCAAGCTGGCGTTTAACACCAAGAATGGCCTATGCACGTGAAAGCTTCAATGCTCAGCCCAAGCACATACCAAGTGGGCCCTGGAAGTGGATTTCTGCACTATCTGCACTTAGTTACTCATTTTCTGTAAACCTAAGTTACTAGTTTAGTATAAAAACTACTTTTAGAGATTCATTTAGTAACTCATGACATTTTACATTTCATATTGTATCTTCTACAGCATGAGTCTCTAAACCCCATAGGTGGGAGTGAGGAGCTCTGCTGTGTTTCAATGGATTAATGCAATTACTACTGTTTTCTTTCAATCACACTTGATTCTATTCTAAGATACTCACTCATACTTCAATATAGAGAATATGATGATCCATGACACTCATCATTATTCTTAAATCTATGAACGCGTGCCTGACAACCACTCCCATTCTATCTGAGCTCAACGTAGTCATTGGGCGACAGCTTCAGTGCGTATCTCTTGGGTCTCTGATCCACAGACTGAGTCTGTGATATTAGAACCTTCGTGGTAGAGGCTAGAACCAATTGGCAGAATTTCTGGGATCCGAAAAGTCTAAACCTTGTCTGTGGTATTCGGAGTAGGATCTGGGAGGGGATGACTGTGATGAGCTTCAAACTCACGAATGTTGGGCGCAGTGACAGTGTGCAAAAGGATAGAGAGATCCTATTCCGACACTAGTGAGAACTGACAAATGATTAGTCATGCGGTAGCTGTACCTGGTATTTTTCATCCGAGACGAGAGATCCGACAGTTGATTAGCCGTGCAGAAACCGTACCTGGTATTTTTCATCCAAGAGGACGGATGGTAGCCATTGACAACGGTGATCCGCCAACATACAGCTTACCATTGAAGGGAGCCATGTGTGTTTGGAGAAGAAGACAGTAGGAAAGCAGAGATTCACACGACAGAGCATCTCCGGAACCTCAACCTGTTCCTCATTACTGAATCACAAGTAACATTCAATTCATGCTATTTACTTTTCATAAATAAAATCATATTGATCACTAATCTCCTGACTAAGATTTACAAGATAACCATAGCTTGCTTCAAGCCGACAATCTCCGTGGGATCGACCCTTACTCACGTAAGGTATTACTTGGACGACCCAGTACACTTGCTGGTTAGTTGTGCAGAGTTGTGAAAAGTGTAATCACAATTTCGTGCACCAAGATTTTGGCGCCGTTGCCGGGAATTGTTCGAGTTTGGACAACTGACGGTTTATTTTGTTGCTTAGATTAGGAAAAATTTATCTTTTTGGTTTAGAGTCACTAAATTTGAGTCTTTTATTTTCTTTTCAAAAATCTTATTTTTTCTTTATTAATCTTTAATTTTCCTTTGAGTTTTCTATTTGAGTTTAGTTTCATGCTTTAAGATTGGTGTCAATTGCATGTTTTTACTTTCCTTCAAACTTTTCGAATTATATGTTCTTTTTGTTCTTCATATTTTCGAGTTTTATGTTCCTTGTTCTTTCTTAATCTTCAAGTTGTTCTTGTTTATTTTCCTTGTTTGATCTTTAGTTTTTCTTGTTTTGTGTCTGTCCTTGTTTTTCTTGTGCATTTTCGAATTATTAGTGTCCAAAGTATAAAAATTTTTAAGTTTGGTGTCAATTGCATTTTTATTTTCTTAAAAATTTTCAAAATTTATTCTTGGTGTTCATCTTGATCTTCAAAGTGTTCTTGGTGTTCATCTTGACATTCAAAATTTTCTTGTTTGTTTTCTTTGTGTTGATCTAAAAATTCTAAGTTTGGTGTCATTTTATTGTTTTTCCCTTTCCTCATTAAATTCAAAAAAATATATTTTCCTTTATTCACTCATCATTTTCAAATTCCTTAGGTTGACTTAGTCAAAATTTTTAAAATTTGGTAGTTTCTTGTTAGTCAAATTAAAATTTCAATTTTAAAAATTTATTTTTTCTAAATCATTTTTTTCAAAACGAATTCTTTTTCAATTTTCTTTTTATATTTTTCAAAAATATTTTATAAAATTTTTTAAAATCTTTTTCTTTTTATAATTTTCGAATTACTTGTCCTATTTTATTATTTTGATTGAAAAATTTTAAGTTTGGTGTTTCCTTGTTAAGAAAGTTTCAATCATTAAAATTTTAAGACCATATCTTTTTCAAATCTTCTCTTTTAATTATTTTCTTACAAGTATCTTTAAGTTTAAGACATATATTTTTCAAAACTTCTTAACCACTTTCTCTCTCTTCATTTTTCGAAAATCATATCCAAAATTTTTCAAATCTTTTTAATTAATTAATCATTTTAGTATTCGAATTTCTTTTATTTCTTTTTCTTTTAGTTTTTGAAACATATATTACGTTTTCCAATTATTTTATTTTATTTTCTTTTGAATTCGGTTTATCCTTAATTAAATAAAATAAAAACAAAAATATTCTATTTTCTCTTTTATTTATTTTTCAAAAAAAAAAATTTTATTTTACAATCCACATCATTTTTCTTTCTCCATCATGGACCTAAGTGGAAATGAATAGTCCAGAAGGACTCTGGGGTCATATGCTAACCCCACTACTGTTTCATATGGGAGTAGTATCTGTATACCCCCCATCAGAGCTAGCAATTTTAAGTTAAATCCTCGGCTCATTATCATGGTGCAGCAAAACTGCTAGTATTTCGGTCTTCCACAAGAAGAACCTACTGAGTTTCTAGCACAGTTCTTACAAATTGCTGACACAGTACGTGATAAGAAAATAGATCAGGATGTCTACAGATTATTACTGTTTTCATTTGCTATAAAAGATCAAGCTAAGAGGTGGTTAAATAACTAACCCACAACAAGCATAAAAATATGGAAACAATTATCAGATAAATTCCTGAATCAATATTTTCCTCCAAAAAGGATGACACAACTAAGGCTGGACATCCAAGGCTTTAAACAAGAGGATAATGAATCTTTTTATAATGCCTGGGAGAGGTACAGAGAGATGCTAAGGAAATGTCCCTCTGAAATGTTTTCAGAATTGGTGCAGTTAGACATCTTTTACTATGGGTTTCAGAAAAGGCCCAGATGTCTCTAGACCACTCAGTTGGTGGATCTATACATATGAGAAAGACAATTGAAGAGGCTCAAGAGCTCATTGATACAGTTGCTAGAAATCAACATCTGTATTTAAGTAGTGAGTCCTCCATGAAAGAAGACGCTAAAGCAGTATCCACTGAACTTAGTCCTCCAAAATAAGTTGTTGAACTCAATCAGCAATTGCTTCTTATAACAAAACAGTTAGTAGAATTTAAAGAGATGCTCCTAAGACACTAAAAATGCTAACAAGAATATGAAAGCACAATTGGATCAGACAAGATAGCAGCTATCTAAACAGATAATAGAAGAGTGCCAAGTTGTTCATTTAAGGAGTGGAAAGACATTGAATGTCTCAACTCAAGGCAGCAGAAAGCCAAGAAAGGAACAACTGAAAGAGGATATCCAAGCCACTGCCCAAAATCCCTCTGAGGACATTAAGAGCCCAGAAAAGGGTGAAAAACTGGTGTTAAACGCCCAGTGGATGGCCAATTCTGGCATCCAAACACCAGAAAAGGGTGGCAATCTGGCGTTAAACACCCAAAAAGCATCCAATTCTGGCATTCAAACACTAATAAGGGATCAGACACCTGCAAGTGCTGATAACAACCCCCTTAAGCAGGCTTCTCTGACCACTTCTGTAGGAAGTAAACCTGCAACAACTAAGGTTGAAGAATATAAAGCCAAGATGCCTTATCCTTAGAAACTCCGCCAAGCAGAATAAGATAAACAATTTGTCCACTTTACAGACTATCTCAGGACTCTTGAGATAAAGATTCCGTTTGCAGAGGCACTTGAGCAAATACCCTCTTATGCTAAGTTCATGAAAGAGATCTTAAGTCATAAGAAGGACTGGAGAGAAACTGAAAAAGTTTTTCTCACTGAAGAATTCAGTGCAGTCATTCTGAAAAGCTTATCAGAGAAGCTTAAAGATCCCGAAAGCTTTATGATACCATGCACATTAGAGGATGCTTGTACCAAAACAGCTCTATGTGATCTTGGGGCAAGTATCAACCTAATACCTGCATCCACTATCAAAAAGCTTGGTTTGACTGATGAAGTTAAACTAACCCGAATATGTGTTCAACTTGCTGATGGCTCCATTAAAATTCCATCAGGCGTAATTGAGGACATGATTGTCAATGTTAGGCCATTTGCCTTTTCCACTAACTTTGTGGTGCTGGAAATGGAGGAGCACAAGAGTGCAACTCTTATTCTAGGAAGACCTTTCCTAGCAACTGGACGAACCCTCATTGACATCCAAAAAGGGGTGGTGACCCTGAGAGTCAATGAGGATGAGTTTAAGTTGAATGCTATCAAAGCTATGCAGCATCCAGACACCTCAAATGACTGCATGAGCATTGATATTATTGACTCCCTGGTGGAAGAGGTCAATATGACTAAGAGTCTCGAATCAAAGCTAGAGAACATTTTTAAAGATGTTCATCCTGATTTAGAGGAACCAGAGAAAACAGAAGAACCTCTGAAAACTCCTCAGGAAGAAGAGAAGCCTCCTAAACCCGAGCTCAAACCACTACCACCATCCCTGAAATATGCATTTCTGGGAGAAGATGACACTTTTCCGGTAATCATAAGCTCTGCTTTAAAACCACAAGAAGAGAAAGCACTAATTCAGGTGCTAAGGACACACAAGACAGCTCTTGGGTGGTCCATAAGTGATCTCAAAGGCATTAGCCCATCCAGATGCATGCACAAGATCCTAATGGAGGATGATGCTAAGCCAGTGGTTCAACCACAGAGGCAGCTGAATCCAGCCATGAAGGAGGTGGTGTAGGAAGAGGTTACTAAGTTACTAGAGGCTGGGATTATTTATCCTATTTCTGATAGCCCATGGGTGAGCCCTGTCCAAGTCATCCCCAAGAAGGGAGGCATGACAGTGGTTCATAATGAAAAGAATGAACTGGTTCCTACAAGAACAGTTACAGGGTGGCGTATGTGTATTGACTATAGAAGACTCAATACAACCACCAGAAAGGATCATTTTCCTTTACCATTCATAGACCAGATGCTAGAGAGACTAGCAGGTCATGAATACTACTACTTTTTGGATAGCCATTCAGGTTACAACCAAATTGTAGTAGATCCTCAAGACCAAGAGAAAATAGCATTCACATGTCCTTCTAGAGTATTTTCCTACAGAAGGATGCCATTTAGTCTGTGCAATGCACCTGCAACCTTTCAGAGGTGCATGCTCTCTATCTTCTCTGATATGGTAGAAAAATTTCTAGAAGTCTTCATGGATGACTTCTCAGTATTTGGAGACTCATTTAGCTCCTGTCTTGACCATCTAGCACTTGTTCTAAAAAGGTGTCAAGAGACTAACCTGGTTTTAAACTGGGAGAAATGTCACTTTATGGTGACTGAAGGAATTGTCCTTGGGCACAAAATTTCGAACAAGAGAATAGAGGTGGATCAAGCTAAGGTAGAGGTAATTGAAAAATTACCACCACCTGCCAATGTTAAGGCAATCAGAAGCTTTCTGGGGTATGCAGGATTCTATAGGAGGTTTATAAAGGATTTTTCAAAAATTGCAAAACCTCTAAGCAATCTACTAGCTGCTGATACACCATTTGTCTTTGACACAGAGTGTCTGCAGGTGTTTGAAACTCTAAAAGCTAAGCTAGTTACAGCACCAGTCATTTCTGCACCAGACTGGACATTACCATTTGAACTAATGTGTGATGCCAGTGACCATGCCATTGGTACAGTATTGGGATAGCGGCATGACAAGCTTCTGCATGTCATTTGTTATGCTAGTCGTGTTTTAAACGACGCACAGAAGAATTACACA
This sequence comes from Arachis ipaensis, assembly GCF_000816755.2. Lineage (NCBI taxonomy): Eukaryota > Viridiplantae > Streptophyta > Magnoliopsida > Fabales > Fabaceae > Arachis > Arachis ipaensis. The sequence goes on along the minus strand of NC_029785.2, from coordinate 73,840,598 downwards.
ACCACAGAAAAGGAGTTGCTTGCAGTGGTTTATGCCATTGACAAGTTCAGATCTTATTTAGTAGGATCAAAAGTGATTGTGTACACTGACCATGCTGCTCTAAAATATCTCCTCACAAAGCAGGATTCAAAACCCAGACTTATAAGATGGGTGCTGCTTCTGCAAGAGTTTGATATAGAAATAAGAGACAGAAAAGGGACAGAGAACCAAGTAGCTGATCACTTGTCCCGGATAGAACCAGTAGCAGGAGCATCCGTCCCTCCTACTGAGATCTCTGAAACCTTTCTAGATGAGTAATTTTCCATTTAGGAAGTACCATAGTTTGCAGACATTGCAAACTATAAAGTTGTGAGATTCATACCTAAAGAGTACAGCAAGCTGCAAACGAAAAAATTGGTTTCTGATGCAAAGTACTACCTGTGGGATGAACCATATCTCTTTAAGAGATGTGCAGATGGAATAATCCGTAGATGTGTACTTAGAGAAGAGGCACAAAAGATCCTATGGCATTGCCATGGATCACAATATGGAGGACATTTCGGAGGTGAGCGAACAGCTACAAAGGTCCTCCAATGTGGCTTCTACTGGCCTACTCTCTATAGAGACTTCCGAGAGTTTGTACGTAATTGTGATAGTTGCCAGTGAGCTGGTAATCTGCCTCACGGTTATACCATGCCTCAGCAAGAGATCTTAGAGATTGAGTTATTTAATGTATGGGGTATTGACTTCATGGGGCCTTTCCCACCATCATACTCAAACACTTATATTCTGGTGGCAGTAGACTATGTATCTAAATGGGTAGAGGCAATTGCAACACCCACTAATGATACTAAGATAGTGATGAAGTTCCTCCAGAAGCATATCTTCAGCAGGTTCGGTGTCCCTAGGGTACTGATCAGTGATGGAGGCACTCATTTTTGCAATAAACAGCTTGACTCTGCTCTGATCCGATATGGAATTAACCACAAAGTGGCAACTCCATATCATCCATAGATAAATGGGCAGGCTGAAGTCTCAAATAGAGAACTAAAACGAATACTGGAATGGACTGTAAGTACCCGTAGAAGGGATTGGGCAAGAAGTCTGGATGATGCTCTGTGGGCATACAGAACAGCATTCACGACCCCTATAGGGACCTTTCCATACCAGCTTGTGTATGGAAAAGCCTGTCATCTGCCAGTGGAACTGGAACACAAAGCCTACTGGGCAACCAGATTCCTCAACCTTGATGCTAAGGTAGCTGGAGAGAAAAGATTACTCCAGTTGAATGAGCTGGAGGAGTTCAGACTCAATGCTTTCGAAAATACAAAAATTTACAAAGAGAAAGCAAAAAGATGGCATGACAGAAAGCTGTCATCTAGAGTTTTTGAGTCAGGGTAGAAGGTTCTGCTGTTTAACTCTAGACTCAGATTGTTCCTTGGGAAATTGAAATCCCGGTGGAAGGGACCATATGTGATTACAAGTGTGTCATCATATGGATTTGTAGAGCTTCAGGATATTGACTTTGACAAAAAATTCATTGTTAATGGATAGAGAGTCAAACATTATCTTGAAGGCAATGTTGAGCAAGAGTGCTCAAAACTGAGACTAAATTAAAAGCTCAATACAAGTCCAGCTAAAGACAGTAAATAAGCGCTTGCTGGGAGGTAACCCAGCCATTATTAAAAATTAGATGTTTATAACAATTATATAAGTCTATTTAATTTTGTTATTCATGTTAGTTAATACATTTCAGTGAATAAGTTAGGAAAATGGAGGTTCAGGACATAAAGCAGAAGAATCACAGAGAAAAAGAGCTTACTGGCGTCAAAACACCAGTAAAGGAACATTTTGGGCGTTAAACGCCAGAATGGCTACCATTCTGGGCGTTTAACGCCAGAAAAGGTATCATTCAGGGCGTTAAACGCCATAATTGGCAGCATTCTGGGCGTTTAACACGAGAAACAACAGCATTCTGAGCGTTCACAAAAAAGCCCAGTAACAAAGAATTTCTGGCGTTTAACGCCAGCCAGGGTACCTGGCTGGGCGTTAAACACCCAAAATGGCCACCAGATGGGCGTTAAACGCCAGAATGGCTATCATTCTGGGCGTTTAATGTCAGAACAGCAAAGGGGAGGTAATTTCGTTTCCAATTCAATTTTTTTCGAATTTTTATGTTTTAATTCAAAATTTTCTACATAAAAATGTTTCAAATATTCATCTTTCAATTTCCAATCCCAAAAATTTTTAATAATTTTATAAATTCTTTTCAAAATGTTTTAAAAGAAAAACTCATTTACCTTTCCAATTTTTTTCCAAATCTTTTTAATTCATCCATCTTATCTTTTGTTTCTTAGGTGCATTAACAAAAATTCAGATTTAACTTCCTCATATCTTTTTCAAATCTTTCATATTTTACAAATCGTATTTTTTTTATCAATCATATCTTTCTATCTTATCTTTTTCAAAAATAATCCGAAACCCATTCCATCCCTCCCTTTTAAATACACATTTGGCCAGCCCTTTTTCACCCATTGGTGCACGAATTGTGAATCACACATTTCACAACTCGTACCACTAACCAGCAAGTGCACTAGGTCATCCAAGTAATACCTTACGTGAGTAAGGGTCAAATCCCACGGAGATTGTTGGTTTGAAGCAATCTATGATTATCTTGTAACTCTTAGTCAGGATATAATATCAATAATAATTTTTAGTTTTAATTGTAAAAAGTCAAAGGGCATAAAATAAATATTTGTTACTCAATAATGGAGAATATGTTGGAGTTTTGGAGATGCTTTGTCCTCTTTATTTCAGCTTTTCTCTTGTACTCCTCTTCACACATGCAAGGCTCCTTCCATGGCAAGCTGTATGTAGGGTGTCACCGTTGTCAATGGCTACTTCCCATCCTCTCAGTGAAAATGGTCCAAATGCTTTGTCACAGCACGGCTAATCATCTGTTGGTTCTCGATCATGTCAGAATAGAATCCATTGATTCTTTTGTGTCTGTCACTATGCCCAACAATCGCGAGTTTGAAGCTCATCACAGCCATTCAATCCTTGAATCCTACTCGGAATACCACAGACAAGGTTTAGACTTTCCAGATTCTCATGAATGCCGCCATCAATTCTAGCTTATACCACAAAGATTCTGATTACGGAATCTAAGAGATACTCATTCAATCTAATATAGAACGGAGGTGGTTGTCAGACACACGTTCATGGATTGAGGAAGGTGATGAGTGTCACGGATCATCACCTTCTTCATAGTGAAGCATGAATGAACATCTTAGATAGGAACAAGCGTGTTTGAATAGAAAACAGAGATAATTGCATTAATTCATCGGGACGCTGCAGAGCTCCTCACCCCCAACAATGGGGTTTAGAGACTCATGCTGCCAAAAGGTACAAATTTCAGATCTAAAATGTCATGAGTTACAAAATAAATCTCTAAAAGTTGTTTAAATACTCAACTAGTAACCTAGGTTTACAGAAAATGAGTAAACTATGATAGATAGTGCAGAAATCCACTTCTGGGGCCCACTTGGTGTGTGCTGGGGCTGAGACTTAAGCTTCTCACGTGCTTGGGCTGTTTCTGGAGTTGAACACCCGGTTGTAACCTGTTACTGGCGTTGAACGCCAGTTTACGTCATTTATCTTTGAGCAAAGTATGGACTATTATATATTGCTGGAAAGCCCTGGATGTCTAATTTCCAACCCAATTGGAAGCGCGCCAATTGGACTTTTGTAGCTCCAGAAAATCCACTTTGAGTGCAGGGAGGTCAGAATCCAATAGCATCAGCAGTCCTTTTTCAGCCTGAATCAGATTTTTGTTCAGCTCCCTCAATTTCAGCCAGAAAATACCTGAAATCACAAAAAAACACACAAACTCAAAGTAAAGTCCAGAAATGTGATTTTATTTAAAAACTAATAAAAATATAATAAAAAGTGACTCAAACATATTAAAAATTACCTACAAACAATGCCAAAAAGCGTATAAATTATCCGCTCATCACAACACCAAACTTAAATTGTTGCTTGTCCCCAAGCAATTCATAGGACATTCATATCTTTAAGACATAGACACTTAGATACTAGTGATCATATAGTAAAGACACAAACATAATTAAACATGAAGCATAGTAAACGAAAAACAGGAAAATAAGAACAAGGAGATTAAGGAATGGGTCTACCTTAATGAGGGTGGCGTCTTCCTCTTCTTGAAGAACCAATGGTGCTCTTGAGCTTCTCTATGTCTCTTCCTTGCCTTTGTTGCTCCTCCCTCATAGCTCTTTGATCTGCAGTCAATTGCTCTACCATTGACTTATGGAGAAACAAAAAGCGATGCTTTTACCACACCAAACTTAAAAGGTTTGCTCGTCCTTGAGCAAAAGAAGAAAGAAGTGGAGAAGATGGAGGAGATGGAGGTGTGTGAATGGGTGAGTTTGGAAGGGGAAAGGTTTAAATTTGAATGGTGAGGTAGGTAGAGATCCTGTGGGGTCCACAGATCTTGTGGGATCCTGTGGGGTCCACAGATCAGGTGGGGTCAAGGACTTAACATCCCTGCTCCAATTAGGTGTGTAAAACGCCCTTGCTGTGCAATCCTGGCGTTTAACGCCAGACTGCTGCTTGTTTCTGGCATTAAACGCCCAAATGTAGCCTGTTTCTGGCGTTTAACGCCAGGCAAATGCTTGTTTCTGGCGTTAAACGCCAGCTTGGTGCTTGTTTCTGGCGTTAAACGCCAGACAGATGCTTGTTTCTGGCGTTTAAACGCCAGACTGCTCTCCTCCAGGGTGTGCTATTTTCAATGTTGTTTTTCATTCTGTTTTTTTTTTACTTTTCAGTAGTTTTTGTGACTTTACATGACCATCAACCTAATAAATCACGAAATAACAAAAAGAAAATAAAATAGATATGATTAAATAATATTGGGTTGCCTCCCAACAAGCGCTTCTTTAATGTCAATAGCTTGACAGCGAGCTCTCATGGAGCCTCACAGATAGTCAGAGTGAGGTTGGAACCTCCCAACACTAAACTTAAAGTTTGAATGTGGGGCTTTTGTTTGATTCTGTATTGAGAGAAGCTTTTCACGCTTCCTATCCATGGTTACAGAAGGAGAACCTTGTGTCTTATAGTTTGCAATATCTGCAAACCACAGAGCTTCCTGAATAGCAAACAATTGCTCATCCGGAAAGGTTTCAGAGATCTCAGTAGGAGGGAGGAATGCTCCTGCTACTGGTTCTATCCGGGACAGGTGATCAGCTACTTGATTCTCTGTCCCTTTTCTGTCTCTTATTTCTATATCAAACTCTTGCAGAAGCAACACCCATCTTATGAGTCTGGGCTTTGAATCCTGCTTTGTGAGTAGATATTTAAAAGCAGCATGGTCAGTGTACACAATCACTTTTGATCCTACTAAGTATGATCTAAACTTGTCAATGGCATAAACCACTGCAAGCAGCTCTTTTTCTATGGTTGTGTAATTTTTCTGGGCATCATTTAAAATGCGGCTAGCATAATGAATGACATGCAGAAGCTTGTTATGCCTCTGTCCCAGTACTGCACCAATGGCATGGTCACTGGCATCACACATTAGTTCAAATGGTAATGTCCAGTCTGGTGCAGAAATAACTGGTGCTGTGACCAGCTTAGCTTTCAGAGTTTCAAACGCCTGCAAACACTCTGTGTCAAACATAAATGGCGTGTCAGCAGCTAGCAGATTACTCAGAAGTTTTGCAATTTTTGAAAAATCCTTTATAAACCTCCTATAGAATCCTGCATGCCCCAGAAAGCTTCTGATTGCCTTAACATTGGCAGGTGTTGGTAATTTTTCAATTACTTCAACTTTAGCTCGATCCACCTCTATTCCCTTGTTTAAAATTTTATGCCCAAGGACAATCCCTTCAGTCACCATAAAGTGACATTTTTCCCAGTTTAAAACTAGGTTGGTCTCTTGGCATCTTTTCAGAACAAGTGCTAAATGGTTAAGGCAGGAGCTGAATGAGTCTCCAAATACTAAAAAGTCATCCATGAAGACTTCCAGAAACTTCTCTACCATATCAGAGAAGATAGAGAGCATACACCTCCGAAAGGTTGCAGGTGAATTACACAGACTAAAAGGCATCCTTCTGTAAGCAAACACTCCAGAAGGACATGTGAATGCTGTTTTCTCTTGGTCCTGAGGATCTACTGCAATTTGGTTGTAACCGGAATACCCTGTCCTGTGTGTCCTTAGCACCTGAATTAGTGCTTTCTCTTCCTGTGGACCTAAAGCAGAGCTTATGATTACAGGAAAAGTGTCACCTTCTCCCAGAAATGCATATTTCAGGGATAGTGGTAGTGGTTTGAGCTCGGGTTTAGGAGGTTTCTCCTCTTCCTGAGGAGTTTTCAGAGGTTTTTTTATTTCCTTTGGTTCCTCCAGATCAGGCTGAACATCTTTAAAAATGTCCTCTAGCTTTGATTCGAGACTCTCAGTCATATTAACCTCTTCCACCAGGGAGTCAATAATATCAATGCCCAGGCAGTCATCTGATGTGTCTGGATGTTGCATAGCTTTGACAACATTCAACTTAAACTCATCCTCATTGACTCTCAGGGTTATCTCCCCTTTTTGGACGTCAATGAGGGTTCGTCCAGTTGCTAGGAATGGTCTTCCTAGAATGAGAGTTGCACTCTTGTGCTCCTCTATTTCCAGTACTACAAAGTCAGTAGGGAAGGCAAATGGCCCAACCTTGACAATCGTGTCCTCAATTATGCCTGATGGATATTTAATGGAGCCATCAGCAAGTTGAAGACAGATCCGGGTTGGTTTGACCTCTTCAGTCAAGCCAAGCTTTCTGATAGTGGATGCAGGGATTAGGTTGATGCTTGCGCCAAGATCATATAGAGCTGTCTTGGTGCAGTTATCCTCTAATATGCATGGTATCATAAAGCTCCCGGGATCTTTAAGCTTTTTTGGGAAGCTTTTTAGAATGACTGCACTGCAGTCTTCAGTGAGGAGAACTCTTTCAGTTTCTCTCCAATCCTTCTTATGACTCAAGATATCTTTCATGAACTTGGCATAAGAGGGTATTTGCTCAAGTGCCTCTGCAAACGGAATCTTTATTTCAAGAGTCATGAGATAGTCTGCAAAGCGGGTAAATTGCTTATCCTGCTCCTCTTTGCAGAGTTTTTGAGGATAAGGCATCTTGGCTTTGTATTTCTCAACCTTAGTTGCTACAGGTTTATTTCCTACAGAGGCAGGTTGAGAAGCCTTCTTGAGGGATTTATTATCAGCACTTGCAGGTGTCTGATCCCTCACTAGCATTTGAAAGCCAGGGTTGGAAGCTGGAGTGGCGTTGGATGCCAACTCCTTACTTGTTCCTGGCATTTGAACGCCAGAACTGAGCTTTCATTGGGCGTTTGATGCCAACTCCTTGCCTGTTTCTGGCGTTTGAACGCCAGAGTTATTCCTCTCTGGGCTCTTACTGTCCTCAGAGGGATTTTGGATAGCCGGTTGTTCATTCCTTGGCTTCCTACTGCCTTGAAGTGAGGTATTTAATATTTTCCCACTTCTTAATTGAACTGCTTGGCACTCTTCTGTTATTTGTTTTGATAACTGCTGTTTTGTTTGCTTCAACTGTACTTCCATATTCATATTAGCCATTCTTGTGTCTTGTAGTATCTCCTTGAATTCGGCTAGCTGTTTTGTTAGAAAATCTAATTGCTGATTGAATTCAGTAACTTGTTCTGCAGGACTGAGTTCAGCAGTTACTGTTTTAGCCTCTTCTTTCATGGAAGACTCACTACTTAGGTACAGATGATGATTTCTGGCAACTGTATCAATGAGCTCTTGAGCTTCTTCAATTGTCTTTCTCATGTGTAAAGATCCACCAGCTGAGTAGTCCAAAGACATCTGAGCTTTCTCTGTAAGCCCATAATAGAAGCTGTCTAACTGAACCTACTATAAAAACATTTCAGAGGGGCATTTTCTGAGCATCTCTTTGTATCTCTCCCAGGCATCATAAAGAGATTCATTATCTCCTTGTTTAAAGCCTTGGATGTCCAGCCTTAGCTGTGTCATCCGTTTGGGAGGGAAGTATTGATTCAGGAATTTTTCTGACAACTGTTTCCATGTCTTTATGCTAGCCTTAGGTTGGTTATTTAACCACCTCTTGGCTTGGTCTTTATAGTAAATGGAAACAGTAATAATCTGTAGACATCCTGATCTACTTCCTTATCATGGAATGTGTCAGCAATTTGTAAAAACTGTGCCAGAAACTCTGTAGGTTCTTCCTATGGAAGACCAGAATACTGACAACTTTGTTGCACCATGATGATGAGCTGAGGATTCAACTCAAAGCTACTGACTCCAATGGAGGGTATACAGATACTGCTCCCATATGAAGCAGTGGTGGGGTTAGCATATGACCCCAGAGTCCTTCTGGACTGTTCACTTCCACTTAGGTCCATGATGGAGAAAAGGGAATTGATGTTAAAATAATTAGAAATTAAATATAAAATTCAAAAATTAAGAACAAAAAATTTAAAACTAAAATAATTACTTAATTAAGAAGATTTGAAAAACTTTGGATATGATTTTTGAAATAAAAAATCTGAATTTTAAAATTGATTTTCAAAAGTTTGCTTTAAAATAGAGAGAAAAGATATTTTTGAATTTAAAGAGGAAAGAGAAAAACAATAAGATAGCACAAGGCTTAAAATTTTTAGATCTAATGCTCCTTGTTTTCGAAAATTTTGGAGGAAAAACACCGAGGAACACCAAACTTAAAAATTTTAAGATCAAGATACAAGGAAGACTCAAGAACACTTTGAAGACTCACAAGAACAACAAGAACATGAAGAAAGAACACCAATCTTAAAATTTTTAGAAAACCCAACTAAAATTTTCGAAAATTATAAAAAGATTAACAAGAAAACACCAAACTTAAAGTTTGGCACAAGATTTAGTCAAAGAAAAAATTATTTTTGAAAAAAAAAGATTTAAAAAGAAGATACCCAATTACCAAGAACATAGACCAACGCTCTAGCCAATTGGGCGGTAAATGTAACACTTGTTTTGAAGAAGTATATTTTTTTTATAACTAAGAATAAATTTTTTTGAAAACTAATGTTTTGAAAAAGCACAAGAAAAATAAGAAAAGAGACAGAACAAGGAAAAACTAAAGATCAAACAAGAAAAATAAACAAGAACAACTTGAAGATCCAGGAAAAACAAAGACACAAAAATTCGAAAATTTAAAGGAAAAATATAAAATATGCAATTGACACCAAACTTAAAATATGAAACTAAACTTAAATAGAAAAACTCAATTATTAGTAAAAATAAAAATAAAATAAAATAAAATAAATAAATAAAAAAAATAAAGTTTCGAAATTTTTTTTTTTTTGAAAAAGAAAATAAGGATTCTAAAATTTAACAAGAACAATAATAAAAAACTCTGACCCAAAAGACAAAATCTTCCGAATCTAAGTAACAGGATGAACCCTCAGTTGTTCAAACTCGAACAATCCCCGGCAACGGCGCCAAAAACTTGGTGCACGAATTGTGAATCACACTTTTCACAACTCGTACCACTAACGTGACTAAGGGTCGAATCCCATGGAGATTGTTGGTTTGAAGCAATCTATGGTTATCTTGTAACTCTTAGTCAGGATATAATATCAATAATAATTTTTAGTTTTAATTGTAAAAAGTCAAAGGGCATAAAATAAAAACTTATTACTCAATAATGGAGAATATGTTGGAGTTTTGGAGATGCTTTGTCCTCTTTATTTTAGCTTTTCTCTTGTACTCCTCTTCACACATGCAAGGCTCCTTCCATGGCAAGCTGTATGTAGGGTGTCACCGTTGTCAATGGCTACTTCCCATCCTCTCAGTGAAAATGGTCCAAATGCTCTGTCACAGCACGGTTAATCATCTGTTGGTTCTCGATCATGTCAGAATAGAATCCATTGATTCTTTTGCGTCTGTCACTACGCCCAACAATCGCGAGTTTGAAGCTCATCACAGCCATTCAATCCTTGAATCCTACTCGGAATACCACAGACAAGGTTTAGACTTTCCAGATTCTCATGAATGCCGCCATCAATTCTAGCTTATACCACGAAGATTCTGATTACGGAATCTAAGAGATACTCATTCAATCTAATATAGAACGGAGGTGGTTGTCAGGCACACGTTCATGGATTGAGGAAGGTGATGAGTGTCACGGATCATCACCTTCCTCATAGTGAAGCGCGAATGAACATCTTAGATAGGAACAAGCGTGTTTGAATAGAAAACAGAGATAATTACATTAATTCATCGGGACACTGCAGAGCTCCTCACCCCCAACAATGGGGTTTAGAGACTCATGCTGCCAAAAGGTACAAATTTCAGATCTAAAATGTCATGAGTTACAAAATAAATCTCTAAAAGTTGTTTAAATACTCAACTAGTAACCTAGGTTTACAGAAAATGAGTAAACTATGATAGATAGTGCAGAAATCCACTTCTGGGGCCCACTTGGTGTGTGCTGGGGCTGAGACTTAAGCTTCTCACGTGCCTGGGCTGTTTCTGGAGTTGAACGCCCGGTTGTAACCTGTTTCTGGCATTGAACGCCAAACTGCAACATGGAACTGGCGTTGAACGCCAGTTTACGTCATCTATCCTTGAGCAAAGTATGGACTATTATATATTACTGGAAAGCCCTGGATGTCTACTTTCCAACACAATTAGAAGCGCGCCAATTGGACTCCTGTAGATCCAGAAAATCCACTTTGAGTGCAGGGAGGTCAGAATCCAATAGCATCAGCAGTCCTTTTTCAGCCTGAATCAGATTTTTGTTCAGCTCCCTCAATTTCAGCCAGAAAATACCTGAAATCACAGAAAAATACACAAACTCATAGTAAAGTCCAGAAATGTGATTTTTATTTAAAAACTAATAAAAATATAATAAAAAGTGACTCAAACATATTAAAAACTACCTACAAACAATGCCAAAAAGCGTATAAATTATCCGCTCATCACCTATCATTCGAATCCTTCTCTCCGTCTATTTATCTTCTTTCTCTTTATTTTTGCTTGAGGAAAAGCAAATCTCTAAGTTTGGTGTGATTTCTGTGATCTCTGAGCTAAAACAAACTAATCTCATGGCCCCCCAAAGGAAGACAAACCACTTCAGGAGGCAAGAAAGAAAGCAATCCAAAGCCACTTTGGATGCATGAGAATTTCTGCACCAAAGAACATGCAGACCATTATTTCAAAATTGTGTGCAGAAGATCAGTGATCCCGGAAGTTAGGTTCAATCTGAAAGAAGATGAATACCCGGATATCCAAAAGCAGATTCGAAACAGGGGCTGGGAAGTCCTGGCTAATCCTGAGATACATATTGGAAGAAACATGATCCAGGAATTCTATGCAAATCTATGGATGACGGAAAAGCAAAGATTAGAGGGAACTGCCTTCCACTCCTTTCGAACTATGGTCAGAGGGAAGATTATTTACTTCCACTTTGACAAGGTGAGAGAAGTTCTCAAGCTTCCTCAACTACAAGATGATCCAGAGTCCTTTAATAGGAGAATGGCCAAAGATAAAAGGCTAGATCAAGTTCTAGAGGACATATGTCTCCCTGGAACCAAGTGGATTGCTAATACAAAAGGTGTCCTAAACCAGCTAAAGAGAGGAGATCTCAACCCAGTTACTAGAGGTTGGTTGGATTTCATTGGGCATTCTGTACTCCCAACCAGCAACCACTCTGAAGTCACTGTCAAGAGAGCAGTGATGATTCACTGTATTATGCTGAGAAAAGAAGTAGAGATTCATCAACTGATTCCTGGTGAAATTTACATATTTGCAAACAAGGAATCCACTGATGCTAAATTGGCTTACCCAAGCTTGATTAGTCTATTATGTAAAGATGCAGGGGTGAAGATGGGTGTGGATGAATATATCCCAGTTGAATGCCCAATCACCAAAAAGGTGATGGATGGACCTCAAGTTCAAGACAACCTCATTAAGAGGAGGGAGCATGAGCTCCTCCCAGAAATTCCTCAATTTGACTATTGGGCCCGCTTAGAAGCTTCTGTCACCAAGCTGCAAGAAGCAATGGATCAATTCAAAGAAGAGCAGCAGAATCAAAACAGCATGCTCTGCAAACTACTCAAAGAACAAGAGAAACAAGGGCGTGAGATACAGGAGCTAAAGCACCAGAAGCTGTCCCTTGAAGAGCCAGACGTCCCACAGATTGAAGGAGCACTTATCTCTCAAAATAACGGTTGTTGAGTCCTAACTCTGTGATAACTTTTGTTATTAGATACCTATTTTAAGAGTTACATGAGCATTAGTATTAGAGTCATTTATTTTTATGTCTTTAATTTTCTTTCTTTTATTGTTATTTGTCTGCTTTTATGTTTAATTTCTGTCTTGTTTTTGTGATCATTAGCGTTTAGCGTCCATGCCTTAAAGCTATGAATGATTCCATGAATCTCTCACCTTTCTTAAATGAAAAATGTTTTTATTTGCAAAAGAACAAGAAGTGCATAATTTCGAAATTTATCTTGAAATTAGTTTAACTATTTTGATGTGGTGGCAATACTTTTTGTTTTCTGAATGAATGCTTGAACAGTGCATATTTTTTATAGTGAAGTTTATGAATGTTAAAATTGTTGGCTCTTGAAAGAATAATAAAAAGGAGAAATGTTATTGATAATCTGAAAAATCATAAAATTGATTCTTGAAGCAAGGAAAAGCAGTGAGAAACACAAAACTTGCGAAAAAAAAGGAAGGAAAAAGAAAAAGCAAGCAGAAAAAGCCAGTAACCCTTTAAACTAAAAGGCAAGGTTAAAAAGGATCCAAGGCTTTGAGCATTAATGGATAGGAGGGCCCAAAGGAATAAAATCCTGGCCTAAGCGGCTAAATCAAGCTGTCCCTAACCATGTGCTTGTGGCGTGAAGGTGTCAAGTGAAAAGCTTGAGACAGAGCGGTTAAAGTCGCGGTCCAAAGCAAAAAGAGTGTGCTTAAGAACTTTGGGCACCTCTAACTGGGGACTCTAGCAAACCTGAGTCACAATCTGAAAAGGTTCACCCAGTTATGTGTCTGTTGCATTTATGTATCCGGTGGTAATACTGGAAAACAAAATGCTTAGGGTCACGGCCAAGACTCATAAAGTAGCTGTGTTCAAGAATCAACATACTGAACTAGGAGAATCAATGACACTATCTGAATTCTGAGTTCCTATGGATGCGAATCATTCTGAACTTCAAAGGATAAAGTGAGATGCCAAAACTGTTCAGAAGCAAAAAGCTACTAGTCCCGCTCATCTAAGTGGAACTAAGCTTCATTGATAATTTTGAAATTTATTCTCTTCTTTTTATCCTATTTTGTTTTTAGTTGCTTGAGGACAAACAACAATTTAAGTTTGGTGTTGTGATGAGCGGATAATTTATACCCTTTTGGCAGTATTTTTACATAGTTTTTAGTATGTTTTAGCTACTTTTTATTATATTTTTATTATTTTTTATGCAAAAATCACATTTCTGGACTTTACTATGAGTTTGTGTGTTTTTCTATAATTACAGGTATTTTCTGGCTGAAATTGAGGGACCTGAGCAAAAATTTGATTCAGAGGCTGAGAAAGGACTGCAGATGCTGTTGGATTCTGACCCTCCTGCACTCGAAGTGGATTTTCTGGAGCTACAGAAGCCAAATTGGCACGCTCTCAAATGCGTTGGAAAGTAGACATCTTGGGCTTGGGCTTTCCATTAATATATAATAGTCCATACTTTGTCCGAGATTTGATGGCCCAAACTGGCCTTAAACACCAGCCAGAGACCCTTTTCTGGCGTAAAACGCCAGAACAGGCACAAGAACTGGAGTCAAACACCCAAACTGGCACCCAAGCTGGCGTTTAACTCCAAAAATGGCCTATGCACGTGAAAGCTTCAATGCGTAGCACAAGCACACACCAAGTGGGCCCCAAAAGTGGATTTCTGCACTATCTGCACTTAGTTACTCATTATTTCTGTAAACCTAAGTTACTAGTTTAGTATAAAAACTACTTTTAGAGATTCATTTAGTAACTTATGACATTTTACATTTCATATTGTATCTTCTACAGCATGAGTCTCTAAACCTCATAGGTGGGGGTGAGGAGCTCTGTTGTGTTTCAATGGATTAATGCAATTACTACTGTTTTCTATTCAATCACGCTTGATTCTATTCTAAGATACTCACTCGTACTTCAATATAGAGAATATGATGATCTGTGACACTCATCATTATTCTTAAATCTATGAACGCGTGCCTGACAACCACTCCCATTCTATCTGAGCTCAACATAGTCATTGGGCGACAGCTTAAGTGCGTATCTCTTGGGTCTCTGATCCACGGACCGAGTCTGTGAGATTAGAACCTTCGTGGTAGAGGCTAGAACCAATTGGCAGCATTTCTGGGATCCGGAAAGTCTAAACCTTCTCTGTGGTATTCCGAGTAGGATCTAGGAGGGGTGGACTGTGACGAGCTTCAAACTCACGAATGTTGAGCGTAGTGACAGTGTGCAAAAGGATAGAGAGATCCTATTCCGACACTAGTGAGAACCGACAAATGATTAGCCGTGCGGTAGCTGTACCTGGTATTTTTCATCCGAGACGAGAGATCCAACAGTTGATTAGCCGTGCAGAAACCGTACTTGGTATTTTTCATCCGAGAGGATGGATGGTAGCCATTGACAACGGTGATCCACCAACATACAGCTTGCCATTGAAGAGAGCCATGCGTGTTTGGAGAAGAAGACAGTAGGAAAGCAGAGATTTAGACGACAGAGCATCTCCGGAACCTCAACCCGTTCCTCATTACTGAATCACAAGTAACATTCAATTCATGCTATTTACTTTTCATAAACAAAATCATATTGATCACTAATCTCCTGACTAAGATTTACAAGATAACCATAGCTTGCTTCAGGCCGACAATCTCTGTGGGATCGACCCTTACTCACATAAGGTATTACTTGGACGACCCAGTGCACTTGTTGGTTAGTTGTGCGGAGTTGTGAAAAGTGTAATCACAATTTCGTGCACCAGCCACATAACCAGCACATTTTCTTTCTCTCTATTTCCAATTCATCATTCTAAATTACTACCACCCACCCACTACCCACAACCCTTTTTATTCCATCTGAACCGTTTTCTTTGTGCAACAATTCAACAACAACAACAATCACAATAAATCCACAGAAATTTCAAATTAAGATGATTTTTCAACAGTCACTCCCAATCCCCACACATCACATAAAACTTCACTTCAACATTCTAAAATAATCAATCTTCAATAGAGTGAATTGAAGAAATCCAAGTTCAGAAAAAAAAAAAAAACACCACACCTCAACCGTGGAGGACAAAATTAAAAGGCAGCAAGCATTGGATAGGAAATTGATTATCAAGAACATAGACTTAGTGTAGGTCTTTGATGAGCGGATAATTTATACGCTTTTTGGCATTGTTTTTAGTATGTTTTTAGTAGGATCTAGTTACTTATAGGGATGTTTTTATTAGTTTTTATGTTAAATTCACATTTCTGGACTTTACTATGAGTTTGTGTATTTTTCTGTGATTTCAGGTATTTTCTGGCTGAAAATGAGGGACTTGAGCACAAATCAGATTCAGAGGTTGAAGAAGGACTGCTGATGCTGTTGAATTCTGACCTCCCTGCACTCAAAGTGAATTTTCTGGAGCTACAGAACTTAAAATGGCGCGCTTCCAGTTGCGTTGGAAAGTAGACATCCAGGGCTTTCCAGCAATATATAATAGTCCATACTTTGGCCGAGTTTAGATAACGCAAAAGGCCGTTGAACGCCCATTCTACGCTTAATCTGGAGTTAAACGCCAGAAACACGTCACGAACCAGAGTTGAACGCCAAAAACACGTTACAAACTGGCGTTCAACTCCAAGAATGACCTCTGCACGTGTAAACTTCAAGCTCAGCCCAAGCACACACCAAGTGGGCCCCGGAAGTAGATTTATGCATCAATTACTTACTTCTGTAAACCCTAGTAACTAGTTTAGTATAAATAGGACTTTTTACTATTGTATTTTTATCTTGGGACGTCTAGTTCTCAGATCATGGGGGCTGGCCATTCGGCCATGCCTGAACCTTTCACTTATGTATTTTTCAACGGTAGAGTTTCTACACTCCATAGATTAAGGTGTGGAGCTCTGCTGTTCCTCATGATTTAATGCAAAGTACTACTGTTTCTTTATTCAATTCAACTTATTCCGCTTCTAAGATATTCATTCGCACTTTAATATGAATGTGATGAACGTGACAATCATCATCATTCCCATATGAACGCGTGCCTGACAACCACTTCCATTCCACCTTAAATTGAATGAATATCTCTTGGATCTCTTAATCAGAATCTTCGTGGTATAAGCTAGATTGATGGCGGCATTCATGAGAGTCCGGAAAGTCTAAACCTTGTCTGTGGTATTCCGAGTAGGATTCAGGGATTGAATGACTGTGACAAACTTCAAACTCGCGAGTGCTAGGCGTAGTGACAGACGCAAAAGGAGGGTGAATCCTATTCCAGTATGATCGAGAACCTCAGATGATTAGCCGTGCTGTGACAGAGCATTTGGACCTTTTTCACAAGAGGATGGGATGTAGCCATTGACAACGGTGATGCCCTTACATAAAGTTTGCCATGGAAAGGAGTAAGACTGATTGGATGAAGACAGCGGGAAAGCAGAGATTCAGAGGAACGAAAGCATCTCTATACGCTTGTCTGAAATTCTCACCAATGAATTACATAAGTATTTTTATCTTTATTTTCTGTTTATTTATTATTATTATTCGAAAATACTATAACCATTTGATATCCGCCTGACTGAGATTTACAAGGTGACCATAGCTTGCTTCATACCAACAATCTCCGTGGGATCGACCCTTACTCACGTAAGGTTTTATTACTTGGACGACCCAGTGCACTTGCTGATTAGTTGTGCGAAGTTGTGAAGTTATGTTTGGACCATGGTATTGTGAACCAGTTTGTTGGCGCCATTGCCAGGGAGAGAACGAACGACAAACTTTACAATCAGGGATCACAATTTCGTGCACCAGTCTTGTACCAAGAGAACCCAATCCTAGCCTTCACCAAATGATTCAAATTCAAATCGAACTTCCCTGGGCACAAACGGGTCCTCCACATACATCGTTGTAGGTTGATTCCAACACCAATTTCTCAAGAACAGGGCACCCAGCGAAAAGCATCACTATATACTCATGGCACCCAAACAAAACCCTATTCCCAACATGCAGCACCTTCAACGAAGGGAGCCCCGAGCTTCGTTGACTAAGTGTCGCATGTTCTCCGGGCCTCTTCGCCGGTGACGACGACAACGACCCCAACGAACAGAATTTTGAGCACCTCGTTATCTCGTGCAACCCAAGCATCCGACTCTGACCTGTTTCCATCCCCCTGATGAAGCAACTGCTAACGTCTCTTCGCCGTAGAAGGCCGCTCTCTTCTCCGTCGTTGCCTCCCTCTTCTTCCTTTCCTTTTCTTTTTTCTCCCTCTTTTGTTCCTTTTTTTCGTTTCAATTTGTCTGTTTTAGGGGTAGTGAGATGGAGTAAGGGTAATGGGGGGTGGGACTGGGGTAATTAGTAAAAATAGAAAAAAGGGTATTTGTGTCATTTCAAAAATTATTATGTTCAAAAGGACGATTTTATAACGTTTTGTAACGATGAGGATGATTTTAATAACAAAAAAAGGTCGATGACGATTTTGATTTTGGCCTTAGACTTTAGGGATGAAAAAAGTACTTAACCCTCAGTTTTATTTGCAGTTATATCAATTACTTTATTAAGCTGTAATGTTGTTACATGTTTGTAGTGGCTGATTGAACATCCAAAATTTCTACCACGAGTTTAACGTTGGTGGTCATTCGTACTCTGGTATTCCTATCCCATTAGTTGTTTAAGAAATTTTGCAAGGTACACAACTCGTATATGGTTTATGCAATCAAAATTAGAACCATTAATATACATATGCTGAAGTTGTGTTCTAGCATTGCCAGTATCTGACTATTTATTATCTCCAAGCTTGTATCATAAATAAATTCAATCTTAATAATGTAAACTTTCTTTTATTTTTAACAATTTTAGCCTTGGAATTCCAGATTCATGAAAAACGATATTACTAAGAGGTTGTACATTCTACATTGTTTATTCAATACAAAAACTAAAGATTAATTGTGGTATGTTATTTTCTTCTGGGATACCTGCTGGAAATCTTGTAGCAACTCGAATGGAAAAGAACTATGAAATTCTATTTGCTCATGGAATAGCACTTGTTTCTAATGAACTATACAGTGTAGTTTAAAAATATAATTTCTCATTAACTATTCCCTTAACATTCACGCATTATATGCAGCGCATACCGAAAAAATTTCATTAACCACAAACTAAATACTTGGTGTCTTGGTCTTTGAAACCTACAGCCTCGAGGTTAGTCCAATGATCCCTGATGGTCACTGTCCATTCGCCTCCTTCCTGTACATCGTCTCTGCAACATGCCATTCCTCTTCCACCTCTACTCATTGATGACAAGTCATCTTAGGCTAGTTTCACAAGCCTATTTCATTAGTTTTCACTTGGTTTTATGCACTTTCTTGCACAATAAGTAAGTGTTTGAGTGAGAATTTCATGCTTGTCTAAATTCAATCAAACATTGGTAATTTTATGCATTTTTATTAGATTTATTGCAAGATTTAGTTGATAATATGAATGATGCAAGAGTTGATGATTATGCCAAGGCTTTGATGTATTTGTTTGGTTGATGATAGGTGAAAAGGTGAAGGAGAAGGAACAAAGACGATTTGCAATCCTGACCTCTTTACACTCCAACAAGAATAACTCGAGCTACAAAACTCCAAATGAGGTGATTCAAGTAGCATTGGAAAGTAGGAATCTTGAGCTTTCCAAGCATATATGACACTGCATGGTGGATACTAAATCTGAAGGAGAAAACTTATCCCGAAAGTGCAAAAAGGAACATAGTATCAACCTGCAGTAAGGCTAGCTGACCTATCCACTTTCAAAGGAGGATAACTTGAGCTGTAGAGCTTGGAATGATGCGCTCTCAAATGCATTGGAAAGTAGATATCCAGAGCTTACCAACGATATATAATAGTATGGGGTGAACATCAAGTTTGGGCCTCAGAAGCTGGCGCTAAACTTTGGCCTCCAAACAGCCAGCGTTCACTAAAGTGAACGTAGCGTTCACTAAATTGAACGTTTTCGGCCTTCCAAGCAGCGCGACCATGCCTTCTTCAAAGGACCATAACTTGTGCTACAGATGTCCAATTGATGCGCTTCTAGTTGCGTTAGAAAGCTGACATTCAAAGCTTTCCAACAATATATAGCAATCTATATTTGGCATGAAATTGAAGCACAAGTGATAGGCATCTTTAAGGCCAAAAAACCAACCAAGGAAGGTGCACATCAAGGGTAGCGTTCAAAATTTAGAACGCAGCGCTCCCTTTTTTCAACTTTCTCATGACTCTTTGGCAAGGGAAGCAAGGCAATGCGCATCAAAGGCAACACAAGGCTGGTGTTCAAAGAAGTGAACTTAGCGTTAACTTTTGTGAACTTCTTCGTGCCTTTTACCAAGGAAAGCAAGGAGCGCTCAACCAAAGGGAACGCCCATGAACGGAGCGCTCAACCAAAGGGAGCGCTCAGCTAGGCAGCACTCAAGGGAAGGCACAACCCAAGGAGCGTTCAAAGAAGTGAACGCTACGTTCATAGTTGTGAACGTTTTCGGGCATAAGGCACCAAGGAAGCAAAGCGCACTTAAGGAAGCAAAGGAATGTAGCGCTCAAAGAGTGAGCAGAACGTTCACAAAGTGAACGCTAGTTGGGAGTAAGGCACATACCAAGGCAAGCGTTCAAAGGAGTGAACGCCAAGTTCACTTTTGTGAACTTTCTCGTGCCTTTTTGCTGAGCACGCACCAAGGAGCAAAAATTGGCACGAGGGAAGCACCTGCTTGGCAAATTAAACGTAGCGTTCACTTAAGCCAACTGAACACTCCCCTGGAAGGTTCCCACACACCTTGACTCAATTGAACCAAAGCCACCCGGATCCATTTCTCATTCAAGGCCAACTTTAAAAAGTCCACTCCAAGCTTTGAAGACCAAAATAGAAAGTGTATAAATAGGATCAAATTCAATTTGTAAAGGACCTTTAGCTCATTTTTACTTTTCACTTTTAATTTTCATTTGTTTTGAATTTGGAATTTAGGAATTGGATCTGAGTTTAGTTTTCTGTTTTTATTTTCTTTTCGTCTGCAACTTCTACTTTCTGTTTTTGAATTAAGATTGAAGAGCTCCATTGATTCCTAATCTGAGAATCATCTTTCCTTTTCTTTCATATAGTTTGGGAATTGGAGAATTGGATCTAAGTTTCTTTTGCTGTTTTCAATTTCATTTTCTTCTGCAATTTCTCTTCTGCTTGATCAAGAGAGTAATTGAGATCTAGATCTGCTTTCTAATCTCATTGCTCTTCTTCGATCTTCAATTTCTCTTTAGGATTTTATAATTGATTCAAGTTTTCTTGCTGTTTTGTTTCTTGAAGCAATTTTCCATTTTTGTTCTTGCTATTGAGATCCAGATCTGAATTCCTGCATCTCATAGCTCCCTGATTTACTTTAACTAGCATTTTCTAGTTTAATTCTGAATCCCAATACCCAAATCCCTTTTATTCTTCAAGCAATTTATATTTCTCAGCAATTTAGATTTAGCAATTTACATTTCTTGCACTTTAAGTTTCAGTTATTTACTTTTCTTGCAATTTAAGTTTCAGCTCTTTTACTTTCTTGCTCTTTAAGTTTCTGCAAATTTACTTCTTCAACACCTTTAGATTCAGTCAATTTACCTTTCGCATTCTTATTTACTTGCAATTTAGCTTCTGTCAATCAAAATCACTCAAATAATCAAATATTCGCTTAACTAAATTCATCACCTAACTAAAATTGCTCAATCCATCAATCCCTGTGGGATCGACCTCACTCTTGTGAGTTATTACTACTTGATGTGATCCGGTACACTTGCCGGTGAGTTTTGTGTGAAATCGTTTTTCCCTCATTACTCATATCTTTCGCATGCGTACGCGTCTCTTACAAAATCTTCCCCATCCACTTCTAACATGGAGCACAACTGGCCATCATCCCAAGCTGACCCCTCTGTCGCTGATATATAATTCCCTTTGTCTACCCTGCAATAACTTCATTCACAGTTTCACACAACAAAAACCAACTATGCCACCACTGACCAAACCCTATTTCCCAACCTATCTTTTTTGTCGGGACTTCATTTCTTCATGTTTTTATTTCTTTTTCACTTTTTTTAGGACTAACTATCTGACAATAAATATGAACATTTTTTATTTCCTCACACATCTGTCTTCCAACAAACCAAAAATGTAAAAAAATTTTCAATTGGGTTATAGGATCCAACAATGAACTGGGCTAAATCCTGAAAGGGTCATCAAGTCAACCTTTGAATCCAATATAAGCAATGACACACTTACCTGAATGGCTCAGCTCATGGCTGCCAAAAGAACTAGCCTCAGCCGTTTTTCCCATATTCTTCCTTGTACTCTTTTGACATTACACATAGCATAACAGGACAAAATTTGTTCTAGTCGTCATCCGTACTTTGAAAAATTTCAAATTTTCGAAAATTAAATAATTAGCTATTTATGAGTTAATATATTATATTGAGATATAATTTTTAAAAAAATTATTTTTAACAAAAATAGTTAAATAAAAATTATGATTATTGAAGCCCGTTTTTATTATTATTACTATTACTATTAATATTAATATTAATATTATTATTGTTATTTTGAGTTAAATTAAAAACAGAATAGTTTAATAAAAAACTATATATTAAATTTAAATTATCTTATTTATTATTAATTTAATTTGAA
>NC_029785.2:73811358-73818629 GCF_000816755.2 Arachis ipaensis | reverse complement strand
TTCTGTGCAAAACCGAAAAAAAAAAAAAAAAAAAAAAAAAAAAAAATGTATTATATATATACATGTACACATATATGTATGATAACGACACATACCGACCTTTTACCATCTAATAATCTTCTTTATATTCTTGGAAACAAACCTTTGAGAAAAGAAAAGAATGGAAGTAACCGAGAGTGAGGGTGACGAAAAACAATGGAACCTTAACTCTTCCAACCTCGATTTTTTTAGATTTATAATTCTAATAAAAAATCTAATTTAATAAAAATGTTCGTATCCTCTTTCTCTACACATTGGCGTGATTTTTGTTCGGTAGAAGTTGATGGTAATATAGCTCTCTTTTTTATTGAGTTCGGCCAATTGGAGTTTTAGTAGGCACAGACGATTTCTGACATTTTCTTCTTCAGCAGCTCGATCAAAAAGCTTTTTTGAAATTTTCGTTCTTTTGATTTCATACGAAAGTAGGATATGGTATTTTATAATAATTAAATATGAATTTAATAAATTAATGTTGGTTTGATTGATTATTTTTTGAATTTGATTAAGTTTATGTTAAAATCTTGTTGAATTATTGTTGTTGCTTGTGATTTGTTGGCACAACTAGAAAATGGATTAATACAGACAGATTTACAAACGGATTTTTGGTTACCGACGAAATTACCGACGGATTTTGTCCCTCTGTAAAAGCCCGTTCGAAAATTATTTACCGACAAATTTTTTTTCCGTCGGAAAATTACAGACGAATTTTTCGACAAATTTTCCGTCTGTAATTTAAACTTTGGAAAATCATCCCACGTTCTGATTACAGACAGAAAATTCGTCTGTAAATTCGTCAGTAAGATAAAATAGAATTTTTTTTAGATTTTTCCATTGCAAAATGAATACTTTAGATTTGTTTTCTAAATTTACTCCATCAAACACTGTAAATTGAAAAAAGAGAGGCAAAAATCACATAAATAAACATAATATTCATTACATGATACCTATAAAATTGGATGTTATTTTTCAACATCATTGGCCAATATCTCATTGTCTTGATAAAAAGATACCCAAAAAAAATAAGATGACCATCCCAATGTTACATGAATGTCACAAATTACACTTAGCACTTAAAGATAGGATAATCTAAAATATTAATAAATAACTAAGTTGCATTAGCAGTATCAAGCTCCACATTGAAAGTTAATCTTGACATCTCCTGACTGAAATAGAATTAAAATCTGAATTGGAATTGGAGTAAACCAATCTATGCCAAAGAATCAAAACATAGAAAAACAGAGAGAACAACAAAAGCAAACAGAGATCAAAACAAAAATAAAATAATTAAAGGGTTCTTCACAGAGTGCAGAATGAAAAATAACATTTGAAAGAACTCACCTGGGCTAGGCAAATTCAAACCAGCAGGAAGCCTAGGCACAACAACAGCAGGATGATTCTGCACACACGCCAGAAAACCCTCAGACGGTTCAGGAAATACAATTTCATCGTAAGATTCAACAACACTAGGGATCAAGAATCATACTAATCTTATATTTTGGCATAATAACACTAATAATTGCCTCATAAAAAATGTCAACAATCAATAAACCTGCAAGTCCAACACATTAAGGCTACCAATATCTTTATTATCAGAATAACCATCTGCTATCCTCAAAGCTTGGTCACCACCACTACAAAATGCCTTGGTCCCCTACAAAATAAATAGGCAAATCAACATCAATCAAGTTCACACTAGTTTACACATAAAATGTGAATATTCCATTCATGTCAAAGTGACAACAACATGGCCAAATGTCCTTTTCAATGGAAGCATCATGTTTAAAATAATCAAGGAAGGATTTAATTTGATGCAATACACTGACATTCAATTAAACTCATTTTAACACCAATCACTTGAATGATCATCCGACTCTAAGAGTAGATTTGATTGGATAATAGTATATCAAAATTAAACTCTAGTCAAAAGGGGCATCAACCCCAACCATTTGGCCTGAATCCATCTCAATTAACCTTAATTTTTGAGGTCAACGCATCAATTTACAGAATTTCTGAAAAACACTGGAGTAGGGAGGAGGCATACCTTGCCAGTAAGAATGACAACCCCAATAGAACTATCATGCCTGGCATCATTGAAAGCACGAATAAGTTCCTTAACTGTATTGGGTCGAAAGGCATTCCTTCTCTCAGGCCTATTAATATTAATCTGCAACCACACTCACCTAATCACAAAAATCCAAAATAAAAATGAACTTGAAAAAGTTGAAAGCTGAAACCCAAACCTTGGCTATGCCTTCCCCAACAGCCTTCTCGTAGATGATGTCAGTGAACTCCTTGTCGGAGTCAGTATCAGAAGCGATGACCCTCCAAACGACGTCGTGGGAGGGAACATCACCGTGAACATGTTTGTAGCTATCATTCCGGGAAGTTGAAGAGTCAGAGGCCAAGTTGGAGTTGGTTGTGGGGATGAAGAGAAGGGTGATCATATTGAGAAGAGGCACCAAGGTGGTTGACTATGGAGGCGAGTCTCCTGGTCACGGTGTCAAGTACAAGCAGGTTCTTCTTCTCTGCCATTGAAGCTTTTTTGTGAGATAAAAGTTATGGTTAGTTACTTAGTTATGCACTAATGAAGGGAAGCATAAAGCATTGGTGCTTTTTTCTTTTCCCCCTAACTTTTATTGAAATTAAAGGGATAGAGTAGATTGGAAGATTTCATACCGAATTTTTGGATAAGATAAGCTGATAAGGGGAAAGAGAGTTACTGTAACGGCACAGTTACTGTTGACTTCGCGCCAAAAAAGAGTGTGTGCTTCTGAAAAGTGAAAAAATAAATAAATAATTTCTAAGTCAATATATAAGAAATCCATGGCCTATTATATATGTCATATGAGTTTGGTGTTTAATGTGAAATAATTCAGATAAACACATCAGTTTATTAATTAATTATTCTGATATGCAACTTGTTAGGGAGTGAACACGTAGGTTAGCAGAAATTTTGTTTGACAGGTGAGTGAGGCAATTCATCGAACAATTTTAGTGCAAGAAGAAGATGACCTAACTTCGGAGTATTACAGAAGGGGAACTTAGTCTGTCCAATTCGAGTACCAAGTTTCTTTCGTTTTAACTCATAATTTTGGAGCCTCTGTTTCATGAAGAGATCCAACTCCGGTGAAAGTTGCTGATTCGCATTTAATCTCATCGTAAAGTTACTAGGGATCATATTCTTGTACAAAACTGTGAAAAAGAAGAAACGCACAGGGTTAAGAAATTTAAAATTTTGAACCTCATCATGCTATTCAAGTAGTACGCAAGAAAAATTGGAACAAGTAACACAATGCAACTGTTTAGAGATTAATTTATAACTAGAAAATCAAATTAATATCACAAAGGCACAAAGGCACACAAAAATCAAATTAATATCAATCAACAGCAAAAGCAACCAGCAGGCATATGAACAAACAAACAAGCAAACATCTAATTACCAAGCAATGAAGAAAATCCTGCTCTTAGGGACATTGCCTTCGGTCAAGAACTCAAAATCATATATAGCATAGCGGCACTCATTAGGAGGGAGGCAAGCAGCGAAATCTTTGTAGCCTTGAGCTGGCTCACCAAGCTTCTCCACAATGACTTGCTTCTGATTCTCCTCAATCTTGAAAGCTATGAACCTGTGAGTCCTTTTTGTCTTAAGCTCCAAAAACCGCAACTTGCAGTCATCATGGACCGCCATTCCGGAAGCTACATTTGCCTGAGAGATTAAAAGGCACACCAAAGCAAAGCAATTATGATCAAGCAGATACCCACACGAATTATTACTCACACATACTTTAATCCTTTTTCCACTTGAGTAGCTAATAGTTCCTCAATGAAAAATAAAATCAAGTGATTTTGATCTTCACCCCTAATTTGATATCCATTCAACAAATTAGAGGGGAAGATTCTGTGGATGAGATCCCAAAGCATGTTATGAATTTGATAATTAACTAATGTTACCTGATAATTAACTAATCGCTGCACTTCCTGAAGACAAAAATCATTCAAAATTAAATTAGTTCCATTGAATATTAACGTGTCATGTCAAAACAAAAACTGGGAAGAAATAAGTTCAGATATAAAAAATAAAGATAACAAGGCCAAATATAATCTTATACCAAGTATCAAATGGAAACGAAATTCTTATGCACATCCAAATATCAAATGGAAACAAAATTCTTATGCACATCCAAGAACAGAAATGCAGAGGAAGCTAAAATGCATAGTTGCTAAACCTTAGACACAAAAAAAACTGAATTAACCCAGCTCGACAACTCACACAATGAATAATTAAAAAACTTGGATGAAGAAAAATAGCATCAAAAGAAACTGAGAGTGGAATAGATCATAAATCATAGCACAGCTACTCGAAATTAAAGATCCAAACAAACAAATAAAGAAAAAAAATAATCAAAAGCATGTGGCCTCAATTTTTCAAGTAAGCAATCCAAAAGAAATAGTAAAGTGAAATTGATTGAAATTGACTATCAGAAACTGCTTCTCTAGTTAGTTATTAGACTCTTTAAAATTATATTTAATATAAAAAATTATACCTTATCTCCATTAGTGAGGGACAATCCTTTCTGCTGAGCTTCCTCTACTTGTCTTTCATGGTGATCTACTTCTGAAACTTGAAAACAGTGAAAATAGTGACACCACTGGTGAATGCTTGAGTGGAATAACATGGAAGCCCCAAAAGACTTAAGAATTATAGAGAGCACCAAAAAACACTAATCATTAACTTCCAAAAGGTTACTTCTGCTCCCATCAGTTAAAGAATCCTCCGAATCATTGGATTTGGTTGTCAAGCAGTGTCTTGCCTCAGTTTGTTTGCCTGAAATTCTCGCTGCCACTGAAAAAGTCAACTATTGCTACCTTACCTAATCAGAAAACATTTAGTGCTACAGTTCTTGATGTTATATATAATAAGTTCAATTATTCAACTTTGAGGGAATGCAAATAATGCATAAACTTATAGGCTTTCTTGGAAGCAAAAACTTGTTACTTATACCTAATTAATTTACTTAACTAGTTGCAAGTAATTATCTTTCTTTTTTTGTCAAGGATTATATTTTTTTTGTCCATTATATTTTTTAGTCTGAGTTAGTGCATGTACAAGATGATCATATTGACATATATTGTCTGACAGGATAAAATTGGAAATAGAAAAAATGAAGAAACAGTCTATATAATTATTTAAAACAAAATAATGAACGAGTCAAACCTTGAATCTTTGATGTGTGTCAGATCACTACTACTTGGATATTGAACCTGCATAAAGACATATATCAATATATCAATATATCAAACCTATGTTATTTTTTTACTCTCTAATATATATTAAAACATTACAAGCAATAAATTACCAGCATCTGGGGAACAAAACTACTTTGGCCAAAGGGGAACGAATTCACCATTCATGGGACACACACAGTCACAAAATCACAAACACAAATCAAATAATCAAATAAGTAAAATGAAAATTCTGCTAATACTCCAAACGCAAAATTACTGAGAAGAAGCATTATCAGAGAAGAAGCCATTAACTAAATTAAATTTCTGTTCTAGACAACTATAACATACCCTTGAAGTGAACAAGAGCCCACGATAATCACAGGAGACACTCTTGCAAGAACTCATTGGATTGCTTCCCAGCCTCAGCAACCTCTCTCTCACACCCCTGCACAAAAACTCGAGTAATAAAAAGCAGCAAAGGAGCAATAAAAAGACAAGGAGGTTTCAATTGTTATCAATAATTTCTTTTGTGAATGAAACATATCATGCTCCAAGCTATAGCTTTAACTGATTACACAATGATCTATTATAACAGGGAATTATTTCATAGAAGCTGCAATTCTTCCTCCTTAACTAAAGTAACAAAAGATATGTGATTGATTTATATCTAAACCCTAAACCTATTGCAAGCGCTAACTTGATTTTGACCTAAACATCAAGACTGAAATCACGACCAATAGATAACAAGAAATCACAAGTTGATATCAATTCTGAATGAAGAAAATGAAATCGATAAAAAGAAAAGGCTTACAGCGACGATGTCAGGGTCACACTAGGGAAGCTAGTCTTTGTCGGAGAAGAAGTTACCAACAGAGTCAACTATCATTCCAAACTTCGCCATTCAACAACAACCACCGAGTTTCACAAATTGCTGCAGAAATGATCGACAAAAAATCTCTTTCTTCGTTGATAATAAAATAATTGATAAACCTACAACAAGCTCAATCAGCATTAACAGCAACAAGAAAATAGAATCTGCTAAGAAAATTTGATAAACCTAAAATTGGCACAGAAAAATTGAACCCTAAGCACCAGAATCACAAAATCAGAGTATACCTGAAATTCACTAAGGGAGCAAACGCGACAAGAGAGAGCTCTGTGATGACGGCGATGAAGGGAGCAGATGCGACGAGAGCGGCGGCGGAGGAAGCTCGTGCGACGCGAACGGCGGCAACGGCGGAAAAAGCTCGTGCGACGGAGAGAAGAAGTTGTTCGCGCGACGGAGAGAAGAAGCTGTTCGTGCGACAGAGAGAGGAAGAAGCTTGTGTAGAGTCTGACTGAAGCTCGAGACACTTAAGGTTAAATTAGGGTTAATTTAATATTTCCGATGGAAAATTTAAATTACAGACGGATTTTCCGTCTGTAATAATTTAATAAAACGCAGCGTTTTGTCTATTTAGTTACAGACGGATTTTTCGTCTGTAACCATTTTCTACGGAAAAAAAAAATTATTTTTCCGACAGAATTATCGACGGATTCTCTTTTCCGTTTGTAATTTATGCTAATCCATTTTTTTGTTTTCCGACAAAAAATCCCTCTGAAATTCCCTCTGTATTTCCGTGGGATAAAATCCATCGGAAATATCCGTCTGTAATAACTAATTTTCTAGTAGTGTGGTTTGGCTTTGAGGAACAGTTTAGTTGGGGTTGTTTTGATAATTTTAGTACTGTTGTGATGTGGTATTTTGAGAAAATTCATGAGATTTGATGGCCAAGAGATTAAATGATAAGCGGTGAAAAATCGGAAATAATAAAGCTTAAGTTAATAAGTTTTGAGTAATGAGAGTATTTAATGTTCAAGCTAATAAGGTTTGGGCAATAAAGAAAATCACTATGATTATTATTATTAATTTATTAAGATTATTATCAATGTATTTTTGAAATATATTATATATTAGTATTTTATTAAAAAAATATTATTTTATTTAAGATATACTAAAAGGGTAA
>NC_029785.2:73807423-73810896 GCF_000816755.2 Arachis ipaensis | reverse complement strand
AACTGTCCTAAAATTTTTAAAAAGACAAATATAAATTAAGAATCTTTGATTTTATGTTCTATAATTGCTGAGTTAGATTATACTTTGTTGACTGTTGTTATTGACTGAGAACATAATGAAACGAACTTAACTTATAACCCCGACCCTACTAAGAATTCCCCAATTCTTACTCCCTATTTACACCCCTTTCAGCTACAGGTGCGAAGGTTTAGTGCGGAGTTATAAAAGCATAGAAGATTATGTTTATAAGTTGAGTTGTTAGAATTTATTTTTCCCTCGTCATTTATTATTTTTTATTTTTAATGGGTAGAATTTGTTTTTGAGAATCTTGAAATAAGTCTATGTATTTAATGCTATGTGAATATATATATATATCTTTGTGGTTAAGGGGTTTAAAATAAAAGATCTTCGTTTTCTTAATTAAAAGTTTCGGTTCGTATTCGTAAAGGCTTAATATTAAATAAAGATATTATAGAATAAAAAGGTTTAAAGGTATGTGACGCATGAACTTTTAGTACGATTATATGATGCTAAAAGTTAGGATGTTACATACTTGATTCACTAGGATACCAATAAAGTGATTGACACACTAAAAAGTGTTCCTATAAAACTATCAATATCATTGTTAAATCATTATATTTAACAAGAACTGAATTATCCTATCATCAAATAATTAAGATAGTATTGTGAGGTTGAAGCTAAAAGAGTTATAATTAGTTTACATAAATTGATTATAAATTTGAATAAATGAATAAGGTTGTGTTAAGTTAAGTATCTAAAAATATACACCGAATCTTTATTATTACATATTTAAAATAATATGATAATGCACAAAATATTTTTGACAACATCTAAATTTATGTATAAAAATTAACCTATAACAATCACATCAACAAAAAAATAGAACCTAAAAAGTCATATATAGCAGATTTAGAACAAAATAAATTGATTTCGATAGTACTATTTTAATTTAAATTTTGGTAGAGTTTAATTTTAGTATGTTATTTTTATTTTATTCGATTTAAATCTTAATTTGAATATTTTAACTCTAAGGACATATAGTTTTGAATTTTAAATATATGAGAGAGAATGAAGATTTGAGACATAATATCTAAAAATAATTATTACAATTATTACGTTAAATTTTTATAAATAATGACTAATTAAAAAATGAATTATAATGGACAAAGTTGCGAGAACCGGATCGATCAATGAACCGGTGAAGTGACTGGTTCATTGGTTTATTGGTGGTTTAATTAAATATTAAATAAAATTATTAAAAATCTAATATATAATTTTAAATATTTAAATTTAATAATTTCTAAATCATGCTCAATAAAAATACTAATAGAGATAATTTATTCATAGTAATTAATACAAAGTTCCTCTATTATTTAGATGTAAATAGTACCAATAAAAATAAAAAAATCCTCTAAACTACATTCTTAACAATTACCTCATTCTAGACATTTCCACCATATAACAAGAGTGACTTTATGCCAGTAAAAAAGAACACAACACAATACAACATATAAGGAGAATAACAAAAGAAAAAATATGCAGTTCAACCCAGGAATATGTCTGCAAATGCCATCATTGATTGAACTGGGTGAGGGATTTGCCATGGCTTAATAAGTGAATCCGAATCCAAAATCTAAAAATTCAAATTACAAATTACATACAACAATTAAAAATGACAGCAATCCAAAATCCAGAAGATTATATCAATTCATACAGCATTCAAAATCCAGAATTATATTCAGTAAAATTTAATATAACACAATTAAACTTATATGACAAAACTCAATATAGCAAAATTCAAAATCCAAAGTTCTAAAATTGAACTTATATCAAATTCAGAATTACAGCATGATTAATTCATATAATTAACAAAATAAAAAAAATTGAAAAGCAAAACTCTGCATCAAGCCATCAATTCATATAATTAACAAAATAAAAATGTTAACCAGCAACATCCTTTTAGTAATTCCAGCGCAACCAAAAGAGCATAAATCAACAAAAGAATAATAGAGTGAAGTTTTAGGCTATGTATTTCGCAACATTGACACGGCAAGCAAGCTTATCAGTTTTTTTATCCGGGATTTCAACTAAAAACTCTTCTTTCAGCATCAAATTAGAGCTAGAACTAGTTGAAGAGCACAAGTATCTCAATTGTATAATGACACATTCATTCCCAACAAAGTACCATCAACAACTCATAATTAGAAGAATTAGAAAAAATCATCAACCAACAACTCAGAAATCAGAATCAATATAACAAACCAAGATTTTAAGTTTAACTAATTTCACTCAGCAACAAGCCAATAACTAGTAAATTAACTCAGAA
The DNA here is from genome assembly GCF_000816755.2 of Arachis ipaensis. Taxonomy (NCBI): domain Eukaryota; kingdom Viridiplantae; phylum Streptophyta; class Magnoliopsida; order Fabales; family Fabaceae; genus Arachis; species Arachis ipaensis. The sequence goes on along the minus strand of NC_029785.2, from coordinate 73,808,549 downwards.
TTAGAAAAAATAGCACAAAAATAACTCAAAAAATTACCAATAATCAACAAGAGTTAACCCAGAAATCAGAACAAAATAATAATCCATCCCTGTTAACAATGAACAATGAAGAAAATTAACTCAGAAAACAACTAAATAACCCAGAAAAAACAATCGAAAATCGACATAATTAAATCCACAAAAATAGAAATTAACCCCCAAACATGAAACTGAAGAAGCAGTGGAGGGATGGACGCTTACCAGCGGTAACAGTGACTGAGCTACGAGAAAGAGAGAGAACAGAGACGAAGCAGAAAAACGCCGATGAGAAGCGAACGTGCGTGAGCGACGACGATGAGAGAAGTCCACGACGGAGTTGAAGCGCGCCGGTGAGAATCATAAGCAGACCAAACTTAACAAAAACAAAAAATCTGCAACTCAGGGCCGACGACGACGACTGGCTTGACCTTCAAGAGGGTTGTCATTGTCGGCGGCGACAGTGGCGGGGGCTGGCACGCGTTCTGGAGCTTGAAGGTGGCTGCGATAGGGTTTTGTGTTTGGACTTTGGAGAGAGAAGAGAGAACTGAGAAGAGAGCCTCTGTTTATATATATATAAAGTAGCGAACCGAGAGGCTCAAAAACTCGGCCGGTTCATACGGTTTATCGGTTAACCACTGATTCGTCCGGTTTTTTCACCGATTTTCTGCAGGCCAATTTTTGACATCAGTCGGACCGGCCAAATGACCGGTTCCCGGTTAACCCAGTCGAACCGGCCGGTCCGGTCCGATTTTCAGAACCATGATAATGGATACCTAATTGTACCAATATGTTTTGTTAGATTTCTGAACTATAATAATGAAAGATTGATAAGTTTGTGCTTACATATAATATATAATATGTTATTGTCCGTAAGTTTACAGTGAGTAGAATAAGATTTAGACTCTACTCTAATTTTATTTGTACGTTTATTTTAAAAAAAAAAAAAAACTCAATCTTATTTTATTCATAGAGAGATAATTTTTTAACTATAATTCTACCTACAATTTAAAATTTACACCAGATTTCACTCACAATAAATTATTTTTTAATCAAACTGTTTCATTTTTTTCTTTTTTTTCTTTGGCAGGTGTCCATAACAATGATCGAT
>NC_029785.2:73754895-73807364 GCF_000816755.2 Arachis ipaensis | reverse complement strand
CCTTTTATATAATAATTTTTAACTATATTATAATATATCAAAAGTATAGATAAATTGAATAGAATTAAATCTAAACTTATATTCACACTCACACCCGATCTTATTTGCAATTTAACTCGCTCATCAGGTCAAGTTATTAATCCTATTTATTCGAATTGAATCAGATTAAATATTCGCATATATATAATTTATTGGAGATAATAAATAAAAAATAGAAAAATAATACAACACCCAATTACTTAACTGTATGACTTTTGTTAGATTTCCTGAACTTTGATAACTATACAATAAGCACGTGTATGTTAACTAAAAAGATTGATAAATTTGTGCTTAAATATGATTGTTAGCCACGCACCACAAATCCGCAATGGCAACTTGCAACGACGGAAGTGCGTCATTCCTATGTCACTGCAAATCTGTAAGTGGTCACAACTCACAAGTCACAACTCACAACCGAACAAATGTCGGTATTAGATAGTTGATAATTTGATAGTTAGGTTTTTTTTTTCAATTTTTTTAATAAATAAAAAAAAGACTTTATTTAATGAGATCCATTTTTTTTATCTCTCATACAGCATAGTTTATCTAACATATCACATTTTACTACGTTTGTCTAAATGTTAGGCGAACTGCGTAGCGCTATCCTTAATTTGTCTAGACATTAGACGAATTATATCAAAACTACCCTCTATAAATCAAGGTTCTGAAATCGGACCGAATCGTCCGGTTTGATTAGGTTAACTGGGAACCAGCCATCTGATCGATTCGGTTGACTTCCAAAATCGTTCTATAAAAAATTGGTTAAAAAAATAGGTCGACTGGTGGTTAATTGGTGAACCGAACGAATCGACTGAGTTTTTTAAAGTCCCGGTTTTGTCATGTATCCCAAAAACGGCGTCATTTTGACGCCTAGAAAGGAAAAAAAAAACCCACTAACCTAACCCACTAACCCAGTCCCCTCACCCTCACTTACGAACGCCTCCCTTAGCCCTCTCCCTTCCAACCCTAATTTCCATTGCACCTCCAATGAGCAGAAGAAACTCCACCTCCTTCAGTCCCTCTCCCTTGCCACCCTCGTGGTTCGAACCTTCTGTCAGCGTCATCGTCTAGTTGTTGTCATCGTCGGTTAAGAAGCAATTCGATTCGACAAAAGAAGAAGAAGCAAAACCACTAGTTTCTTTGTATTACTACCCATATCCGATCTTAAATAAGAAGAAAGAAGAAGGAAAATGGGCCAGAAATCTCTTATCTATGCCGTCGTCTCTCACAGAACCGTGGTTCTTGCAGAATACATTGAATTCGTGGTGAGTACTTGTGTTTTTCAATTTTTTTATTTTATTAATTAACTATATGAATTGCTGTTCTTTAGTGAATTAATTTGATTTCAGTTAATTTTTTATTTTGTTAATTATATGAATTGATGCAGAGTTCTTTTGTTTTTTATTTTTTTATTTTGTTAATTATTTGAATTAATCATTCTGTCATTCTTAATTTTAATGAATATAATTTTCAAAAATAGCAATAAGTTCAATTTTAAATGCTGAATAAAATTTTGATATAATTTTGGATTATGGCAATTGTTTATTTTGTTTCACTCTTTGAGTCCCTAATAGAAAAAATGAAATCAGTAACTATTTCAAGTGGTTAGTTTGATCAATTTGTTAGTTAATCTGAATATCTGATATAACTAAAATTGTTGTAAATACTGAACAAACTGTCTTATTTCAATTCTAAGTTCAATTTGGCTTAATGCAGCATCCCAAAAGATCCACGGGATAGATTGACATCCTTGGAACTTCTGGTTAGCAACCTAACGTTCTTTTCTTTTACTTATGAAATGTTATGTCTGATTAAAATTCTTAATTGCTGATTCTACTAATCTTATTGTGTGTTTACAAGACCATCCTTTCATAAAAAGGTTTGAAGATAAAGATCTTGATCTTGGAATTTTAGTAGGTAACTTGAAACCCCCTGTAAGTTTTGCTAGATAAAGATCTTAAAATACAATGTGTAAAAGTTGTACTTGACCATCATAACTCTTGAAACAGTTCATGAAAACTTCTCTTGTCTGTGATGCTACAATAAAAATATATATATTCGTGTCAGTTTTGAAAATTGTTAACTTCAATTATAATTTCATTAAACTTATTTGTGTAATAGATGTTTCCATTCAATAGCTTCACCATTTGGGTACTTTATTCTTTCATCATTAAAATTCCTACATCCTTGAACCAACTTGAGATACTAAAATAAATATATATTATGTGAAATTTGAAGTTGTTTTTAAATTTTTAATGATAAATTATAAATAATTTATTGTATTAAATCGGTTTGACCATGTTTCGATCCCGGTTAGACCATTAAACTATTGAACTAGTCACTTGACCGGTTCAACCACCGGTCCGGTTCTCACAACCTTGCTATATATAGAGCGAATGTGAAGTGAATTCACTCACACTAAATCTCACCTCTCACTTTTTTTACCTCTTTCACTGCATTCCCTCACTTTTTCATTTGCAAAATGTCTTAGACACCGTTGTTAGCAATTTATTATTATGATGGAGAAATATTATTGGATCATAATGAATCTGTTATATTTAGTTCTGCTCGACCAATATTTATTGACATGCCACCAGATGTGATATGTCTAGTGACGCTGAATAAATTTGTTCTAAATGCTATTGGTCAACAACATAGAAAGCAGATGATAAAAAATATTTACTACAGATCAAATATCCAATAGAGATAGATGACAATTTTGTTAGGTAGCATTTGATAAAGGGACAGAGACAGAAAACTGAGACTGAGAGACAAAAATTGAAATAAATCTTAGTATTCTGTTTGGTGCAAAATGGGAGACAGGAATTAAAACAAGAATGAAACTCTAATTTAATTTGTACAAAAGATAAAATTGGAATTAATTAATTGAAATGAGAGTATTTTAGGTATAAAATGTTATTAAAGTTTCAGTCTCCATCTCTAAAAATTTTAGTCCCCTGTGTCCCTACTTTTTAGAGGTACTGAAATACTGAAATTTTGGAGACAGAGAGAGAAATTTTAGTACCAGTCTCTGAATCAACAAACATGATACTGAGTCTCAGTCATCTCAAAACAAACGCTAGTAATTATGTTGTATTGATCTGTTTGATAGCGTTATTCTTATGTCACTATAAGAAAAATGCTGATTACCGTCAGATCTACCGTCGTCTTGTATTTGATGGTATAAACGGCACCAGAAACCCCTTACTGGCGGATTTTTTTGTCCGACGCTAAATATTGGAAGATTTTCCGTCGGTCTTTTCAATGGACTTGTTGAGTCTGAGATGATGATTACCTTGGATTAATCCGACAGTAACTTTGGCGTCATTTCACTTGAAATGGTGCCAAAACCTACCTTTGGATTAATCCGATGGTAAATTCTACGATAATATTATTATTTAGGGTTAAGTACGATTTTGGTCCTTAAGGTATATGTAAACCTCGTTAAATTAGTAAATAATTAGTCGATAAATTAGTTTTTAATAAAGAAGATTAGAAATGCGAATATTATATTAAATTAGGATAGAGCTCATCGAAACGAGAATTTTGACACTAATTTCGAAGAAATTGGTCCAAGATTGGACCGAATGGGCCGAACTGATTGAACCGGGTCCAAACCGGGCTCGTGGGCCCAACTGGCCAGCACTTAAAAAGAATGAAGCCCTCTCTTTTCTCCCATTCAACAGAAACGAAGCTAAAAGCTTCCAGGGAAGAGAAGAAGAGAAAGCTCTCCGAACCCTTACGGTGATTTTAAAATCCCGTAACTCCTCCGTCCGAGCTCCGATCGCTGCACCGTTTGCAGCCACGCGTCCACCGCGTCGAGCTCTACATTTCTACCAGAACAATTTCATAGGTAAGCCATTAATTACTCTCAGCCACTCTTTTCCCCCAATTTTTTAAAATTAGAAGAGATGTTGAATTTCTTTGATTTTTGATGTTTTAGGATCCAATTAGCTTGAGAAAAACGTTCACTCTTGCTTATGTGAAACTTAGGTAAGATAAGGATACCACAATCCCATTTTAATTTTACTTAATTTGTGTTTTCGGAATTAAATTGGGTATATATGTGTTATAAATGTGTATTAGGTTGTGAATAAATAATTGGAGCTTGAAATTTTGAATATTGGAACTTAGAGGAAGCTGAGCTTAGAGTTTATTGAGCTTTTGAGGGGCTGTCTTGGTTTTAATTAAATTGCTTTGGACGCTACGTGGAAATCGGCCAAGGTATGGTTTAGGTTTCTTGCATTTAATATATAATGTTCTATGAAAACTTAGGCTAGATGACCATAGGATAAGTTGGAATGCAGGTGTATATTGAATGTTTAGTAATTTGTTGATGAACATGTTTGGTTAGTGCTTGTTGGATAATTGGGGATTTGGTTATATGGTGGAGATTGTTATTTATATTGATGTTAGAAAGAAATATGGTTGATTTGTTGATTATATGTTTACAAGAATATTAATGAAAGCTTGATGGAATTGTTGAGAAATGAAATTGTTTAGTGTTATTGAATGGTGGTTAATGGAATGGTGTAGAGTTTTGTTGAGGTTTGTTGCGGGCAATTGTATTGGTATTGACAGGTTTAATATTGAATGGAATGGAAACTTTGAATGAACATGAGGTTTAAAGAGTTTGCAAAACTTTGGTTTTGGGCCGAACTTCGACGGGCTATAACTTGGCTTCTGGAACACCAAATTGATTCCAACTTATTTTAAATGAAAATTGGGTTCGTGAAGTTTATGCTGTTCGAAGAACGGAAGAAAAACGATTGAATTATGCCCGTCGGAAATTTTGATGTCGAATATGTAACTATGCAGGGTGACATTTTATGATTCTGCAGCTTGCCATTGAATCTTTTTTTTTTTTAAAAAACGTACATCCACGCATACGCGTGGCATGGGTTTTGGTGATGCGTATGCGACTGGTCTTATGTGTACGCGTAAGGAGCTAACAACCATGTCCACGCATACGCGTGACCCACGCGCACGCGTGACCCACGCGCACGCGTGACCCACGCGCACGCGTGACCTGAAGTTTTCACCTACGCGTACGCATGACAAGGGATGCGCGCACGAGCTGCACCTTCACACTCCCACGCGTACGCCTGACCCCTATTCCAGCAAACATGATTTTTGAGTTTTAAAACCTTATTTCAAACATCTAAACCTCTCTTTTCATTCCTTTAGTCATAAATAGTGGTGTTAAGCCTGACAGTCAGATGAAGCTAGGAAATGGGATAACCTGGAGATGAAGTAAAGCCAAAAAGAAAATGATGAATTGATTATGAAATGTTACGGATGATTATGAATGATACTTGGCTTGAATGACTAAATGATCTGAGATACGAGATTCCCTGGGTAAAGCACCGTGGCTTGCTACCACGTGTACCAGGTTGAAAACTCGATCAAGATTAAGTTAAGTTAGGCTTAGAAACTCTTAGTAAACTACCTTTTATGGCTTCTGTCTAATACTTTAAGCTCTATAATCTGAGTGTCGGCATTCTAGGATTGCCTCTGGCATTCCCAGGAGCTTATATATTATGTGTGAGGCACCTTTACCATACTGAGAACCTCTGGTTCTCACCCCATACTATGTTGTTGTTTTTCAGATGCAAGTTGAGATCTCGTTAGGCGTCTGGACTCCTAAAGCAAAGTGGTTACTGGGTTATTTTGTTGTACAGTGATGTATATATGTGTACTTAGCTTTATCTTCGCATAACTTGTTCTTTTGATCCTCTTAGAGGTTTATGGAGAGATAGGATTTTGTTTATGTATATTTGGGTTTTGGATATGTATGTATATATGTATAAATATTCTCCGGCCAGCCTTGGCTTTGCGGGCTGAGTTAGGAGATTGTTATTTTGTATCTTTGGCACTCTATTCCTACTTTTGTTATCTTATGTTCGATAGTTATAGTTTTCTTAACACGCAAGTTAACTCGTTCCTTAAGCATTGCGCTTTCATTTTGTGATTTTCACTTCCTCTATTCTTCAAGGCTCCTAGTATATTATAATCTTTCTGCTATTATATGTACACATTTTATTTTAGAGGTCGTAATACCACACCAACTCTGTTTTATGACTTAAGCGTAAAGCTCAGTGTGGTAGGGTGTTACATTATGGTATCAAAGCAGTTTGTTCCTTTAGAGCCTGAAAGACGGACTGATTATGCTTCTGTGCATTCTCTGTATATATGTTTATGTGTTATTAGGATATCTGACTGATATATATAGCATAAACGTTTGTGAGTATATATTTGGAACTTAAAGCATTAGACCTGCAATATTGAGACTGATCAATTTAATATCACTTGTTTGGTGTATATAGGGACCAGATGTCGACTGGCGGACGCGGTCGCGGGCGAGGTAGAGGTAGGATAGACACCGTTACTCCTGGCCCGGCAGGGAATGATCTAGTAGACTTTATGGCTGCCCTGAAAAATATGGCTGCAGCTATGCAGGCGACAGCCGAGGCACTAGGTAATCAGATAAACCAGGGTAATCACGGGAACAATAATGATGAGGACGACCTTATGATGCTTGTAACATTTCTGAAAGTTCACCCTCTGACCTTTAGGGGAACCTCAAATTCCACTGATGCAGACAATTGGATTCAGGCTATGGAACGGGTGCTACAGGCTCAACAGGTTCCTGAAGAGCAATGGGTTTAATTTGGAACTTATCAGCTACAAGGTGAGGCTCAGTATTGGTGGTAGGAAACACAACGTATCCTACATCCTGATAGTGTTGTGATTCCTTGGGAGGTTTTTCTAACAGAGTTTTATAAGAAATACTTTCCTAATTCAATTAAAAATGCCAAGGAGCTTGAATTGATGCAATTAAAGCAAGGCCAGATGACTGTTACTGAGTATACTAGTAGGTTTGAGGAGTTATGTCGCTTTTCTCATATCTGTCAAGGTGCGCTTGAAGATTTTGCTGAGTGGAAGTGTATTAAGTATGAGGGAGGTCTTTGGAGCGATATTCTGGGCTTTGTTGCACCAATGGAGATTAGAGTATTTTTTGAATTGGTGAATAAGAGCAGGGTGGCTGAAGAATGTGTGAGGAAGGCAGCAACAGAGAAAGGAAGTCTGAGGGTACCTTTTCAGAGGACTCCAGGGAGAAACTTTGCTCTGAGAGGTAGGAATTTCAAGCATGGAGGCTTTGTTCCGCAGCAAAATCAAGGCCATGGTAATTACAGAAGGTCGAATACTAATGTTAATCAGGGAAGAAGGTTTGGAAAGCAGCCACAACATGATTTGAATTGTCAGAGGTGCAGGAAGTATTACCCTGGAGTACTGTGCAGATCAGGACTTGGGGTATACTATTTTTATGGTTAGCCCGGGCATTTGGCTAATAATTGTCCGGAGAAGAAGTATGAGACTGGTAGAGTACAACAGCCAGAGAGAGTGTACACTACTTCTGCAGCAGGTGCTGAGAGATCTGAGACACTGATTAGAGGTAACTGTGAAATGGCTAGTAAAGTTTTAAATGCTTTATTTGATTCAGGAGCAACTCATTCATTTATTGCATTTGAAAAGGCTAATGAGTTAGTATTGAGAATGGTGGTTTTAGGTTATGATTTGAAAGTGCATAATACTACTCATGAAGCTATGGTGACTAGGTTAGGATGTCCACAAGTTTGTTTCCAATACAACAGCTTGAATTTGTGCATGATTTGATTTGTTTGCCGATGACTGGTCTTAATCTCATTCTGCGATTGGATTGGTTATCCAAGAATCATGTTTTCCTTGATTGTTCTAAGAAGTCAGTACAGTTTATGCCAGAAGGGTCAGAAGCGCCGGTTGTGGTGAACAGTTACTATTTGAACTCTATGACAGTAAATTGTTCTGGAACTAAATGTCAGGGTATTATGTTATTAACTGTGGGAGTGTCATGTGATGATCAGAGTTTAGAGCAAATTTCGGTTGTCTGTAAATTTCCAAACGTATTTCCGGATGATATTAATGAATTTCCACCTAACCGAGAGGTTGAATTTGCAATTGAGTTGGTGCCTGGAGCCAGTCCGATTTCGATTACTCCTTACAGGATGTCACCTTTAGAAATGGCTGAACTGAAAGCTCAGCTGGAAGATGTGTTGGGTAAGCACTTCATTCGACCAAGTGTTTATCCGTGGGGAGTGTGATAATGAGTCTTGTCGTGTCGGTCTAAAATTTTTCTTATAGAAATAAGAACTTCGTTGTAAGCATAGCTTCCAAACCAACAAACAATTCTCACATCAAAAATTTGGTTCTGTCACAAGTACAAACCCCAATAAGAATTAACTGACGTATTTAGACTCTGGGTCGTCTCACAAGGAATTGCAATGAAGTGAATGATTATTGGCTATGATGGAACCAAAGGGGGTTTGATTGATAAAAGGGCAAGAAGTTAAATGTGCAAGAATTTAAATGACAAGAAGAGTAACTCAAGCAAGCATTTAAAGAAGACAAGTAATAAAGAGAGGCAATTAATAAAGAGAGACATTCATGGCCAGAATTGAGAATGTAGGCTTTCTATCCTAGTCATGCAATGATTAATTCATCTTACTTAGTTAACTCCAACAAATGGAAGAAGGTATCATGTCATCTTCACATAGGGAGAAAGTCAAACAAGACTAGTTAATCATATCACAATACTAAACAAGAATTTATCTTATTACGTCATCCCCGACGATGGAGGAAGGTATCATGTTATCCTCACACTCGAAGAAAGTCTAATAAGACTAGCTAATCTCAATCCAAAAGTCCTAATCACTTACTAATTGAATTAGCAAGAGATTAGCGTCAATGGAAACAATATTAGCTAACAACTCTAGATCACCAACATGAGTTGGGTATTCATGACTCAAGATTGCCTAATTACTCTTTCCAAGCCAAGAATGCTCAAAAGTCTACTCTAACATCCAACCAAGCATTTTGTTAAACACTTGGAAGGCATAAAAGGAGAGCATAGTAAAAGTGCAACAAATATAAATCTACCAACTACCAATTGCAAGGAAACAAGATCAACAACTCAAATCAACAATAAAAGAACATTAACATCAAATTTCATTAAAAGAGATCCAAATCCAACATGGGTGCATGAACATAAAAGAGGCATAAAAGTAAAATTAACAAGAGAACTAAGAAAATTAGAGTGTAGAAACAGGAAATCATAAAGAAAACAAGATAAAAACATGAAATTAGACCTAGATCTAAGAGAGATTAGCCTAATCCTAACCTAATTCTAGATAGAAGAGGGAGCTTCTCTCTCTAGAAAACTAACTAAAGGCTCATGTTGACTAACTAAGTGCTCCCCCATTTTCTAAATCTTCAATTCTGCATCAAATACCCTCAGAAACAAGTTGGATTTGGGCCTGGGCAGCTCAGAAACCGCCCCCAGCATTTTGCCTTTAAGTGAGTCACGTGCGAGCGTCACGCGTACGTGTGGGTGACACGTACGCGTTGATGGCAAAAACCTCCACCCACGCATATGCGTGCTTGACGCGTGTGTGGCTTGCGAATCTTCAATGCACGTGTATGCGTGCATGACGCGTGCGCGTGGCCCTTAATTCTCCATTTTGCTCATTTCTTTATGAATTCTCCACTTGCATACTTTTCTCTTCATTTCTTCCATCCAATACTTGCCTTATGAACCTGAAATCACTCAACAAACACATCAAGGCATCGAATGGAATTAAAGTGAATTAAAATCACCAATCTAAGGGCCTAAAAAGCATGTTTTTACACATAAGCACAAATTAAGGGAGAATTACAAAACCTGGCTATTTCATTGAATAAATATGGGAAAAAGGTGATAAAATCCCCTAAAATAAGCACAAGATAAACCATAAAATTGGGGTTTATCAAACCTCCCCATACTCAAACTAAGCATGTCTAAAGAGAGAACTTTTGCGTGGTCTAGAAAATTGCAGATAAATCCTCGTTGCAGGTATAGCTTCTAAACCAACAAAAGTCCTTTCTTACAAACGTTTTGGTTGTCACAAGTAACAAACTCCTTTAAAATTGATAACCGAGTATTTAAACCTCGGGTCTTCTTCTCAAGGAATTATAGGGAGGTGTTCTTATTATTGGTTATGAGTCTTGTAAATTGGGGGTTTTGAAAGTAAGGAAGAAGTATGTTAAATAATAAGAAAAATAAAATAGTAATAATAAAATAAACTCTTGGCAAGGTATTAGAACTGAAAGTCCTATCCTAGTTATCCTTATCAATTGTGATGAGAATTGGATTTTAATCCCACTTTGTTAACCTCTAACTATGAAGGTAAATCAAGTGGACTAATTAGTTTGATCCTCAAGTCCTAGTCAATTCCTATGGAAAGACTAGAGTTATTGGAGCAACTCCCAATTTTAACCACTGCTTTATTTGACAACTCAAGCGTTACCAATTACTCAACCAAAGCGAAAAGGGAAGAGAATCTACTCAAATAATTAAGCGTTACCAATTAAAAGCATTCATAAATCTGAAACACATCAAATTACGTCTAAACATAAATTCAAATATAACATGGAAAGATTTATAAGCTAAATTGAAAAGATAAATATCAATTAAAACAATAAGGTAAAAGTAGAAATATAAATTAAAGGAACATTGAACCTGTGATGAAGAAGAAATAATCCTAAATCCTAATCCTAAATTCTAAGAGAGAGGAGAAAACCTCTCTCTCTAAAAACTACATCTAAATCCTAAAATTGTGAATATGAAAGCTTCTTTTATGAATGGATGCATTCTCCCACTTTATAGCCTCTAATCTGTGTTTTTTGGGCCGAAAACTGGGTCAAAAACAGCCCAGAAATCGCCCCCAGCATATTCTGGTACATACAGGTCACGGCAAAGTGACGCGGAGGCGTCGTCCATGCGTTTGTGCGGATTGCACTTTTGCCATGTCACACGTCCGCGTGATCCACGCGTTCGCGTCGCCTGGCATCGGGGCAGCTATGGCAAATTATATATCAAATCGAAGCCCCGGATGTTAGCTTTCCAACGCAACTAAAACCACATCATTTGGACCTCTATAGCTCAAGTTATGATCGTTTGAGTGCGAAGAGGTCAGGCTGGACAGCTTAGCAATTTTTTCAACTTCTTGTATTCCTTCCACTTTTGCATGCTTTCCTCCCATCCTCTGAGCTCTGAAATCACTTAGCACACATATCAAGGCATCTAATGGTAATAAGAGAGGATTAATATTTAGCAAATTAAGACCAAAGAAAACATGTTTTCAATCATAGCACAAAATCAGGAAGCAAAATGTAAAACCATGCAAATAGTATGAATTAGTGGGTAAAGAGTTGATAAAAACCACTCAATTGAGCATAAGATAAACCATGAAATAGTAGTTTATCAACCTCCCCACACTTAAACATTAGCATGTCCTCATGCTAAGCTCAAGAGAAGCTATAAAAGTGAATGAGGAAAGTAAGAAAGTATGAAATGCAACCTATCTATATGAATGCAACTATATGCTAAGATGTTTCTATCTACTTGGTTCAAAGTAAACAAGTTCTCCAAGACAAAAATAATTCAAATTCCACTAATTCAAATCATATAATAAAAGACAAGTAAACTTGTAAGAAGATAGCTCATGAAAGCAGGGAACATAGAATTAAGCACTGAACCCTCACTGGTAGTGTATATCACTCTAGTCTCGCAAGTGTATAGGGTAATTTACTCTACTCTTCTCTAGTCATGCTTTCTAAAACTTTGTTCTTCATCTAACCAATCAACAAATATTTAATGTACCAATGCAAACATCATGAGGTCTTTTTTGGGTTGTAATGGGGCTGAGGTAAAGATAAGGATATATGTATGGCCAAGTGAGCTTTATAAAGTGAATCCTTGATTAGTCTAAGATCTCACCTAACATATACATACTTTATACAATTTTAAAATACTTTACCTAGCTACCCAATTTTTTTCCCACTTTTGTATTACATGCTCATGTATCAAACTTATTTTTGAATTTTTGTCCCATGTGCATTGATTCTTTTTATTTTGCATTTGGGATAATATTATTTTTCTCTTCTTTTTTTTTCAATGCACATGGTAATTTAATTATTTTGATTTCACATGAGCATGCTTCCCAAATTTTCAAATAATTTAATTCAATTTAATTCCCTATTTTTTCATATCATCCCATGTTCCCATAAAATTCTCCACACCTAAATTATACACAATATCTATCTTAAACTAACCAAGGATTCAACTTGGAATTTTTATTTTGTTTTTCTGCTTAAGGCTAGTAATGTGGTTATGAAATAGAAGGGGGTTAAAAAGTTCAAAGTGGCTAACAAGGGTGATGTAAAAGGTATGCTTATTTGGGATAAGTGAGCTAATAACAAATAATGGCCTCAATCATATGCAAGCATGTAAATACACTAAATAATGGACATATAGAATGGAACAAAGCAAAGATTGCAATTATAGAGAAGAAAACACACAAGAATAAAAATTTATGGTTAAATAATGTAACCATATAAATAAGCTCAAAATCTTATAGGTTGTGTGTTCTTAGCTATGATTCATGTTCCAAATACAACTTCAAACAAGTTTTAACATAAAAAAAATTTTCAATTTAAATTAGTGAAATTTTTTAAAAATAGAGTCCTAAAAAGAAATTTATTACTTTAACCAAGTAGTGAAGAAATGCATAAAATCAAACAAACATGCAATTAAACATGCAAATGCAACAACTAATTTAACAAAGAAAATTTAAATATTGGTGTTGAGACAGGAAGGTACTAACCCATGGAGATTGGTATCGACCTCCCCACACTTAAAGATTTCACCGTCCTCGGTGCATGCTGAGATGTGCAGGTGGACGGGTTGTTCCAACTGATGCTTTTCTTCAAGGATTGTGCAGATAGACTTGTTTGTCTCCCCTTTTAGAAGTTTCTCCCTTTTTCCGTCTTCGGTGGCCAGCCTGAAAGAAGAGAAAAAGAAGAAAAGTAACCCAAAATAAAGATAGAAAATAAATAAAATGTGGGTGTTAATGCCAGATGATAAGGGTCTCAATTACATGGTAGCTACAACATGCAAGTGAGAAAATAGTAGAAGTACATGGCAAATCAAGAGTGCAAAAATTTGCAACAATGGGGAAGAGAGTGGGTAAGGAAAGATAATATAAATTCATGTCAATGCAAAAGTAATACAGGTATAAAAGATTGGCATTGATTTAAATAATATTACCTAACCAGAATAACACAAGTCACTAAGCACCCAAAATAATTCAAGAGAAGATGCAACAGTTTAAATAAGAAAATTTTAACACCAAAGAGAAAATAATTAATTTAGAAAAGAAAATAAAAATATGCACAAAATTAAGATGCAATGAATGAAATATGCAAATAAATTAAGTAAAATAAAATGAAAGATAAGAAGAATGAGAAGTTAAAAAAGATGAAGAAAAAGAAAGAAAGAAAGGAGAGAGAAAGAAGAAAAGATAGAAGAATTTAGGATTAGAAAAAAAAGATAAGATAATTGGCACTGATCTGGATAAGTTGTGCGACGCATGCGACGCGGACGTGTGGTTCACGCGTTCGCGCGGTGCGCGATAAGGTCAGGTGACGCGGACGCGTGGGTCACGCGATCGCGTGGGCTGATTTTTGCGATTGGCACGAGTGCAGCCTCGCGTTCGCACAACTCTCTGTTCGAAACTTTTTTCGCCAAATTTTTGGGTGACGCGGTCGCGTGGTTGACGCGATCGCGTGGATGGCCTTTCTTTTAAAAATAACGCGAACGCGTGGGGCACGCATTCGCGTGGTAGGGCTTGTGCTGCTAGCATGGTTCCAGCCCCACTCTATCATAACTTTCTGCCATACACCTCTTTACGTCGATTTCACAGGGCCACGCATTCGCGTTGGTGACGCGGGCGCGTGGGAGGCATTTTTCCCACATGACGCGGACGGGTCAGCGACGTGGTCGCGTGGATCAATTTTGTGCAAAAGGCACGCCTCCAGCCACGCTTTCGCGTGACTCTCTGTTCACGTTTCTTTTCTTCCAAACGCACTGGTGACGCGGACGCGTCGGCGATGCTGTCGCGTCGCGTGCAATTTTTTTTATGCAGTATGCAGAATGCAATGCTAATGTAGATGAAATAAATAATTCCAGGTTCAATGAAAATAAAATAAAATAAAAACAAACCAAACGAAATAAAATTGAAAAAGGAACGATCATACCATGGTGGGTTATCTCCCACCTAGCACTTTTAGTTAAAGTCCTTAAGTTGGACATTTGATGAGCTTCCTGTTATGGTGGCTTATGCTTGAACTCATCCAGGAATCTCCACCAATGTTTGTGATTCCAATATCCTCCGGGATCCCAAATCTTATTTCTACACCCGTCTTCATGTTGATTATCATGATTCCATCCAGGTGGTTTAGCTTTAGAATTCTCAGTGAAGCGTCCAAATAACTTCCTAGACCCATTCAGTTGAGCTTTACACTAACCTTTGCATTTAAACTTTGAGATTTCCACCATATTGAATCTTGCATGATGACTCCTACCACTAACCATCTTCCTCTTACTCTTAAAGCCACAAAGAGCTCTAAGTTGCCCATCTGTCTCAAGTAAACCATATTCAAGTGGAATGAGAAAGCTAAGGGATATGAATTTTACCCACTTGAATGTTGTATTAGGTGGTAATGGCCTTTGGGGAGAGGTCTCCAGTAACTTTGGCAAGGTGATTTTAAGCTCCACTCCCTTGTGCTCTTCTTGGACAACTTCCTCCTCATTGTAAGCATCTTCAATTTCAACCTCTTCCTCTTGGTAGCTTTCTTCCAATTCAATCTCCTCATCATTACTTTCCAAGGGCATGGGAGGTTGTGCTTCTTCTTCTTTAATCTCCATCTCTTGATCAACCTCTTCCAAGTCTTCAACCAGGGTATGCCTTGGAGGTTGTACACCCTCCTCAAGATCAACATCAAACACCATGGAAGGAGGCTCTGTGACTGGACTTTCCAATGGAGGTACAGCATCTCTTAAGTCTACAACCACTTCTTCCTTTTTAATAATTGCTGCTTTGGCCAGCTGTTTAAGTATAAAATCGTACTCATCCTCGATGATTTTCTTTCCATGACAACACCTTTCAACTACTCCTTCATCTTCAAGGGTCTCTCCTACCTTTACCCGTAGGGCCTCCTCTAGCTCCTTATGAAGTATGGATTCGCGAAGATGATTCCTTCTTTCCTGTTCCATATCAATAGCATAATTGGGATCATCTTGCTCTTGGATTGATGGATGTGGGTGCTCTTCCATGGAGGGTGGTGATGGGATGAAAAGATCATTATATGGTTGAAAAGGAAGTGCACTAGAGCTTGAGGGTTGAATATTGGAGGTAGAGGGTTGGTTCATGCGGGATATAAGATTTTGGAGTGTAGAGGTGAGACCAATAATGTTAGAGATGAGTGTATTGTTATCCAATGGAGGTTGGGGTAGATCTATGTATGGTTCATTTGGTTCATAGGGTGGTTGGTTTGGTGGATGTGGGTTAGGGTCATATGGAGGTAAATGGTGTAAAGGGGCTTGTGAGTTTGGTGGTTCAAAGGTATGTTGGGGAGGTGGTTCATAAGCATATGATGGGGGTCCATCATATCTATCATCTTGGTATGCACCTCGGAATGGTTTTTGACCATAGTGATTTGGTGGGTGATGGTTGTCATGAAGGGGTCCACCATAACTATTGTCTTGACATGCATTGTTGAATGGTCGTTGTCCATGGTATTTTGGAAGGTGTTGTTGCCTAAAGGGTTGATCAGATCCTCGTGGCTCCTTCCATCTCTGATTGTTTTGACCTTGATACATGTTCCTGTTATAATTTCCATTCCTTGCAACAGCATTGGAACCAAACTCAAAGCGATAGGGGTGAGAATTCATAGTAACTAATAAAAATTAAAAAATAAAAACAAATAAACAAGCAAAGGAAAATAAAATAAAATAAAATAAAATAAGAGAAAAGATTTGAAATTTGAAATTTGAATTTGAAATAAGATAAGATAAGATTTTTGAAAGAGATATGATTTTTTTTTTTTGAAAAAAAATTGAATTTTGAAATTTAAAACTAAGATAAGATAAGATAAAAAAAATTTTAAAATAAAAATATGAAAATTATTTTTTTTTTGAAAAATATTTACAATAACCAATAATAATAAGGCACACGTTTGCAGTTCCCCGGCAACGGCGCCATTTTGAAGAGAGAACTTTTGCGTGGTCTAGAAATTTGCAGATAAATCCTCGTTGCAGGTATAGCTTCCAAACCAACAAAAGTCCTTTCTTACAAACGTTTTGGTTGTCACAAGTAACAAACCCCTTTAAAATTGATAACCGAGTATTTAAACCTCGGGTCGTCTTCTCAAGGAATTGCAGGGAGGTATTCTTATTATTGGTTATGAGTCTTGTAAATTGGGGATTTTGAAAGTAAGGAAGAAGTATGTTAAATAATAAGAAAAATAAAATAGTAATAATAAAATAAACTCTTGGCAAGGTATTAGAACTAGAAGTCATATCCTAGTTATCCTTATCAATTGTGATGAGAATTGGATTTTAATCCCACTTTGTTAACCTCTAACTATGAAGGTAAATCAAGTGGACTAATTAGTTTGATCCTCAAGTCCTAGTCAATTCCTATGGAAAGACTAGAGTTATTGGAGCAACTCCCAATTTCAACCACTGCTTTATTTGACAACTCAAGCGTTACCAATTACTCAACCAAAGCGAAAAGGGAAGAGAATCTACTCAAATAATTAAGCGTTACCAATTAAAAGCATTCATAAATCTGAAACACATCAAATTACGTCTAAACATAAATTCCATCTTTAGTTGTCCCATGTTGGAACTTAATTCTCCTAGGGAGGTATTGATTTGCTCCCAATAGTTCTGTGGAGGGAAGTACATCCCTTGAGGCATCTCAGGGATTTCATGGTGAGGAATTTCATCATGCTCTTATTGAGGTCCATGATCTCTTGTTTGCTCCATCCTTTTCTTAGTGATGGGCTTGTCCTCATCAATGAGGATATCTCCCTGTATGTCAATTCCAACTGAATTGCAGAGGTGGCAAATATGGTGAGGAAAGGCTAACCTTGCTAAAGTAGATGACTTGTCAGCCACCTTGTAGAATTCTTGAGGTATAATCTCATGAACTTCCACTTCTTCCCTAATCATGATACTATGGATCATGATGGCCCGGTCTACAGTAACTTCAGACCGGTTGCTAGTAGGAATAATTGAGCATTGGATGAACTCCAACCATCCTCTAGCTACAGGCTTAAGGTCCGGTCTTCTCAATTGAACTGGCTTGCCTCTTGAGTCAACTTTTCATTGAGCTCCTTCCACACATATGTTCATGAGGACTTGGTCCAACCTTTGATCAAAGTTGACCCTTCTAGTGTAGGGGCGTGCATTTTCTTGCATCATTGGCAAGTTGAACGCCAACCTTACATTTTCCGGACTGAAATCTAAGTATTTCCCCCGAACCATTGTAAGCCAATTATTTGGATTTGGGTTCCTACTTTGATCATGGTTCCTAGTGATCCATGCGTTTGCATAGAACTCTTGAACCATTAAGATCCCGACTTGTTGAATAGGATTAGAGAGAACTTCCCATCCTCTTCTTCTAATCTCTTGTCGGATCTCCGGATATTCGCTCTTTTTGAGCTTAAAAGGAACCACAGGGATTACCTTTTTCTTGGCCACAACTTCATAGAAGTGGTCTTGATGGACCTTTCAGATGAATCTCTCCATCTCCCATGACTCAGAGGTGGAAGCAATTGCCTTCCCTTTCCTCTTTCTTGAGGTTTCTCTGGCCTTAGGTGCCATTGATGGTTATGGAAAAACAAAAAGCAATGCTTTTACCACACCAAACTTAAAAGGTTTTCTCATCCCCGAGCAAAAGAAGAAAGGAAGTAGTAGAAGAAGAAGAAAATGGAGGAGATGGAGGGAGAAGGTGTATTCGGCCAAGGAGGAGAAGTGGTGGTTGTAATGTGTGAAAATGGAGTAGTGTTGAGGGGTTTATATAGGGGTGGGGTAGGTGGGTAGGTTTCGACCATTAGGGTTGGGTTTGGGAGGGAAAAGAATTTGAATTTTGGAGGTAGGTGGGGTTTATGGGGAAAAGTGGATGGATGTGAGTGGTTAAGGGTATTTAGGGAAGAGGTATGGAGGTGATTGGTGAAGGGTATTTGGGGAAGAGAGTTATAAAAAGGTGTGAAGATGAGGGAAGAAGAGGTGGGGTAGGTGGGGATCCTGTGGGGTCCACAGATCCAGTGGGGTCAAAGACTTAGCATCCCTGCTCCAATTAGGCGTGCAAAACACCCTTAGAATGTATGTCTGGCATTAAACGCCAGCTTACTGCTTGTTTCTGGCATTTAATGCCAATTCCATGCTCTGTTCTGGCGTTAAACGCCAGCCTGGTGCTTGTTTCTGGCATTTAACGCCATCTTGATGCTTCTTTCTGGCGTTAAACGCCAGTTTGATGCTTCTTATTGGCATTTAAACGCCAGTAAGCTCTTCCTCCAGGGTGAGCTGTTTTTAATGCTGTTTTTGATTTTGCAGTAGTTTTTGTGACTCTACATGATCATCAACCTAAAAAAAATAACAATAAAAAATAAATAGATATAATTAAATAACATTGGGTTGCCTCCCAACAAGCGCTTCTTTAAAGTCAATAGCTTGACAGTGAGCTCTCATGGAGCCTCACAGATGTTCAGAGCATTGTTGGGACCTCCCAAAACCAAACTTAGAGTTTGAATGTGGGGGTTCAACACCAAACTTAGAGTTTGACTGTGGGGGCTTTGGTTGACTCTGCAGTGAGAGAAGCTTTTCATGCTTCCTCTCCATGGTTACAGAAGGAGATCCTTGAGTTTTAAACACAAGGTTGTCCTTATTTAGTTGAAGGACCAACTCTCCTCTGTTCACATCAATCACAGCTTTTGCTGTGGCTAGGAAGGGTCTTCCAAGGATGATGGATTCATCCTCATCCTTTCCAGTGTCTAGGATTATGAAATCAGCAGGGATGTAAAAGTCTTCAACCTTTACTAACAAGTCCTCTACTAATCCATAAGCCTATTTCATTGATTTGTTTGCCATCTCTAGTGAGATTCTTGCAGCTTGTACCTCAAAGATTTCTAGTTTCTCCGTTACAGAGAGTGGCATGAGGTTTATCCCTGACCCAAGGTCACACAGAGCCTTCTCAAAGGTCATGGTGCCTATGGTACAAGGTATGAAGAACTTTTCGGGATTTGGTTTCTTCTGAGGCAATGTCTGCCTTATCAATGCACTGAGTTCATTGGAGAACAAGGGGGGTTCATCCTCCCAAGTATCAT
The DNA here is from genome assembly GCF_000816755.2 of Arachis ipaensis. Taxonomy (NCBI): domain Eukaryota; kingdom Viridiplantae; phylum Streptophyta; class Magnoliopsida; order Fabales; family Fabaceae; genus Arachis; species Arachis ipaensis. The sequence goes on along the minus strand of NC_029785.2, from coordinate 73,788,017 downwards.
TACCAAATAAACTGACATTCAACTTCATGATGGCTCCTAGATATTTAGCAACCTGCTCTTCACTGATGTCTTCATCCTCTTCAGAGGAAGAATAGTCATCAGAGCTCATGAATGGTAAAAGGAGGTTCAATAGAATCTCTATAGTCTCTAGTTGAGCCTCAGATTCCTTTGGTTCCTCAAAGGGAAACTCCTTATTGGTTAGTGAACATCCCAGGAAGTCTTCCTCACTAGGATTCACGTCCTTCTCCTCCTCTCTGGGTTCAGCCACACCAAGTAAGGTAATGGCCTTACACTCTCTTTTTGGATTCTCTTCTGTATTGCTTGGGAGAGTACTAGGAGGAGTTTCAGTGACTCTTTTACTCAGCTGGCCCACTTGTGCCTCCAAATTTCTAATGGAGGATCTTGTTTCATTCATGAAACTTAGAGTGGCCTTAGATAGATCAGAGACTATATTTGCTAAGCTAGATGGATTCTGCTCAGAATTCTCTATCTGTTGCTGAGTGGATGATGGAAAAGGCTTGCTATTGCTAAATCTGTTTCTTCCACCATTATTAAAGCCTTGTTGAGGCTTTTGTTGATCCTTCCATGATAAATTTGGATGATTTCTCCATGAGGGATTATAGGTGTTTCCATAGGGTTCCCCCATGTAATTCACCTCTGCTATTGCAGAGTTCTCAAGATCATAAGCCTCTTCTTCAGAAGATGCCTCTTTAGTACTGTTGGATGCAGCTTGCAATCCATCCAGACTCTGAGAAATCATATTGACTTGCTGAGTCAATATTTTATTCTGAGCCAATATGGCATTCAGAGTATCTTTCAAGAACTCCCTTCCTCTGAGGCGTCCCATTACTCAAAGGATTCCTTTCAGAAGTGTACATGAACTGGTTTTTTGCAACCATGTCAATGAGTTCCTGAGCTTCTGCAGGTGTTTTCTTTAGGTGAATAGATCCACCTGCAGAATGGTCCAATGACATCTTTGATAATTCAGACAAACCATCATAGAATATATCCAGGATGGTCCATTCTGAAAGCATGTCAAAAGGACACTTTTTGGTCAGTTGCTTGTATCTCTCCCAAGCTTCATAGAGGGATTCACCTTCGTTCTGTTTGAAGGTTTGAACATCCACTCTAAGTTTGCTAAGCTTTTGAGGAGGAAAGAACTTGGCTAAGAAAGCCGTGACCAGCTTATCCCAAGAGTTCAGGCTATCTTTAGGTTGAGAGTCCAACCATATTCTAGCTCTGTCTCTTATAGCAAATGGGAAAAGCATAAGCCTGTAGACCTCGGGATCAACCCCATTGGTCTTAACAGTATCATAGATTTGCAAGAATTCAGTTAAGTACTGAAAAGGATCGTCTGATGGAAGTCCATGAAACTTGCAATTCTGTTGCATCAGAGAAACTAATTGAGGCTTTAGCTCAAAATTGTTTGCTCCAATGGCAGGGATTGAGATGCTTCTTCCATGTAAGTTGGAGTTTGGTGCAGTAAAGTCACCAAGCATCTTCCTTGCATTGTTGTTGGGTTCGACCATGTCTCCTTCTTTTTCGAAAATTCTCTGTAAGGTTTTCTCTGGATTGTTGTATTTTAGCTTCTCTTAGTTTCTTCTTCAGAGTCCTTTCAGGTTCAGGATCTGCTTCAACAAGAATGTTCTTATCCTTGCTCCTACTCAAATGAAAAAGAAGGGAACAGAAAATAATAGGGATCCTCTTTGCCACAGTAGAGAGGTTTCTTTATATGAGTAGAAGAGAAGAGAAGAAAAAGAATTCGAACACAGAAAGAGGGAGAGGGTTCGAATTTTTAAAAAGAAGAGAAGTGTTAGTAGATAAATAAAATAATTAGAAAGAGATGAGGGAGAGAGAATTTCGAAAATTAGAAGAAGAAAAAAAGAAAAATATTTTTGTTTTTCTTTTATTTATTAATTAGAATTCAAAAAAGTTAGAAGAAACAATTAATTAATTAAAAAAATTTTTGAAAAAGAGGGAGGTGATTTTCGAAAATTAGGAGAGAGAAATAGTTAGGTGGTTTTGAAAAAGATTTTGAAATTAATTTTAAAAAGATATGAAGTTGGAAAAAGATATTTTGAAAAGATATGATTTTGAAAAGATATGGTTTTAAAAAGATATGATTTGAAATTTATTTTGAAAAAGATTTGATTTTTTTTAAATCACAATTAATGACTTGACTCACAAGAAATCACAAGATATGATTCTAGAGTTTAAAGTTTGAATCTTTCTTAACAAGAAAGTAACAAACTTGAAATTTTTTGAATCAAAACATTAATTGTCAAAGCAATTTTCGAAAATATGAAGTGAAAATAGGAAAAAGATTTTGAAAAACTTTGAAAAGGATTTTTGAGAATTTTCGAAAACAAAGGAAAATAAAATGAAAAAGATTTGATTTTGAAAAAGATTTTGGAAAGATAGATTTTTGAAATTGAAATCTTGACTTGACTAACAAGAAACAACTAATTTTAAAAATTTTTGAAAAAGTCAACCCAAAGATTTCGAAATTTATGAGTGAAAAAAGGAAAAGATATTTTTTTATTTTTGAATTTTAATGATGAGGGAGAAAAACATCAAAAAGACTCAATGCATGAAAATTTTGGATCAAAACAAATGATGCATGCAAGAACACTATGAATGTCAAGATGAACAGCAAGAACACTTTGAAGATCATGATGAACATCAAGAACTTATTTTTGAAAAATTTTCAAGAAAAGAAAACATGCAAGACACCAAACTTAGAAATTTTTAATTTTTAGACACTATGAATGCAAGAATGCATATGAAAAATAAGATGCAACATACAACAAGAAAATATGAAGATCAAACAAGAGGATTCATCAAGAACAACTTGAAGATCATGAAGAATGCAATGCATGAATTTTCGAAAAATGCAAGAAAGAGATAAACATGCAATTGACACCAAACTTATGACTTGACACTAGACTCAAACAAGAAACACAAAATTATTTTTTTTGGGTCTTTTTTTTTTGGTATTTTTCGAAATTATATTGGAAAAAGAAAATAAGAAATTCAAAAATTTTAATAAGGATTCCAGGAATCTTTCAACGTTAGTCTAAAGCTCCAGTCCAGGAATTAGACATGGCTTAATAGTCAGCCAAGCTTTTCATGAAAGCTTCGGTCTAAAACACTAGACATGGCCAATGGCCAGCCAAGCTTCAGCATACATAGTTCAAGCATGTGAAAAAGAAGCCTCAGTCTAAAAGAATTTAGACATGGCTTTACAGCCAGCCAGGCTTCAACATGTTATCTTGAAACTCTAGAATTCATTCTCAATATTTCTGAAGAAAAATATTTTTTTTTCGAAAACAGAGGAAAAATTTTTGAAAGATTTTTGAAAAATTTTTTGAAAATAAAACAAAAAGAAAATTACCTAATCTGAGCAATAAGATGAACCGTCAGTTGTCCAAACTCGAACAATCCTCGGCAACGGCACCAAAAACTTGGTGCACGAAATCGTGATCGTTAATTCCTTGGTAACGGCGCCAAAAACTTTATACGCACATTCATAATCTTAGTTCTTTGTCATAACTTCGCACAACTAACCAGCAAGTGCACTGGGTCGTCCAAGTAATAAACCTTACGTGAGTAAGGGTCGATCCCACGGAGATTGTCAGCTTGAAGCAAGCTATGGTCACCTTGTAAATCTCAGTCAGGCGGATTCAAATGGTTATAGAGTTTTAATAATTAAAAGATAAATAAAACGTAAAATAATGATAGAGATACTTATGTAATTCATTGGTGAGAATTTCAGATAAGCGTATAGAGATGCTTAGTTCCTTCTGAATCTTCGCTTTCCTACTGCTTTCATCCAATCTTTCATACTCCTTTCCATGGCAAGTTGTATGTTGGGCATCACCGTTGTCAATGGCTACATCCCGTCCTCTCAGTGAAAATGGTCCAAATGCGCTGTCACCGCACGGCTAATCATCTGTCGGTTCTCGATCATGCTGGAATAGGATTCAGTAATCCTTTTGCGTCTGTCACTACACCCAGCACTCGCGAGTTTGAAGCTCGTCACAGCCATCCCTTCCCAGATCCTACTCAGAATACCATAGACAAGGTTTAGACTTTTCAGATCTCAAGAATGGCCACCAATAATTCTAGCCTATACCACGAAGACTCTGATCGTAGATCAGGAGGCTAAGAGATATGCATTCAAGCTTGTTTGCATGTAGAACGGAAGTGTTTGTCAGGCACACATTCATAAGTGAGAATGGTGATGAGCGTCACATAATCATCACATTCATCATGTTCTTGTGTGCTAATGAATATCTTAGAGAAGAAATAGGCTTGAATTGAATAGAAAAATAATAGTACTTTGCATTAATTCATGAGGAACAACAGAGCTCCACACCTTAATGTATAATGTGCAGAAACTCTACCGTTGAAAATACATAAGTGAAAATAGGGTAGACATGGCCGGGTGGCCAGCCTCCCATGGAGGTCTCAGAATGTAAAAGTTACATAATGTGTTCCAGAGATGTGAAATAAATCACTAAAAGTAGTTTTTATACTACACTAGTAACTAGGGTTTACAGAAATGAGTAAATGATGCAGAAATCCACTTTCGGGCCCACTTGGTGTGTGTTTGGGCTGAGCATTGAAGCTTTCATGTGTAGAGGTCTTTCTTGGAGTTGAACGCCAGTTTGTAACTTGTTTCTGGCGTTTAACTCTGCTTTGCAACTTGTTTCTGGCGTTTAACGCCAGAATAGGGCAGAAAGCTGGCGTTGAACGCCAGTTTGCGTCATCTAAACTTGGGTAAAGTATGGACTATTATATATTTCTGGAAAGCCCTGGATGTCTACTTTCTAACGCAGTTGAGAGCGCGCCATTTGGACTACTGTAGCTCTAGAAAATCCACTTTGAGTACAGGGAGGTCAAAATCCAACAGCATCCGCAATCCTTCTTCAGCCTCTGAATCAGATTTTTGCTCAAGTCCCTCAATTTCAGTCAGAAATTACCTGAAATCACAGAAAAATACACAAACTCATAGTAAATTCCAGAAACATGATTTTTATTTAAAAACTAATAAAAATATATTAAAAACTAACTAAATCATACTAAAAACTATGTAAAAATAATGCCAAAAAGCGTATAAATTATCCGCTCATCAAAGGAACAAAGGGGCTTTGATTGATAAAAGGGCAAGAAGTTAAATGTGCAAGAATTTAAATGACAAGAAGAGTAACTCAAGCAAGCATTTAAAGAAGACAAGTAATAAAGAGAGGCAATTAATAAAGAGAGACATTCATGGCAAGAATTGAGAATGTAGGCTTTCTATCCTAGTCATGCAATGATTAATTCATCTTACTTAGTTAACTCGAACAAATGGAAGAAGGTATCATGTCATCTTTACATAGGGAGAAAGTCAAACATGACTAGTTAATCATATCACAATACTAAACAAGAATTTATCTTATTACGTCATCCCCGACGATGGAGGAAGGTATCATGTTATCCTTATACTCGAAGAAAGTCTAATAAGACTAGCTAATCTCAATCCAAAAGTCCTAATCACTTACTAATTGAATTAGCAAGAGATTAGCGTCAATGGAAATAATATTAGCTAACAACTCTAGATCACCAACATGAGTTGGGTATTCATGACTCAAGATTGCCTAATTACTCTTTCCAAGCCAAGAATTCTCAAAAGTCTACTCTAACATCCAACCAAGCATTTTGTCAAACACTTGGAAGGCATAAAAGGAAAGCATAGTAAAAGTGCAAGAAATATAAATCTACCAACTACCAATTGCAAGGAAACAAGATCAACAACTCAAATCAACAATAAAAGAACATCAACATCAAATTTCATCAAAAGAGATCCAAATCCAACATGAGTGCGTGAACATAAAAGAGGCATAAAAGTAAAATTGACAAGAGAACTAAGAGAATTAGAGTGTAGAAACAAGAAATCATAAAGAAAACAAGATGAAAACATGAAATTGGACCTAGATCTAAGAGAGCTTAGCCTAATCCTAACCTAATTCTAGAGAGAAGAGGGAGTTTCTCTCTCTAGAAAACTAACTAAAGGCTCATGTTGACTAACTAAGTGCTCCCCCCTTTGCTCAATCTTCAATTCTGCATCAAATACTCTCAGAAACAAGTTGGATTTGGGCCTGGGCAGCTCAGAAATCGCCCTCAGCATTTTTCCTTTAAGTGAGTCACGTGCGAGCGTGGGTGACGCGTGCGCATCGATGGCAAAAACCTCCACTCACGCATATGCGTGCTTGACGCGTGCGCGTGGCCCTTAATTCTCCATTTTGCTCATTTCTTTATGAATTCTCCACTTGCATGCTTTCCTCTTCATTTCTTCCATCCAATACTTGCCTTATGAGTCTGAAATCACTCAACAAACACATCAAGACATCGAATGGAATTAAAGTGAATTAAAATCACCAATCTAAGGGCCTAAAAAGCATGTTTTTACACTTAAGCATAAATTAAGAGAGAATTACAAAACTATGCTATTTCATTGAATAACTGTGGGAAAAGGTGATAAAATCCCCTAAAATAAGCACAAGATAAACCACAAAATTGGGATTTATCAGAGTGCCAGTGTTACTGGTAAAGAAGAAGGACAGAAGTATGTGTTTGTGTATCGATTATCGGCAATTGAATAACATCACTGAAGAATAAATATCTGCTACCTAGAATCGACGACCTAATGGATCACTTACAGGGTGCCGGTGTGTTTTCAAAGAGTGATTTGAGATCCGGGTATCATTAGATAAGGGTTAGAGATGAAGATATTCTAAAAACTGCTTTCAGGACACGTTATAGACATTATGAGTATACGGTGATGTGTTTTGGATTGACTAATGCTCCGGCAGTATTCATGGATTATATGAACATGATTTTCTAGCAGTACCTAGATAAGTTTGTCATTGTTTTCATTGATGATATTCTTGTTTACTCTAAGACTGAGGAGGAGCATGCTGATCACTTGCGAACTGTGCTGCAAATTCTAAAAGACAGGAAGTTATATGCTAAGTTATCTAAATGCGAGTTCTGGAAGAGTGAGGTAAAGTTTCTCGGTCATGTAGTGAGCAAGCAGGGAATAGCTGTGGATCCTGCTAAGGTGGAAGTAGTAATGAAATAGGAGTGACCAACTTCAGTAACAGAGATTAGGAGTTTCCTAGGTTTGGCGGGGTATTATCGAAGATTCATTAAGGGGTTTTCACAGCTCGCCTTACCTTTAACTAAGCTGACTAGGAAGAATACGCCTTTTGTCTGGACTTCAGAGTGTGAAGAGAGTTTTCAAGTATTGAAGCAAAGGTTGACTACTGCACCCGTGTTGGTATTTCCTGAGCCAAGTGAACTATTTGAAGTGTACTGTGATGCATCATTAAAGGGTTTAGGGTGCGTTCTGATACAGCACCAGAATGTTGTAGCATACGCCTCACGGAAATTAAGGCCGCATGAGATGAATTATCCGACTTACGATTTAGAACTTGCTGCTATTACGTTTTCTCTAAAAATCTGGAGGCATTATCTCTATGGAGCTTCTGAAGGACTATGATTTCGAATTGAATTACCATCCTGGAAAAGCAAACATTGTGGCAGATGCCCTAAGTCGGAAGTCTTTAGATGCAGCCTGGATGATGTTGCGAGAAGAAGAGTTATTAAAGGCATTTCAAGGTTTGAACCTGGGAGTTAGAAAAGAATTTGGAATTTTTTGTTTGAGTCAGTTGCAAATTTCAAGTGATTTTAAATCAGAACTTCTGAAGGCTCATCAAGATGGTGAAGCATTACGTAAGATACTGCCAGTAATTGAACAGGGAAAACAGTGGAGAGTGTTAGAAGGTCAGGATGGTTTGTGGAAGTTCAAGAACCAGATTATTGTGCCAGATGTCAAAGATTTACGGCAAGGTATCTTGGCGGAAGCTCATAAGAGCGGGTTTTCAATTCATCCAGGAAACACCAAAATGTATCAAGATTTGAAAGCGATGTTCTGGTGGCCAGGAATGAAGAATGATGTGGCATTGCATGTATCTAAATATTTAACGTGTCAGAAGGTTAAGATTGAGCATCAGAGACCATCAGGAACCCTTCAACCTTTAGAGATTCCATAATGGAAATGGGAGAGTATTGCAATGAATTTTGTGATAGGTTTGCTTAGAATCTGGTCTGGTTGTGATGCTATTTGGGTGGTTGTACAATGGAAGAATTGGCTCGAATGTACATCAAAGAGATTGTCAGGTTGCATGGCGTGCCATCTACCATTATATCTGACAGAGATCCTCGTTTCACATCAAGGTTTTGGGGAGCTTTTCAGCGTGCATTTGTGACTCAGTTGAGTTTGAGTACTGCATATCACCCTCAGACAGATGGTCAGTCAGAGACAACCATCCAGACCTTGGAGGATATGCTAAGGGCTTGTGTTTTGGACCAGCCGACGAGCTGGGATCGGTATATGCCATTAGTGGAGTTTGCTTATAACAATAGCTACCATGCAATGGCTCCGTATGAGGTTTTGTATGGCAAAAAATGTCAATTTTCGCTATATTGGTATGAAACTAGAGAAAGAAGTTTGTTAGGGCCTGAGATGATAGCTGAGACTACTGAGCAGATAAAGAAGATTCATAGCCGAATGCTTATAGCCCAGAGCCGTCAGAAGAGCTATGCTAATCTAACGCGAAATCCTTTAGAGTTTGAAGAAGGGGAGCATGTCTTTTTGAAGGTTACACCAACCATCGGAGTGGGAAGAGCTATTAAGACTAAAAAACTGAATCCCCGTTATATTGGACCGTTTGAGATCCTGAAAAGAATTGGGCCAGTGGCTTACAGAATAGCCTTACCGCCATATCTCTTGAACTTACACGACGTGTTTCATGTATCATAACTTCGGAAGTAAGTCACGTTCTGGAACCAGAACCAATCCAAGTGAGAGAAGATCTAACACTTCCAGTAATTCCGGTGAGAATTGATGACACCAGCGTTAAACGATTATGCGGGAAGGAAGTATCATTGGTAAAAGTAGCTTGGAGTCGAGCTGGTATTGAGGAACATACTTGGGAACTCGAATCCGATATGCGGAAAGACTACCCACATCTCTTTTCAGGTAACTAAATTTGAATTTTGAGGACAAAATTCTTTGTTCGGTGGGTAGGATGTAAACCCCGTTAAATTAGTAAATAATTAGTTGATAAATTAGTTTTTAATAAAGAAGATTAAAAATTTGAATATTATATTAAATTAGGATAGAGCTCATCGAAATGAGAATTTTGACACTAATTTCGAAGAAATCGGTCCAAGATTGGACCGAATAGGCCGAACCGATTGAACTGGGCCCAACCGGCCCAGCACTTAAGAAGACCGAAGCCCTCTCTTTTCTCCCATTCAACAGAACAAAGCTAAAAGCCTTCCAGGGAAGAAAAGAAGAGAAAGCTCCCCGAACCCTTACGGTGATTTTAAAATCTCGTAACTCCTCCGTCCGAGCTCCGATCGCTGCACCGTTTGCGGCCACGCGTCCACCACGTCGAGCTCTACGTTTCTACTGGAAAAATTTTATAGGTAAGCCATTAATTACTCTCATCTACTCTTTTCCCATAATTTTTTAAAATTGGAAGAGATGTTGAATTTCTTAGATTTTTGATGTTTTAGGATCCAATTAGCTTGAGGAAAACATTCACTCTTGCATATGTGAAGCTTGGGTAAGGTGAGGATACCACAATCCCATTTTAATTTTACTGAATTTGTGTTTTGGGAATTAAATTGGGTATATATGTGTTATAAATGTGTATTAGGTTGTGAATAAATAATTGGAGCTTGAAATTGTGAACATTGGAACTCGAAGGAAGCTGAGCTTAGAATTTATTGAGCTTTTGAGGGGCTGTCTTGGTTTTAATTAAATTGCTTTGGACGCTACGTAGAAATTGGCTAAGGTATGGTTTAGGTTTCTTGCATTTTATATATAATGTTCTGTAAAAAGTTAGACTAGATGACCATAGGATAAGTTGGAATGCAGGTGTATATTGAATGTTTAGTAATTTGTTGATGAACATGTTTCGTTAGTGCTTGTTGGATAATTGGTGATTTGGTTATATGGTGGAGATTGTTATTTATATTGATGTTAGAAAGAAATATGGTTGATTTGTTGATTATATGTTTACAAGAATATTAATGAAAGCTTGATGGAATTGTTGAGAAATGAAATTATTTAGTGTTATTGAATGGTGGTTAATGGAATGGTGTAGAGTTTTGTTGAGGTTTGTTGCTGGCAATTGTATTGGTATTGATAGGTTTAATATTGAATAGAATGGAAACTTTGAATGAACATGAGGTTTAAAGAGTTTGCAAAACTTTGGTTTTGGGCCGAACTTCGGCGGGCTATAATTTGGCTTCCGGAACCCCAAATTGATTCCAACTTGTTTTAAATGAAAATTGGGTTCGTGAAGTTTATGCCGTTCGAAGAACGGAAGAAAAATGATTGAGTTATGCCCGTTGTAAATTTTGATGTCGAATATGTAACTACGCAGGGTGACATTTTATGATTCTACAGCTTGCCATTGAATCTATTTTTTTTTTCAAAAAACGTACGTCCACGCGTACGCGTGGCATAGGTTTTGGCAATGCATACGCGACTGGTCTTATGTGTATGCGTAAGGAGCTAACAAGCATGTCCAGGCGTACGCGTGACCAACGCGCACGCGTGACATGAAGTTTTTAGCTACGCATACGCATGACAAGGAACGCGCGCACGAGCTGCACCTTCACACTCCCACGCGTACGCGTGTCCCCTATTCTAGAAAACATGATTTTTGAGTTTTAAAACCTTATTTCAAACTTCTAAACCTCTATTTCATTCCTTTAGTCATAAATAGTGGTGTTAAGCCTGACAGTCAGATGAAGCTAGGAAATGGGGACAACTTGGAGGTGAAGTAAAGCCAAAAAGAAAATGATGAATTGATTATGAAATGTTATGGATGATTATGAATGATACTTGGCTTGAATGACCAAATGATCTGAGATACGAGATTCCCTGGGTAAAGCACCGTGGCTTGCCACCACGTGTACCAAGTTGAAAACTCGATACTCTGTTGACCCTACGACGTAAGGGTGACCGGGCACTTATAAATTCCCGGGAATGTTAACTCCCATTGAGCAATATTGATTATTTGAGAAAAATCTATGCATATACTCTTGGGGATGCACGTCAAGGGATAGTCTAAGGTTTTCAGACTTGTCGGGTTGGCTGGATAACCGACAGATGAGCCTCATCAGCCATAGGACAGGCATGCATCATATGCATACTACTTAAATTACTTGTTTGTGCATTAACTGGGTGTGCCTATGTGTACTTGTCAAGATAAATATATATTTGTTACCTAAAGTACTTGTAACCTTCTTGTGCTTGCCTTTATTTGTTTAGTTGTCTGTGAAACGCTAACAGAGATGGAGGTATGGAGGAATGGCAGTACGGGACTTAGATTTAAGATTAAGTTAAGTTAGGTGATGACTGCGCATCATGTACCCTTTTTCTTATCTAAAAGAACCATAAAAAGAGCATAATCTCATTTATCAATGCAAATTCATGAACCAAATGATATATATTATGGTACATTGCTTTGAAATAGGTTGTGCTGAATTTCAGGTGATAAGAGCAACAAAAGGGGAAGGAAAACCACAAATAAGGATGGGCATGTGAAGCTGGGGGTGCCACTTGAAGCTCTGGGCGTGGCACGCCAAGCTTTTGAACATTTTCAACAATGGACGTGCCACTTGAAGCTATGGGCGTGGCACACCAAGCCAACATTCCAGCAAAGAAGGTTGAAGAATTTTACATGGGCGTGCCACTTAGTGCTATGGGCGTGGCACGCCAAGTTTGTGAAGCCAAGATGTCAAAGAGGGCATTCCACTTGGTGTTTTGGGGGTGGCACGTTAGGCTTAAGTTCCAGAGGAGTGATTTTGAGCCCCACTATCGGCGTGGCACGCCAAGCATTGGGCGTGGCACGCCGGGGCATATGCCAGCCTGACCTCCTCTCATTCAAATGAAAATATCTTGCGCTACACAACTCCAAATGAGATGATTCTAGTTTCATTATAAAGTAGATATCCAGGGCTTTCCAACCATATATAACATTATATTATTGACACTGGAATGGAGGAAGATATTGACCCCAAAAACACATGGAGAAAAACACGTCACTGCAGAGTTACCAGCCTGACCTCTTCATCTTCAAAGGAACATAATTTGAGTTGTAGAGGTCCAAATAATGTGATCTTGGTGCGTTGGAAAGCTGACATCAAGAGCTTTCCAACGATATATAACACTCTAGGATGGACGTTAAAAATAAAGGTGGAAAAGGCCATTATATTAGCGTTGCAAAACCTGGGCGTGCCACTTGATATCGAAGGCGTGGCAAGCAAGCTCTGTTTTTATAATGGGCATGGCACGCCAGTTCAAACGGCCAGAAAGGAGATTTTGGTGCATCATTAAGGCGTGGCACGCCAGTTTTGGGCGTGGCACGCTGGGCTACCTGACAGACTGACCTATCCACCTTCAAATGGGCATAACTTCAGCTACAGAGGTCTAAATGAGTTGATTCTAAAGACGTTGGAAAGCTAACATCCAGGGCTTTCCAACAATATATAATACTTTGTAGTGGAAATTCATTTTGAGGCCCAACCAACTCCATACTTTCAACGTTGCAAAGTGGGTCATACTCCAAAGGGCAAAATCAAGTGGGAGTGGCACTTGAAACCACACGCCAACTTCTCCCTGCAGCCCCTAACCTTCAATCAAGCCCATTCCAACTCTCATTCAAGCTACAATTATCAATCAATCAAGGCCACAAGAAGTATCTAGAATAGTTTGTTTTCATTTCATTGTAATTTACTTTTAATTTCATTTAAGTTTGTAATTTGGAGAGCCTATATAAAGGCATTAGTTTCATAGAATTACTTATGGCTGGATTGGGGGAAGTCTTCAAACCCTCTCTATTCACCATCAGTTTCCTTTCTTTTCTTTCTTACTTTTGTAAATATCTTTTAGTAATGAATTACTAACTTTTTTCATTGGGAAAGAGAGCTCTATTATTTTTCAATGGATTGATTATTTTTATTCTTCTTCTTCTCTTCATCTCTCTTTGATTTACTAGAAAGAATTTCGTTCTTCATGATAGCATTCAATTATCTTGGAAAAGAGATTGAATGTAATTGGGTTTTATGGGAACCTTGGAAGAGGAAACATAAAATCATGCTTGAAATTCTTTCTCACACTTGAATAGGATTTGGGTTTTGGTGTTTAGATATGGTGACATATAATCCTTCCTCTACTTGGTCCTAGGAAAGTGTGTGGTATAATCAGGGAACAAGCTTCATCTCTTCTCATGAGCAATTAGACCAAGGAATTGGCTATTGATCAAGATTTGAGATATGAGATAATGCAATATCTCTTGATCCCAATGTTTATTTTATCTTTCTTTCTTTTATTTGCTTTATGATTATTTACATTTTCTGCACTTTACATTTCCAGCACTTTACTTTCTTGTACTTTACTTTCCTTGCCATTTACTTTCTTGCACTTTATTGCTTTCCTTTACTTTCATGCAATTTACATTTTCTTGTTTGATTATCACTCCAAAATTGAATCATCTAACTAGGATAATCAATCAACTATTGTTTGCCTTAATCCGTTAATCCTCGTGGGATCGACCTCACTCTTTTGTGAGTTTTATTACTTGATATGACCCGGTGCACTTGCCGGTAGTTAAAACGGAAGAAGAAGTAATTTTTCTTCGTCATCAAGTTTTTGGCACCGTTGCCGGGGATTAATTGTGATTAACAAACTACCGGTTGGTTGATTACCTAGATTAGACACTTTCTTTCTTTCTTTTTGTTTTTTGTCATTTAATTTCTTTTTATTTTCTCTTGCTACTAAGGTGTTTGTGTTATTGCCTCACTAAGAATCCCTCATCTGTGACAATGGGGATTCCAATTTCTTTTGGTGATTATTGTTTGAGACAAAGTATTTTGCAAGTAAGAATGGAGTTTACCTCACATTTTGATCAATCATGTCATATGGGATATTGCCCACCACCACAAAATGATTCTAGTCATTATCCTAATGGTGGCCGGGAATATCACCAAGGAATGATAGAGTATGAGTAATCAAATAAAATAGAATGCCTCCTAAAGCCACAAAATAGTTCATACGGTTATGACACCTACAGAAATTTTGGCTTTGGAAGGGATTTTAATGCTGCATACCCCATTCATCAAGGACTATCATCCCGTAATTGTCCAACCTATGCACGTCCACAAAATCTTTTAGAATTTACAATAGAAGAACTCTTCAAGAGATATCTCTTCATTGCCCAACTCAGTGAGTTTTTAAGGCAAAATATAAAAGAGGTGATTGAAGATATGGAAATCTCAAGGAGAAATCAAGAAGAGCAAATGAGACAATTGGCACAACATTTTGTTGATGAACCAACCAATGTCTTTCCTTGGCCAGGGGAAGAATATCATGTCATCAGTCCAAGGAGTGGAGAAGTTCTTAATGAGGGTGAAAATAAGGAATTGGTAGAGCAAGAAGAAGAGATCCCTGTACAAAGTGAGCCACCATTCCAAGAAGTTCTTGATAAAGAGGATACTCTAACCATCTCACAACACCCAAGTTCTGAAAACAAAGAGGTGAAGGCAATGAACCAAAGCACTGTAATAAGGATTGTGACCAAGAAACAATTAGCTACATTCATAAAGAAGAAAAGGTCAACTATAAATAATCCAACCCCTGCCCCAACAAGCAAAGCAAATCAAGCAAATAACAAAAGAAAGCTTGTTGGGAAGAGGCCTACACAGGGGACGTCAATTTGCTCTTCTTCTCCTCTGAGGTCATTTCTATTAATCAATTGGAAGAAGAGGAAGAAAGTTGAGAACATGTCAAGCTAATGACATTAAAAGAGTGCTTGTTGGGAGGCAACCCAACCGTAGGTAACTTTTCCTTTCTTTGCTTTGTTCATTTTCAATAATTTGGCATATGATTGCATTCTAAGTTTGGTATTGCCTTGCAACTATTTGATTTTCAATCTTCACTGGGTACTTGCATCATTCTAAAATGAAAGTGTCATACTAAGTTTGGTGTTGTCACTTATCTTTCATGCTGTGTACCATGCACACCACTTATTAATGCAATCACATTGTCTCTATTTTACTTCTTGTGCCCTTATCGTATCCTTATCTTTGCTTGGTTGAGCACATGCATTACTCACATTTTATTGTGTAAGACACTCATGACCCATCATAAACCACATCACCACTGTTTTATTTGTTACTTGAGGACAAGCAATCATTCTAAGTTTGGTGTGGGAAGGAGAAGAATAGGAGGAAGAGGACAATAACAATGAAGATGAACTACAAGGTGGTAACGTTCCTTTTTCCTCTTACTTATTTCCATCACTTTAAATTGCATGATTGTCTTCTATTTTTTTCTTGTATGCATGTGTGTTGTGAATAAGCATTGTAACATGTGCTATGACATTATGACTACCATCTTGAATTTTGTGAGTCAAAGTAATGAAGTTTCATGATCATAAACAAACAAGGTCATTAAAGAAGAAGTTAGCATGAGCTTATATGTATTAGGAAGGCTAGCATGATTATTGTTGCTCAATTGCATTTGAATTTGTTTAATTGAAGTTTTCATCTAGGACATTTTATGAAATTTTTGAAATCATGAAAACCTTGAAGAAGTAAAATGCAAATAAGGCAAGAAAAGAAAAAGGAAAGAATGAGAAAGCTGAAGGCTCTGAGTACCAATGACAATTCATTTGTTAAGTACTTGTGGTGTTTATGTATCAAGCAAAAAGCTTGAAAATAAAACACTTAGAGTCAAGGCTAGGATCAAGTGTAAAAGCACTCCCTCAAAGCTCAAGGCTCTGAGCATCAATGATTAGAGAGTAAAGAAAAGAAACAAATGAGCTAAAAGAGTCCTCTAATTAAATACTTGTGGTGCTTATGTATCAAGTGGTAATACTTGAAAACAAAGCATTTAGAGTCGTAGCTTTCAACACATGGTGCAAAGCACCCAAAAAGTTAAGCTAAGAAAAGAATTAAAAGCTTGCTTCAAGGAAGGAACATAAAGAAAAAGATTTCATAAAATGAGCTAGATAGAAGCATCAATCATTTGAATCTCTTTTGTGATTGTAGCATGCATAAAAAACTAGCCAACCATGAACATAAAAATTGCTACTCTGCTCACCTTGGTTTGTCAAACTTTATTGCATGATTCTTTATTTGCTTTAGGACAAGCAAAGTTTAAGTTTGGTGTTGTGATGACTGCACATCATGTACCCTTTTTCTTATCTAAAAGAACCATAAAAAGAGCATAATCTCATTTATCAATGCAAATTCATGAACCAAATGATATATATTATGGTACATTGCTTTGAAATAGATTGTGCTGAATTTCAGGTGATAAGAGCAACAAAAGGGGAAGGAAAACAACAAATAAGGATGGGCGTGTGAAGCTGGGCGTGCCACTTGAAGCTCTGGGCGTGGCACGCCAAGCTTTTGAACCAACTTTCAATAATAGGCGTGCCACTTGAAGCTATGGGCGTGGCACGCCAAGCCAACATTCCAGCAAAGAAGGTTGAAGAATTTTACATGGGCGTGCCACTTGGTGCTATGGGCGTGGCACACCAAGTTTGTGAAGCCAAGATGTCAAAGAGGGCATGCCACTTGGGGTTTTGGGCGTGGCTCGCCAGGCTTAAGTTCCAGAAGAGTGATTTTGAGCCCCACTATGGGCGTGGCACGCCAAGCATTGGGCGTGGCACGCCAAGCATTGGGCGTGGCACGCCGGGGCATATGCCAGCCTGACCTCCTCTCATTCAAATGAAGATATCTTGCGCTACATAACTCCAAATGAGATGATTCTAGTGCCATTATAAAGTAGACATCCAGAAATTTCCAACCATATATAACACTTTATTATTGACACTGGAATGGAGGAAGATATTGACCCCAAAAACACATAGAAAAAAACACGTCACTGTAGAGTTACTAGCCTGACCTCTTTATCTTGAAAGGAACATAAATTGAGTTGTAGATGTACAAATGATGTGATCTTGGTAGCGTTGGAAAGCTGACATCAAGAGATTTCCAACGATATATAACACTTTAGGGTGGACGTTAAAAATGGAGGTGAAAAAGGCCATTATATTAGCATTGCAAAACCTGGGCGTGCCACTTGATATCGAAGGCGTAGCACGCCAGCTCTGTTTTCATAATGGGCGTGCCACTTGGAATTCTGGGCGTGGCACGCCAGTTCAAATGGCCAGAGAAGAGATTTTGGTGCATCATTAAGGCGTGGCACGCTGGGCTACCTGACAGACTGACCTATCCACCTTCAAATGGGCATAACTTGAGCTACAGAGGTCCAAATGAGTTGATTCCAAAGGCGTTGGAAAGCTAACATCCAGGGCTTTCCAAAATATATAATAATTCAAAGTGGACATTCATTTTAAGGCCCAACCAACTCTATACTTTTAACGTTGCAAAGTGGGTCATACTCCAAAGGGCAAAATCAAGTGGGAGTGGCACTTGAAACCACACGCCAACTTCTCCCTACAGCCCCCAACCTTCAATCAAGCCCATTCCAACTCTTATTCAAGCTACAATTGTCAATCAATTAAGGCCACAAGAAGCATCTAGAATAGTTTGTTTTCATTTCATTGTAATTTGCTTTTAATTTCATTTAAGTTTGTAATTTTGGAGAGCCTATATAAAAGCATTAGTTTCATAGAATTACTCATGGCTAGATTGGGGGAAGTCTTCGGACCCTCTCTATTCATCATCAGTTTCCTTTCTTTTCTTTCTTACTTTTGTGAATATCTTTTAGTAATGAATTACTAACTTTTTCCATTGGGAAAGAGAGCTCTATTATTTTTCAATGGATTGATTGTTTTTATTCTTCTTCTTCTCTTTATCTCTCTTTGATTTACTAGAAAGAATTTCGTTCTTCATGATAGCATTCAATTATCTTGGAAAAGAAATTGAATGTAATTGGGTTTTATGGGAACCTTGGAAGAGGAAACATAAAACCATGCTTGAAATTCTTTCTCACACTTGAATAGGATTTGGGTTTTGGTGTTTGGATATGGTGACATATAATCCTCCCTCTACTTGGTCCTAGGAAAGTGTGTGGTATAATCAGGGAACAAGCTTCATCTCTTCTCATGAGCAATTAGACCAATGAATTGGCTATTGATCAAGATTTGAGAGATTGAGTCACCAAGGGATTAGGGCTCAATCAATCATGATTGCCAAAAGGTCAATGAGTTGCATGATTGAAGATGAGATGAAATCAATTAATCCAGAGAATGCAATATCTCTTGATCCCAATGTTTATTTTATCTTTCTTTCTTTTATTTACTTTATGATTATTTACATTTTCTACACTTTACATTTCCAGCACTTTACTTTCTTGTACTTTACTTTCCTTGTCATTTACTTTCTTGCACTTTATTGCTTTCCTTTACTTTTATGCAATTTACATTTTCTTGTTTAATTATCACTCCAAAATTGAATCGTCTAACTAGGATAATCAATCAAATATTGTTTGCCTTAATCCGTTAATCCTCATGGGATCGACCTCACTCTTTTGTAAGTTTTATTACTTGATACGACCCGGTGCACTTGCCGGTAGTTAAAACGGAAGAAGAAGTAATTTTTTTCGTCATCATTAGGTTTAGATACTCTTTGTAAACCACCTTTTATGGCTTCTGTTTAATACTTTAAGCTCTATAATCTGAGTGGCGGCGTTCTAGGATTTCCTCTGGCATTTCCAGGACCTTATATATTATGTGTGAGGCACCTTTACCATACCGAGAACCTCTGGTTCTCACCCCATACTATGTTGTTATTTTTCAGATGCAGGTCGAGAGGCATCTCGTTAGGCATCTGGACTCCTGAAGCGAAGTGGTTACTGGGTTATTTTGTTGTACAGTGATGTATATATGTGTACTTAGCTTTCTCTCTGCATAACTTGTTCTTTTGATCCTCTTAGAGGTTTATGGAGAGATAGGATTTTGTTTATGTATATTTGGGTTTTGGATATGTATGTATATATGTGTAAATATTCTCCGGCCAGCCTTGGCTTTGCGGGCTGAGTTAGGAGATTGTTATTTTGTATCTTTGGCACTCTATTTCTACTTCTGTTATCTTATGTTCGATAGTTATAGTTTTCTTAACACGCAAGTTAATTCATTCCTTGAGCATTGCGCTTTTATTTTGCGATTTTCACTTCCTCTATTCTTCAAGGCTCCTAGTATATTATAATCTTTCTACTATTATATGTACACATTTTATTTTAGAGGTCGTAATACCACACCACCTCTGTTTTATAACTTAAGCGTAAAGCTCAGTGTGGTAGGGTGTTACAGTATAAGTTGAAATTTTTTTTCGTCCCCAACCTTCTTTTGCATATAAAATCGTCCCTAAGGTTCAACATAGTTTTAAAATTGTCCTTCGAACTAAAATACCATTCTCTTCTTTTTTTTCTTCTTTTTCATCACAACATCTATTCTTCTTCATCAGAAGCAAAAACAGAAGCAGAAACAAACCCAGAAGTAGAAAGTCAATGAGATCAAACAAAGTAGAAGCAAAAACACAAGCAAAATCGAACCGAGAAACAGAAACAGAGAACCAATGAGATCAAACAAACCAAACCTAGAAACAAACCCAAAGATATTGTAGCTCTCTTTTCCCGTTTTCACTCTTCACTTGTAAACACCAACCAAGGAAAAAAGAGAACCAGAAAAAAACTGATTCATTGATTAATGAATTTGATAAACTCGCTCAAGGGGTGTGGCTATAAGATCATGGACGTGCAATAAGATCAAATAAGAAATAGAAACAAGCATAGAAACAACCGCTCATGGATGTGCAATAAGATCAAAGAAACAAATTCTGAATCAGAAGCACAAGAACAATGAAATTAGAATCCGAACCACAAGAACAACAAAATTAGAATCAGAAGCAGAAGATCAAATCAGAAGCAAAAGAAATTAGAAGCAGAAGCAGAAAGAATCAGAAATAGAATCCTGGAGAGGACCAGCGGTGAGGGGAAGGGCGAGGATGTGAAACGACGGCGAGGACCAGAGGCACCGGCAACAGTGGCGGCAGTGGCGGAGCGCGACATCGACGAGGCGCCTCTCTTCCTCTCCCTGGCCGTGCGCTTTCTCTCTCTTCACAAGCTCTTCGACGATGACAAGGCTCGCATATCCTCTCTCCCTCTGGTTCTGATTCCTGATGGTGACGTCGTCTCCAAGCCTCACCGATGTTGTCCCTCCTTTCCCCTTTCCCCTCTTCTCCTCCCCCAAGTGTGATTCCTTTCCCCTATTCCCTTTAACCCATTTTCTTTTTTTCCTTTTCTATTTTTCTTATTAGGGGTAATTTGGTAATAAAAAATAAAATTTTGGTAAAACAGATGATTTTAAAAATAAGTTAAATCTTAGTGACAATTTTGTAGTCAAAAAAGGTTGGGGACGAAAAATATTTTTGGCCTATACCTTAGGGACCAAAATCGTACTTAACCCTTTTATGTATTTATTTCTTTTGGCACAGTTTAGCCACAATTAACAGTCAAATCAAATTAAAACCCTTGTTAACAAATTTATTATTTGAAATCTAAAATTAGCATAAATTAACAAATTGTTTTATTAAAATTAAATGGTATGAATAAATTAAAATGTCACAGAATTAGAGTATTGTACCCTAAACAAACAAAAAATGCATAAAACCCTAACCCCGACAGATCCTGATAATCATCGTCGTCTTTGTCAGCATCGTGGTTCCCCTGCTGAGGTAGCGGAGTAGGTGTTGCCTCCAGCGTGCATCTGCTAACTGTACTCCTCCATCTGCTATCGTAATCGATCGAGCTGCTCCAACTTCTTCGTTAGGTTTGAGCTGCGGTAACGCATGCAAGAATCTTAGATACCTCTGCTCAAACTGCTTCTCCTGCTAGTGAAACTCGTGTTAGCTTCTGCACCTCCTCCCTCAGGTCGACAACTTCCTGGAGATCAGCAGGGCTGGTGGCAGAGGCAGAGGCAAAGGAAGCTGCCAACGCAGAGGAGCAGAGGCCATTGGCAAAGAATGAGCCCAAATCGAAGCGGCGATTCTTGTGTGGTTCAGAGGCGGTCTCGCGCTAAATCCTGTCAGGATCCACGACTAAGGTCTCAAAGCTGGCTTCATCGACTCCACTAGGAGACTGAGATTGTTGGGTCGTGGCCTCCAACCTCTGCTGATACTCCTCCTGCATCACACACGTTAGTTATGATTAGGATAATAGTTAAATAATTGACTTTAAACCAAATAAAGTTTAAATTTTGGATTAATTTAAACTCACATAATGGGATGTAGACCGCTGGTCAGCAAATCTCTCTTTGTTTGCCTTCAAAGTATGGGTATACTTATAGATCTCCGCTAGTATCGCCTCATGACACAACGACTTAGACTATAAATTAATATATCAACTAAGCAATAAAATAAATGAACAAAGTAAATAATGACAGACAAATATATATGAAGTGGTCAATTTTAATTCTCATTTCGAAAACATAATTTTAACTTTTTCAATTTTATTAAAAATCTTGTTAAAATTTCGACAGAGTCTCCCCTAAAATTCGGATTTATCCACCCTTGAAGGGTTCCATCCAAACCAAATATCCATCATTATTATTACAGTCAAGTATTTTTCAAACAATTTCAGCAGCAAGAATCAGCAAACAACTTAGTAATCCAACATTTTTTAACATTCTCAGAGCCTAATCTAACCTATTCTAACATATTCTAACCACCTAAATCCATTAAAATAGAAAATTAACATAACTAAACTCTACTAACCTATCCTAACCACCTAAATCCACTAAAACTGAAAATTAAACTACCTAAACTCTACTAACTACTTAAGTAACTTGATAATAAAAAAGGAAATTAAACTGACGAAGTAGTTCTATATTAGCTCAGCTCAGTTAAATTCATACAGGATTATATAAGTATATATCAACAGAACAAGTAACTTACAAAATAATTGAACAAATTAAAAAACTAATTCAAGTAACTACTATAACATAAAACAATTCCAAAATTCTTACCAGTCTTGTCTTCGTCTACATGAAGGTCACCGACCCACTCGTATACCTCGACGACCTAGGCAAAGCCCTGTTGGTGATGTTCGTCAGACGACGATGCTTGAACCCTCTCGTTATCTCTAAAATGAGCCTCTAGGTTACGCTTGACGTTTGGATGGATCAACGATGTCAGGTGGTCTTTCCCCTGAAGAACATTGCTCATCATCTGCTGAAAATATTTGGCTGCCTGGTAGTCGTAGATCTTCCGGATCATGAGGTTATGCTCCACATCTCATACGAATTTTAACTACATAAAGTGATTCACTAACATTAGTTAGTTGGAATAAAACACAGTTCAAATACAGTAAATTAATTCTAACCAAATTGGGTTCTTATCGCCCACTTCTGAAACCGACGCTCTCTGGTCCCAGCCAGAATCTGCATGTAGGTTGGCCGCAGGTGGTCGTACATGGACTTAATGACCTTAGATATCTCCTATGTGCAAGCATTGGGGTACGGTGCAAACCTGTCAAAGAAAAAAAAACTACACATAAACAAACACATAGGATAAACAAACTTAACATAAACAAACTTAATATTAAAAAATTGAACTCACGACTGCATGCCATCAGGCCAAATCTTCAGCTGGATGATAGGCGGTGGTGGAGGGGCATCCTGCTCGGGGGCATTTGCAGTATCACCTACCGCAGGCTCTGTCGATGTTGTCGCTGCATTTGCAGTGGGTGTAGCAAAAGGAGGCACCCAGTTCGGGTTTGGAATTATGATAAATTGCTGGTCCAATTGACCTACCTGTGATGTCACAGGGATCGACAGGGCAGCTGGGGTAGACGGCAATGACTGGGCAGCCCTGGGAGATTCAGTGGAAGCCCGCCCTCTACCACGACCACGTGTCTCACTCAACCTATCTCTACTGGCTATCGTCATATCTGTACAACGAATATATTAATAACATATTGATAACATAACAAACACCAATAAATAATAACATAAGAAGAAACTCAAGAAATAACAAATAATTCAAAAAGTGGTTTAGTTTAGTAAATAAAAAAAGAAAATTATATAGTGTTTTAGTTTCAAAATAATTAAATTAGTCTTTCAAAGGATTCTAACTTTATTCTATCTTATTTTCTTTTCAAAGTATTCTAACTTTCAAAGCAATCTAA
Organism: Arachis ipaensis; assembly: GCF_000816755.2. NCBI lineage: Eukaryota > Viridiplantae > Streptophyta > Magnoliopsida > Fabales > Fabaceae > Arachis > Arachis ipaensis. The sequence goes on along the minus strand of NC_029785.2, from coordinate 73,764,733 downwards.
CCAAGTATTCTAACTTTGTTAAGAACTTTTCAAAATATTCTAACTTTCAAAGCATTCTAATAATTCATCAAAGCATTTTAAATTTTCAAAGCATTCTAACAATCCAAAAAAATTTGAAAAGCAAACTCAAGAAAGCACAAAATAACATGATGAAACATCACTAGCAACGCATACGGCAAAACTCTGCAATTAATCATCATAAACAAGCAGTTTCAGCAGCAATATGAATCAGCAAAATAAGTATTAAAATAATAATTTCCTAACATGCAATAGCAACCAATGAATCATCAAAACAGTTAAGCATTGCTCAAACAAATTCAGCAACAATTTCTCAGCTAAACTAACAATAAAACGCAAAATTATTAATTCAGACCAATTCAAATAATCCTAGCAACAAGAATCGACAATCTCAGATAATATTTTCAAACACACATTGAGCATAGATCAGAACCTTTCAATCTAACTAAATTATCCTAACCTAACCGTCTAAAATTAAGTACAACAGAAATTAATCTACCTAAACTGATTACTAAAAGTCAACTAACTAAATGAAATTAAGATTAACTAAGCAGAAATTGAACAACGTAAAAAATAGATTCAATGAAAACCCCTAATCACCTAAAATTAACTAAAACATAATTAATCTAACTAAAATAATTACTAAAAATCAACTAACTAAATGAAATTAAGATTAACTAAGCAGAAACTGAACAGAGTAAAAAATAGATTCAATGAAAACCTGGAATACAAAGGAATTAAAAGCGAGAAGACGGAAGTGGGCGGTTCGAGTGGCGGCTGAAGAACTGAAGATTGATGGTTTAGAAGTTATAGTAAACTCTCGTTGTAAGTATAGTTACTAAACCAAGCAATCAACCTTTCTTACAAACGTTTTGGTTGTCACAAGTAACAAACCCCTTAAAATTGATAACCGAGTATTTGAACCTCGGGTCGTCTTCTCAAGGAACTGTAGGGAAGTATGTTCTTATTATTGGTTATGGAGATTGTAAATTGGGGTTTCAAGAATAAGGAACAAGTAACTTAATGGCGGGTAAATTAAATGGCAATTAAAATAAATAAATAGCTGCAAAACAAACTCTTGGCAAGGTATGAGAAATTGGAAGTCCAGACTTAGTTATTCTTATCAATAACAATGAAAGTTGAATCTTAATTCCACTTAGTCAACCTTTACTAAAGTAAAGGAAAGTCAAGGGACTAATTAGTTTGATCTTCGAATCCTATTTATTTCCTAAGAAAAGATTGGGATTATTGAAATTCAATTCAATTGGCAAGATAACAATTATCAATTATGCTGTTGAATTGGATAACTCCTGAGTTACTGATTTCTTAACCAAAACCAAAAGGAAAAAAGTAAATCTACTGGAATAAAAATGCCTTCAGATGAGAAGCAATAATCATGTAAATAAAAGAAAGCAATAATAACTGAAATACCTCAACTAATGTTAATTCAAAGAAAACCATAACATGAATGTAGCATAAGCCAAATAGGCAACATAACTAATATAAGCATTAAAGTATCTAAAAATAAGAGATAAATATAAAGTAAAAGTACATTGAACTTGGGATTTAGAGGCACTCCTAAAACTAAGAGAAATCCTAAATCCTAATCCTAAGAGAGAGGAGAGAACCTCTCTCTCTAAAAACTACATCTAAAACTATGAAAAGTGAATTATGAAAGCTTCCTTATGAATTGATGTATTCTCCCACTTTATAGCCTCTAATCTATGTTTTTTGGGCCGAGAACTGGGTCAGAAACAGCCCAGAAATCGCTGGAGGAGAAATCTGCCACGCTGGTTTTTCGTCACTGCGGCGCGGCCGTATAAAGCACGCGGTCGCGTCACCTAGCGTTAGGGAAACTATGGCATATTATATATCAAATCGAAGCTCCGGACGTTAGCTTTTCAACGCAACTGAAACCGCGTCGTTTGGACCTATGTAGCTAAAGTTATAGTAGTTTGAGTGCGAAGAGATCAGGCTGGACAGCTTAGCAATTTCTCCAACTTCTTGTATCCCTTCCACTTTTGCATGCTTCCTTTCCATCCTCTGAGCCATTCCTGTCTTGTAATCTCTGAAATCACTTAACACACATATCAAGGCATCTAATGGTGATAAGAGAGGATTAATATTAGAAATTATAAGTCCAAAGAAGCATGTTTTCAATCAAAGCACATAATTAGGAAGGCAAATATAAAAGCATGCAAATAGTATGAATAAGTGGGTAAAGAGTAGATAAAAACCACTCAATTGAGCACAAGATAAACCATAAAATAGTGGTTTATTAGCGGCCGCGGCAGACTTTCCAGCGGTGGCAGGGAAGCAATGGCAAGAACAAACAAGAGAGAAAGGGGCATTTCGAACAGTGGTGGCGGCAGTCTTTCCAGCGGCGGCAGGGCAGGCAGCAGCGACGGCAAAGGCAGTTGAAGTAGCGTCGGCAGCAGAAAAACATGTTTTCTAAGCTTTAAAAATTAATTATTTTAATTACCTTTATTTCCATTCGATACCGTGATTAGTGTGTTGAGTAGTTTCAGATTTTCTAAGGCAGAATGGCTTAAAGAATGAAAAAGGAAACATACTAAAATGGAAGGACAAAGCAAAACGGAGCTTTAAAGAAAATGGTATCCACGCGATCGCATGGATGACGCGATCGCGTGCCAAGCACGAATCAGCAGCGACGCGGCCGCATGACTGACGCGACCGCGCGCCATAAGCAGAACGCACATGACGCGGTCGCATGACTGACGCGACCGCGTGGCAAGGAAAAGCTCCAATTGACGCGACCGCGTGACCCACGCGGACGCGTGACCCACGCGGACGCGTGAAAGAGGCCACGCACCAGAAATTGCAGAAAACGCTCATAACGAGTTCTGAGGCCCTTTTTGGCCCAAACCCAAGTCCAGAAGGCATAGACCAGAGGTTATGAAGTGAGGGAATGCATCCATTCAAAGAGTTCACATATTTTTCACCTTTCAATGAATTAGATTTAGTTGAGAGGGAGATCTCCTCCCTCTCGCTTTTAGGATTTAGGATTTCTTCTTGTTTTAAGAGTAACTCTGGATCCAGGTTTAATTTTATTTTAATATTACTTCTCTTTATTTATTCCAACATTTGAATTGATTATTATTATTTATGAATTATTCCATGTTACATATTCCTAATAGAATTAATGATAATTGAGGTATTTTCAGTTTATGATTGTTCTCTTTGACTTAAGTTACCATTGCTTCCCATCTAAGGATATTTTTACTATTATTCCAGCAACTTTACTTTTTCCCCTTTTGGTTCTGGTTAAGAATTTAGTAACTCAACAGTTATTAAACTCAATACATTGATAATCGTGATCTTGCTAATTGAGCTGAACTTAATAATCCCAACCTTTTCTGAGGAAATAATTAGGATTCAAAGGTCAACTTAATTAGTCCCTTGACTTTCCCTTACCCTGGTAAAGGTCAACCAAGTGGAGTTTAGATTCAACTTTCATTATTGTTGAGAGAGATAACGCCGGACGCTGCCGCAGCCACCTTCTTCCCTGTTCCACCCCTTCCGCTTACCAGGTTCCGCAACACGCAACCAATTTTTATCTGTCCGTAAATTTTCTGTATTTTTTATTTCGTTTATGTTCATAATTAAGATAGTTAGACTTGCATGTTGTAGTGGATTTCTAGGTTGTTAGGTAGCTTAGGCTGTGGTTAGTGGATCTAGGTCTGTTTACTTGTACTGTTCTTACTTCTGTTTTACCCTATGTGCAAATATGTTGCTGCTATAATCATGTTTCATATGCTACTTTCTTGTATGTTGCTGCTGTTTACATTGAGTTTTTATGTTTATTTTATACCTATGTACATGCAGCTTGATTTTTTTTAATTCATATGAACTGATTAAATTGCTGTTTATTTTCCGTGACAATCCAATTTTAGCTGGAATGCTGCCCAATTTTTTAAAATTTGTTTTCATTCATGTTTTGGTTTCACATTTCTGAAATCTGTTTCCCTCTGCTATACCCAAACCACTACATGAATGCTATGGCAGACTTTCTCATCCTTTTTGATTTCCTGGTTCATAAACTGCTTGTTCAAATTATGAGTACTTCTATTCTTACCTGTGAATCCTTGTTATATGGAATTTTTCTATGCCACTTACCTTCCTAACTCACTGATTTTAATTTACTAATTTCTTTTTCCAATCCTAACCATACTAACCCTTTTGATCTCTTTTCTGATTATTTTCACTTTCCTCTAACTTTCTAACCATGGCATATTGCTTATTTTCTTTCCATTTAACATTCATTCAATCATATTTCACTTACTCATTTTCCTTACTTTATTTCTCCTTTGCCGCTTGGATTTCCTTTATTTAATTGCCTATTCGCTTTCCGATTTTATCCAATTCCTGGTTTTCTGTTTTTCGGGATGTCTGCTTCACAGAGGAAAGGTAAAGGCAAGCGCAAAAGAGGAGATTCCTCCCAGTCCATCATTTCTCTAATGCACGATACATCATGGCGGGAGAAGAATTTCACACAGCAAGAGAAAGCTAACCAACTGCTTCCTGCAAATGATCCTATAAAATTTGCAAACCGGTACTGTGAACTGAAGTACCCGGCTTTTGCAAACTCCAGAAATTTATACCTGGAACGTACCTTGAAGATTCCAGAGGCCCTCCAGCAATACACTACTGAGCAAATCAAGCAAAGGGGCTGGTACTTTCTGGAGAGACAACTGACAGAGGTGAATGCATCTTGGGTCTGGGAATTCTATTGCAACTACTACCTTACTACCCTAGATGCAGTGAACCTAAGAGAAAAGCTAATTCTGGTCACTGAGGAGGCCATAGAGACCATTCTCCAGCTCCCCGCCAAGTCCGATCAGCCAGATGGTTTTGCACAGGCTGAGGAGGACATGGGCCAGATGCAGTTTGACTGGGATGCTGTGAAGGCAAGGATAGCTCTCGACCCTGCTGTTCCTTGGGAGATGGGTCAGAACACCACTATGCCTAGAGGGATTAAGAGAGTGTACTTAAATGATGAGGCTCGGCTTTGGCATCAGAACTTGAGTAACTTTGTGATGCCGAGCACTCACGAGACAGAGATCCCGGCTACCATGATCACCCTCCTTTGGTGTGTGCTGGAGGGTAAGGACATTTATCTGCCTCGTTTTATCCGGCATTATATGGCCAGGGCCCACGTCAGAGGCACCCTCCCCTTTCCTTACCTGGTTACACGGCTAGGCCGTCAGGCTGATGTGCCTTGGGAGGATGCCGATGAGAGACCACCAGCAGCGGACTGCAGGAAGATCATCCCGCACAGCAGAAACTTCCTTACTTTGGGCTACAGACCACCACCTGTCACTGCTACTGATGAGACAGCCCCTCCGTCTGCTGGACCCTCTTCATCCACAGCTACCCCAGCTGCCCCTGCTACCACCACTGCACCTCCACCCGCCTCTGAGCCGGTCTATCGCCTCGTGCACTGTCTATTCCGCCAGCTTGATCAGATGGAGCGCCGTAACAGGCGCCGGTATGAGAGATTAGAGCGCCGCAGCAGGCGACGCTATTCCCATCTGAAGCTGATGATCAGACAGGGCGCCGACATCCCCTCCGAGCCTGACACCCCTTCAGAGCCATCAGAGGATGAGCACGAGGAGGAGGATGAGCACGAGGAGGAGCCTCATTCCCAGGCGGAGACTCATCAGCAGGCAGCCACAGAGCAGGCTGCCCCGCATCAGGAGGTTATGCAACAGATAGAGGCTGCAGATCCAGAGATCCCGCTCCAGTCCGTCCCACCTCCACAGCAGCCAGACCCTCAGCCCACCACCACCACGGAGACCCCAGCTACCATCCCTACCATTGATGACACTCCTTCACACCAGGCTTGATTGAGCATCGAGGACGATGTTTCATTTTAAGTGTGGGGAGGTCGCCATCTCTAGCGTTTATTTTTGTGAACTACTACATACTTTTTCTTTTATTTTGGATATTTTTCTGTATTTTTCTCTTTTTCTTCTATTGTTATTTTCTGAGTACTTATACATTGCTACTTGTGTATTTTACTCTATTTTCTGCATTTTGCATCTTTAGTTCATACTTCAGCCATTTAGTTTATTTTAGTTATTTAGTTTAGTTGGCAATTCTGATTTATTAGTGGATTAATTAGTATAGTTTACCCTTTTTAGCATAAGATAGTATAGTTTAAATAGAAAATTATAGAAAGGAAGTAAACTAGAAACTTTAACAGAATCAAAATAACCCACACCTTGTATATATAGCATTACATGTTAGTTGACAACATTTCATCAAGGAGGAACATTTTTATTTTTTCAGCATCCAAATAAAAGGGGATACAAAAAAAAAAGAAATTCCCCAATGAAAACAATGCACATGGAATAAAAATAAAAAGTAAAACATGAGCATGTAACAATAAGTGGGAAATATGGGAAAATAGGTAAAGAGATTTTATTTTACTAAATATGTATGTTAGGTGAGATCTTAGTCTAATTAAGGATTCACTTATTAGCTCACTTGATCATATACATAAATCCTTACCTTTACCTTGGCCCCATTACAACCTTAATTAAGACCTCATGACTTTTTGGTATGACTATATTCTATAATTGTTGATTGGTTAGATGAAAAACAAAGCTGTAGAAATTAAGAATAAAGAGAAAAATAGAGTGAATAAACCCAATAAACACTGAGTGACTAGAGAGTAAACACAAAATCCAGTGAGGGTTCAATAACTCATCAACATATATCCGTGCTTAAAATTTAATAATTGTTTTGCAAGTTTGTACAATGTTTTCTTTCCCATCTCATTTGCTAAAGTACTTTATTATTTAAGGGTTGGCTATATATATATACACAACACCTTGAGAATGTGAATTAACTTAGCTACATGTAAGCTTTATATATGAGTGGATGAATTAGAATTGCATGACTCATTAGGTAGATGCATTTAGCATAGGTTGCATTTCATAACATTCCATCACTTTAACCTTAATTATTTACCTTGGATTTAACATGAGGACATGCTAGTGTTTAAGTGTGGGGAGGTTGATAAACCCGTATTTCATGAGTTCTTTTGTGCTTAATTAAAGTGATTTATTCAACTCTTCACCTACTTATTCACATTAATTGCATGGTTTTACTTTCCCTTCCCTATTATGTCATATAATGAAAAATATGTTTTCTAAGCTTTAAAAATTAATTATTTTAATTACCTTTATTTTCATTCGATGTCGTGATTAGTGTGTTGAGTAGTTTCATATTTTCTAAGGCAGAATGGCTTAAAGAATGAAAAAGGAAACATACTAAAATGGAAGGAGAAAGCAAAACGGAGCTTTAAAGAAACTGGTATCCATGCGATCGCATGGATGACGCGATCGCGTGCCAAGCACGAATCAGCAGCGACGCGGCCGCATGACTGACGCGACCGCGTGGCAAGGAAAAGCTCCAATTGACGCGACCGCGTGACCCACGCAGACACGTGACAGAGGCCACGCACCAGAAATTGCAGAAAACGCTCATAACGAGTTCTGAGGCCCTTTTTGGCCCAAACCCAAGTCCAGAAGGCATAGACCAGCGGTTATGAAGTGAGGGAATGCATCCATTCAGAGAGTTCGCATATTTTTCATCTTTCAATGAATTAGATTTAGTTGAGAGGGAGATCTCCTCCCTCTCGCTTTTAGGATTTAGGATTTCTTCTTGTTTTAAGAGTAACTCTGGATCCAGGTTTAATTTTATTTTAATATTACTTCTCTTTATTTATTCCAACATTTGAATTGATTATTATTATTTATGAATTATTCCATGTTACAGATTCCTAATAGAATTAATGATAATTGAGGTATTTTCAGTTTATGATTGTTCTCTTTGACTTAAGTTACCATTGCTTCCCATCTAAGGATATTTTTACTATTATTCCAGCAACTTTACTTTTTCCCCTTTTGGTTTTGGTTAAGAATTTAGTAACTCAACAGTTATTAAACTCAATACAATTGATAATCGTGATCTTGCTAATTGAGCTGAACTTAATAATCCCAACCTTTTCTGAGGAAATAATTAGGATTCAAAGGTCAACTTAATTAGTCCCTTGACTTTCCCTTACCCTGGTAAAGGTCGACCAAGTGGAGTTTAGATTCAACTTTCATTATTGTTGAGAGAGATAACTAAGTTGGACCTCTAATTTCTCTACCTGGCTAAAAGTCGCTTTACAGTTATTATTTATTATTTATTGCCATTTAATTCACTCGTCATCCAGATTACTTGCTTCTCACCTTCTAAACCCCGATTATAACTTTTATAGCCAATAATAAGAACATACTTCCTCGCAGTTCCTTGAGAAGACGACCCGAGGTTTGAATACTCGATTAACAATTTTTAAAGGGGTTTGTTACTTGTGACACCCAACACGTTTGTACGAAAGGGATTTTTGCCGGTTTAGAAACTATATCTACAACGCAACCGTTTCTATGAATTTCTTTACTGGTAGAAAATCCTGACGTCAGTGGTGCATGTAACTAAAACACAACGTTTTACTAAAAAAAGTTCAGCGTTGGATTTACTCGCCAGTATATCCAATGGTAGTTACTGTGCCAAAATTTCTTTTCTTTTCCTCCAAATTTTACCGTCGACGTTACTGTCGAAACATTAACTCTGATGGTATAATTTTAGGGTGACGAATTTATTGCCAAATTCGATGCTAACACCGAGGAAAAACTTGCTGCTAATGTTTGACGCTAAATCCGATGGTTCTCAGCATTTTTCTTGTAGTGTGTGTTTGGCATGAGCATTGACTACGTGATGATGATAACGTAAAATTAATAAGGAATTGGCACAATCATTTTTTTAAAATTCATATTTTTGAATTATTCATTTTTCTGATTGATCTGTGTGAGGAGAGTTCTTCAGATATTGGTGATGACACCCAGTCAAATGGAATGTAAAAAGGAATATTAGAAGATTGATGGATGATCTAAACATACTACCTAATGACAACAATAAGAGGTCAAATCATGAAGAGTCAAATATACTGCCAGAGGGCATGTGGAATGTAGACGTTGAAAGCTATGAGGGATATGCAATTGGAGACCAAATGATCGATCCATATCAAGTTAATCCTATATCTGATGGTGAGGAGGTAAAAGTTGAACCAGTCGATATACCTGATGATGAAGAAGAGGAGGATGATATAGAGATGAATTACTTCATAGACCCACAACCCGCTCACACTGACTCAGCCTGCTACATCCTAGTCATATGATCATCCTCTTTACTTTACCACAATGAATCTCGATGCAATGAATCAAGATTGGTCTTTTGAACTCAGCCTACTATTTTCAAGTCATATGATCATCCCCTCATTTTACCACATTGAATTTCGATGCAATGAACTAAGATTGGTCTTTTAGTTAAAAAGGTTTCAATGATGATCCGACTAATGAGTTCGTAGTTGGACAACAATTTGAAAACAAAGAAAAAATTCTTGTGACAATAAAGACATACAATATCAAGAGGGTTGTAGAGTATAGAATATTAGAGAATGACCATTTGAAGTATTCAGTTTAGTGCATGTAGTTTTGAGCAGATTGTCAACAAAGCATACGCGTTTTTAGGTTGTCAAAGGAGTATAATTTATTATTATATTACACCGTAGTTGGAGAAAACAAAGAAAAAATTCTTGTGACAATAAAGACATACAATATCAAGAGGGTTGTAGAGTATAGAATATTAGAGAATGACCATTTGAAGTATTCAGTTTAGTGCATGTAGTTTTGAGCAGATTGTCAACATTGTCAACAAATTTTTAGGTTGTCAAAGGAGTATAATTTAT
>NC_029785.2:73736220-73753131 GCF_000816755.2 Arachis ipaensis | reverse complement strand
AATTATTTTATTTATATAAAAAATCCCTTAATACTATTATAAAAAAAAAAAAGTAAAAGAAACACAATTAAAAAGAACAGATAAAAACAAATCCATGTAATGCTAATGCACAACTTGGCTTCCGCAATGGATAAACATGACAAGGATAGGGTGACAGCCACCACATGATCAGTAGTGGGGTGTGCCACCGACACGCCTTCTACATTCATCGGTCCGCTGACTCACTTCCTTCTAGCGCTGTCCACAAGCAACAACTCCATTTCTCTAAGCAAATACGAAAAATTAACATCATCGTTGTTGTTGTTAAGAGGCTGACTAAGAAATTAGATACGGAAAGAATAGGAAATTAAAAGTTTATAATGGAACAAGAGCCTAATTTTTATGTAGGTTATTATCATATTCTTTCACATTATTATTTTTGGTGCTATTTAATACGCAAAAGTATATTTTATATAGAATTTAGTTAAATATTATAATATAAAATCTTTTTATTAATATATTTTGAGTTTTAATTTAATGACATAAACAACTTTAAAAATTTCTGTCTTTAAAAATCTTAAAAGTAGCGTACTAATTAGTCAATACAAGATGTAAAATTTTGGAAATTTTATTTCGGATGGTGGTGTCTAGAATGTATCAGTTTAACTTGGTGATTAGAGGTGCTTCATTCTATTAATCAATTCTGAAATTGGAGGCACCAATTTTTTCACTGAGTAAATAGTCTTAGCACAAAGTGAACGTAGTAATTTGTGTAAATTAAAGAAAAATAGACACTCCGATTTATAATTTTTGAATTTTTAAATTAAAATCGGATCTTTCAATTTTACTTTTTACAGATACAAAAACAAAAAAAATATATAATATTAAAATCTGGTCCAATTTTAAATTTATCTTCCTCCAATAATAAATTAAACCATCTGATTTGTTTAGTATCAATTTAAAATAAAATTTCTCCATACAAATAAAAGATATCCATATTTCTAATAATAATGTACTACACACGTATTTTATCTGCATAAAAAAATTAGCCGTAAAAGTTAACTATCTTTGTATTTATATATACCTAAATTAAATTTAATATTTTGCAAAGAATTTAATTTAATGCATTAGTATAATATATAAAAAGTAATTTAAGAATTAAATTATTGATAAAAATATTTTAGAAGATTTAAACAACAAAAATATCATATAAAAATTAAAAATTTGATAAAAATGATTCTTTTTGAAAGATATTTTGTCTGTGACTAAATTCTTAGAGGAGAATGGTTGATAGTTTAGTCTTAATGTATTTAAAAAAATCATATTATATAATCACCAATTAATTATTTTTAGTTAATATTTAACCAATTGTGAACAAAGATTAAATTTTAATAATATAAAAATAAACTTTGATTCAAAATATTAATTATTGAATTTTTAATATTTTTCTTTTAAAAATGATTCACATTCTTTTAAGGATAAATTATTAAAAATGTACTCAAATAATTTTATTGCTGACAAAATGCATCCGAATTTTGCTATCGATAAAAATATCCTTAAATAATTTTGAAATGCGACGAAAATATCTAACATTAAATATATATTTTTCAAAAAATATTTTAGAAATTGAATTTTAATAAAAATTTTTAAAAGGATAATTAAAAAAATAAAATATTTTTATCCTTAATATTTGGTGCTTTTACATTAAATATATTTTGTGTAACTCAATTTTACTAATGGGTTTACCATTCCCCCAAAAGAGGTGGCTACAACACGCTAGCTAAAATCCCTTTGGTATTGTTCTTATTATTCACGCTCCTTTGACCTCAGCATTATTACTTATTAGTACTACAGTACAGGTTCTAGGGTCCTTTGAAAACTTCGAAGTAATGGGTCCGCGTTATCCAATTTGGTGTTTATTTTGTCTTGGTCCAATAGAATTTGTCCTCTCTTTTTCTTTCTCTCTCTCTCTCTCCAACGTGTCATTTCTTTGTTAATATTTAATACCTACCTATGCCCTTACGCCGTTGGCGTTTACCTTTTCCCCAACGAACACTTCCCGGCAACTTCTCTCCCTTTCCTTCTTCATTAAATTTACATGCACGACAGTTAGTTATTAATTAGTTAACACACCACTTACGCGCAAAAACACCTATATATAAGAATTCTCCTTTCATTATATTTCATTCACCACTTTCCCGAAAAATAAAACATCAAAATCCTAGCTATTAATTACCACATACATATTACTTGTAATTAAATTAATCTGTTTTATTTGTTGTATAATGAAGTACACACAATTTGAGCGAGTTCTTGGTTACTTCGATGAAGATGGCGACGGTAAGATTTCAGCTTCTGAGCTAAGGAGCCAGCTCGGGAAGATGAGTGGCGAGATTCTATTGGAGGAGGAGGTGGAGATGGCCATCGCGGCGTTGGATTCGGATGGCGATGGGTTGCTGAGTTTTGAGGATATGATGAATCTCATGGAAGGAGGGGAGGAAGACGAGAAGTTGAAGGATTTGAAGGAAGCTTTCGAGATGTATGACACGGATCGATGTGGGTTCATTACTCCTAAAGGGTTGAGGAGAATGCTGAAAAAGTTGGGAGAATCTATGTCCGTTGAGGAATGCCAAGTTATGATTAGTCGCTTTGATTTGAATGGTGATGGGATGCTTAGCTTTGAAGAATTCAGAATTATGATGCAGTGACAGTGTTTGTGAATATGCCTGTGCTGTGAATAGTGTATTATTCATTTTTTCATTGTACACTTCTACATATTCTCTAATTCTTTTAAGTTTTTTTTTTTTTTTTCATTGTACACTTCTACATATATTTTAATTTTTTTAAGGTTTTTTTTAATTAAATTATGTTTTGTTAGGGATGGCAAACGGGCTGAAACCACCGGATTAGCCCGCATAACTCACTAAAAAAGAGAATTGGATTGTAAATTTAAAACCGCCATAATTAAAAAGTATGACTAAAGGTGTGTTTGGCAAACTCGTTTGAAGAAAAAAAAAAGCACGTTTAAACTTATTGAAAGTTTCAATTTTTTATTTGGCTAACTTTTGATTTGGCAAACGCAGAAATGATTTTATAGTCAAAATCACGTTTACCAGATGCAACAATTTTTAGCTTCTGCGTTTTACTAACTGGCTTTTAGCCATTTACACTAAACATCTATTTTTCTTTTACCAATTTTATCCTTTAGACATGTTATTGTATTATTTATGGAATTCTTATTATTTCTCTCTATATGAGCTCTTTTTTTCTATTATTTATTATTTTTATTTTTTTGTTAAATTTTTATTTGACATTATACACTCTTATAATTATGATTTTTGTATATTATATTTATTATTATCTTTTCATAATATGATTTATTGATCCCATTAGGTAAAGTAAATTAAACAAAACAATATTTATTTTACTATAATCCATTTTGATATAAAAATGGCCAAACATAAATCACTTCAATACAAACTTACTTTTAATCAAAATCAAGTTTGCAAAATCAATTTTATGCAAAAAGTAATCCAAACACACACTAACTCGCACCGCCTAATCCGCGAGTTTCGACGAGGCAGGACGGACTTTTTTGGCTGGCCCATTTTTTTTATAATTAAAAATAATAATTAAAGATGTTCTAAGTTATAATTTATCATTACAAGAAAGTATCAGAATAGCGACCGATTTTAGCGACCGAAAAAATTAGTTGCTAATAGCGACTGATTTAGCGACCAATATAAAATTTCTAGGACAAAAAAAATATTCGTCGCTAAAATCGGTCGCTATATTCGACCGACAAAATCGGTCACTAATAGCAACCGAATTAGCGACCGATAAAGTTTTAATACAACTAGAATAAAGATGGTCACTAAAATCGGTCGCTATTTTTTCATTTAGTGACCGAATTAGCAACCGAAATAGAAAGTAATGTCTTTGGAACTGTTGGTCACAGTCGCTATTTTTTAATTTAGCAACCGATTTTGTAACTGATAGTGAAATAGGGTGAACAACTGTTTGGTCACTAATTCAGTTGCTAAATTACCGGTCGCTAAATCGGTTGCTAATTGTTAAGTTAGCGGCTGATTTTAGTGACTAACAGAATCAGTCACTAATAGTCACCAAATTAGCGACCGATTAGTTTTATACAAACAGAATATAAATGGTCGCTAAAATCATTCGCTATTTTTTAATTTAACGACCAAATTAGCAACCAAAACAAAAGAAAGAATGTCCTTGAGACTCTTGGTCACAAAATCGGTCGCTATTTTTTAATTTAGCGACCGATTTTGCAACCGATCGATAGGTAAATAGAATAAAACGTGGTTGATTGATAGTTCAATCACTAAAGTTATAGTCACTAAATCGGTTGCTAATTTTTAAGTTAGCGACCGATTTTATAAACTAATCAGTCACAAAAACAGTCGCTAATTAAAAAAAGGATATTATCTAAATTACCCTCACTAACTCTAACTCACCCACACCATTCTCATCTTCTCCAATCAGATACCATTGTCATCTCCGACGCCATTGTCGTCTTCTTCGCTGCCGTCTTCTGCTTCTCGCTGCCGTCTCCTGAGATCCCGTTGGCATCGTCTGCTGCGGTCACGTCGCCGTCTCCTGAGGTCTTGTCACAATCTTCTTCTGCAGTCTAGGTGTCGTCGCCTTCGTCGTTGAGATCTCGGCACCTAATCGTCGTCTTCAAGCAAGTAACCTCCTAATCGCCGATTCCGATCCATTCTGTTAGGTTTGATTTTTTTCCCCTTTGGTTAGGATTTTAGTGATGTGCGTTCATTGAATTTGCCAGATCTCCAGATCCACTTCATTCTTCTTCCTCCGCTTCTTCCCCCACTGCTCGCAATGCCAATGCCTCTTCCTCTTCCTCTTCCTCTTCATCTCCTGCTTCTGCTTCCAGGTTCATTCACCTTTTCTTCTCTCTTCTCATTCACTTATTGCATTTTCTTTCAATTCTTTTCGTTCCTATTTTTCAATGTCAGCAATTGTTTAGCTACTTTTCAGGTTTTTTCTTTCAAATGCTAGTAATATCATGCTTTATTACTCTTTCAGTTATCGAAGCTTAGGGTTTGTTTGGACGAGCTTCTAAGAAAATATTTTTATTTTGAGTTATCTTTTTTTAAAAGATCTTATGAAAAAGTAAAAGTAATTTTATGTTTGGATATCTCTTGTAAAAATATCTTTTTATCTATCAATTATGTTTGAGTATAATAATATAAAAATACTTTTTTGTTTATTTATTATGTAAAAATATCTTTTTTTAAAGAAAAAAGATCTTTTAAAAAAAGATGTAAATTGTAACTTCTCAAAAAAATTTTTTTTTTATTTTTCTAGTGCTTTTACTTTTACTATTAGAAATTTGCCAAACACGTTAAAAAAAAAATTTCATTGAAAAAAGATCTGTTTTTAATCAAGATAATGACAGTCAAATAGGCACTTAGCCACATCTGCTTTGTGGATTTAGCTCTAATTGGGGATCTGCCTGTAAATTTTGATATTCGAGCATAAGACTTCACCAAATGCTTTAGGTTTAATTTAAATGTGCCAATTATTAACTTAACAAATCCGTACATTGCTTGATGCTTACAAAGATGTAAAGTTTTATGGTGATGTGGTAGTCTAGACAGAGTTTAGATCAGGTCCTGCTTTTCCTTTTTTTTGGGCTATAATTTCAAGTTCCATGCATTAATTGTGGTGTACTTGTGATTATGATCTTTCAACCATCAAATCAGGGAAAGACATGAACTGGAATTGGAATTCAAGAGATCTTGGGATGCATTTCGGTCATCTAGCTCTGAGAAGGTTCTTACTTGTCGTTATTTAGTTACTCCGATGGTTTAGTGAATATTTCATCTAGTATTATATATTACGGTAAATGATGAGTTACTAATCCTTCCTCGTTTACTTGCAGAAAAAGGAAGTCGCCTTGAATTCTTGTGTAGATATCTTTTTTAGATTAGTAAAGTAGCATTTTAACTTAGCTCATTTACTTACCAGTTAACAAAACATTTTCTTCTTTGCTTCATTGTATTCCTATATTATACCTGCCTTATTTTATTTGCGGTAGGATAACTTGTGATGAGTTGCTAGTTACTATGAGTTTGTGTTAGGCACACTACACATATAAAATGTTTAACTGGAAGCCCATATTACTGTTAGTTTTCCCTCTTCTGGTGCATGGTACAGTAATGCTACTTATGCTCTTAGTTGTACATATGTAAGCATTGATGAACGTGAAAAGGCTGATATTTGATCGACATAACTTAGTTTGTTATGTTGTTGTTGCTGTTGGAGAAGATGAAGTATTTACATTTGCATTATGAGTAAATTTAAATATATAATATTACACTGGTAAGCATCAAAGTGGTCCTTGAAGTTAGCGTTGAGCCTCAAAGTAATCCCTAAAGTTAAAAATTAGTCGTAATCGTCCCTGAAGTTGAGCTCTGGTAATCAAAGTCGTCCTTCCGGTCAATTTCGTCCAGCTGGCGCAACCGGAAAGCTGACCTGGAGTCGATGGTGACACGTTATCAGCGCAGAAACGATGTCGTATATGGGGTGGCGCCAAAATGAGATGAAACGACGTCGTTTTATGGCAAAAAAAACCCCTCCCTCAACGTTACACTAATCTATCGTCTTCCACGCTCATAACACAAACACGACACAAAGCAGAGCTCTCTTCTTCTCCGCTACCCTCATCACTGGCGTCAGTGTGATTGCAGTTACCGGAGCATATTTCGGTGGAGAACCAAGGCTCCAAAGAATCACCTTCATCATCTACATCAGACAGAGAGTTGTGAAGGCTGGTTTCTCTAAAACAGATACGTAAAAAAAATATAAATATGTGATGAAGCTCTGTTTTTTGAAATTTGATGTTAATCTATTCTTCACAAGGGGCAAAAGCGTTTTCTTCGAGTGTTTTGTGTCGGAATGTATGCTTGTGTTTTGGGGTACTTGCTAGGGTTTGATCAGAAGTAGGTTTCTTAGGGGTTAGGCCAACTAAGGGGGTTTTTGTTACGACGAAAACTTATTTTTTATGTCCAAGGGTTCACTGCAGTTACAGTTTTAGTTATGGAGTTAGTAAGTTGGTAATGTGCATGAAGTTAGTGAGGCTGATATATGAAAAAAAATTTTAAAATTTCAGATGGGTGATGATTTGATTACCATCATATTTCACCATGGAGGATCATTCATCACAGATGTTGATGGAGGTGTGACTTACAATGGTGGAGATGTCTCTGAGTTGCCAGGAGTTGATACAGACAAACTAGATGTCTTCTTTGTTCGAGACTACCACAAGAATCTTGGATATGACAAGGTGACTCAAACATGGTGGCTGGTGCCTAATAGGCCTTTGCAAAATGGTCTAAGGGCTATAACAGATGACAAGGAGCTCTTGGAGATGTGCTACCTTGCTCAACAGAACAAAGGGGTTATTCATGTGTACTACGAACATGGAGTCTCAGAACCTCTGTACATTGAGGAAGCAGAGCCAGTTTCATCTAAAGGGAAGGAGCTGATGGTGATACAGGATTTGAATCCCACTCCAAATCCCACCACCAATGATGATGCCGAGCCAATTCCCACCACAACAGAATGTACTCCAACCTCTGCACCAAATGACACCAGTATTCTCACCCAAAAAACAGTCTCAACTACAAAGCTCCCAACTACAAAGCTCCCACCTATTTCAATTTCTGTTAGTAAACCAGCAAAAAAAATACACCCCAACCCCACCGAAACTCCTATGTCCAACCCCAATCCACCCCCAAAAACAGTGGCTCAATCCAGTAAAACCAAGCCGAAAAACCCACTAAAAAAAATGTTGCAAGCCACTGAAATTCCTAAACCATGGTCGAAGTTGAAAGAGACCAAGAAGTCTGCTGTACCAAGGAGAGGGACTAGGAATGTTAAATCTGCTGCACCAGCAACATATGGAAGGAGGCCACTAACAAAAGCAGCTGCTGGTGGAACTAATGTAAGACGTAATGGTAAGGGAAAACAGCCCCAAACAGAATGTGTGGCATTGTCTAGCTCAGAGGATTCCTCAGATAGTGAAGCTAGTGATGGTAGTGAGGAGGATGAACCATATCAGCCTGATGGTGATGTGGTGTCTAGTGAGGAAGATGTGCGTGTGGAGACATCAGTAGGAACAAAAAAGACAAATGTGAAATTCAGAACCAGGATAGATAAGAAAACTTCTAAACAAAAGAGGGTTGTAATGGTTGAGGATGATGGTCCCGTGTGTGCTGACTCAGGCTCTAAGGATGATGCACTTTTTTTGGACCAATTCCTAAGTTCGGTTCTATGGGAACATATCATGCTGCCCAAGATGAAGGTTATGAGGAATCTGATGGTGGAGACTCATGGCACTCAGAAGAAATGAAGACTCCTCCAAACTCTAAGGATGAGTTGGAGGAGGTTGATTCGGATGAGGTCTTCCCTATGTTCAGAGATGGAGGTAGGTTTGGGCAGCTTAGGCTTGCGGTTGGAATGACATTCGCTACAAAGATGGAGTTCAAAGAGGCTGTGCGTGAATATTGTATACAAGAGGGTCGCAGGATTTGGTTTAAGAAGAATGATAATGTAAGGATGAGAGCAGTGTGTAAGGATGAGAACTGTGGCTGGCTTGTGTATGCTGCTAACAACACAGAGAACAATTACTGGCAGATCAAGACGTTCATGGATGACCACAGTTGTGCAAGGAAAACCAAAAATAGACTGGCTAATAGGAAGTGGTTGGCCGGAAAATTGGTGAAGAAGCTTCGAAAATATCCTAATCTAAGACACTGTGAGGCTGCTCAGTATTTTAAGACAAAATGTGACTTGGAACTAAGCAAGTGTTCATTGACTAGGGCCTTAGGAAATGCTAGGGCTGTTGTGCATGGTGATGCTGCTGCCCAGTATGGGATGGTGAGGGATTATGGGCTCACATTGCTTAAGAGTAACCCAGGCTCCATTGTCACAGTTGGAGTTATCCCTTAGCCTAACCCTGATGATGAACCAATATTTGAGAAGATATACATTTGCTTGGATGCCTGTAAGAAGGGATTTTTGGCTGGCTACAGACCCCTCATAGGCTTGGATGGAGCTTTTCTGAAGACCCAGCATAGTGGTCAGATCTTGTCTGCAATTGGACAAGATGCAAACAATCACATATATGTGATTGCATATGCAATTGTCCCTGTTGAAAATACTGAAAACTGGAGGTGGTTCTTGGAATTACTTCATCAAGACTTGGGAGATTATAAGCAAAACAAGCTCTATTTCATATCAGATATGCAGAAGGTACGTTTTAGACATGTATTTGTTGTTGTATAATTTGTATTGGCTGCTCTGATAATACCATGAATTGCTTATAGATAGTGAACTGCTGTGACTTAATAGATCGACTACTGCTCCATGAACTGCTTATATATGCTGAACTACTGTATATATAATGAACCAATGCTTTACTTAATAGATGGACTACTTATCCATGAACTGCTTATATATGCTGAACTGCTGTGTATACAATTGAACAACTGCTTTACTTAATAGATGGACTACTGCTCCATGAACTGGTAAATATATATTGAACTGATGTAAAGAACAGGGACGAATCTGATGTCACTTATAAAACTTCAGGGACGACTCTGATGTCACTTATAAAACTTAAGGGACTAATCCGAAGTCACTTATAAAACTTACGGGATCATTTTGACGCTCGAAAGCATGTATTTCACCACTGTTTTCTTTTTTAAATTCAGAGCCTAATCCATGCTGTTAAGGAGGTTTTTCCAGGGGTCCATCACAGATTCTGTGTGTGGCATTTGTGGAAGAACTTCAATAAACAGTGGAAATATCTCCAGCTTAGAGGGTTGCTATGGGATTGTGCAAGGTGCACCAGCCAAGATGGGTTCCTAGAGAGTATCAAAAAGATTGAGAGGGTTAACAAGGAAGCTTGGGAGTATTTGAACAAGTGGCCTAGAGACTCTTAGAGCCGGGCTTTCTTCAGCAATGCACCTAAAATAGACAATATCTGCAACAATTCTTGTGAAGTCTTTAACTCAAGGATCAAAGAAGTTAGAGCCAAACCTATCGTTACACTCTTAGAAGAAGTCAGAATGTATGCAATGAGGTCCATCGCTAGGAACAAAGTGAAGCTTAGTTCGAACACTGGGATTCTACCACCTATACAGCGTAGCAGGTTAGAAAAGATAAGGAAGGAGTCAAAGAGTTGGGTCCCAATGTGGTCTGGTGACTCTGAATATGAGAAATTCGAGGTTCATGGGTAGCCAACTAACATGGTTGTTGATCTGGGAAAGAGGCTCTGCACATGTGGTTTTTGGCAATTGAGTGGTGATATACTTTTACTTGTTTCTTGATTTGTTATTTTTTTTCTTACTGCTGGCATAATATTGGTAATCTTTGGTCTTGTGTTAATGTTATTTAGGGATTCCATGTGTGCATGCTTGTGCTGCATTGGCAAGGGTTCGTAGAAGACCAGATGAGTTTTGTCATCAGTGGTTGACAATAGAAGCATATAATAACAAATATGCCTTCCATATCAATCCAATTCCAGGTCAAGCCCTATTGGAAAATTCACCTCATAATAGACTACAAGCACCAAAGTTTAGAAAGAAGCCAGGTCCACTTACGAAAAAAAGAAGAAAGGATGTAGATGAGGAGCCAAGTGGGGGTAAAAAGCAGAGGACGAAGATGAAAAGAATTTATCAAAAAGATCACTGTCATCATTGTGGTGAATCAGGACACACCAAGAGAAACTGTGTTAAGAGAGCTGCTGATGAGGTGGCTGCTGTTGCTGCTGTAGAGGCTGCTGCTGTCCAACCCCCAGCTGCTAATGGTGGTGAAGCCACCCTTGTCCCAGAACCCCCCACCGAAATTCAGCTTGAAGTCAGTCAACCACCGTTGTCACAAACCGATGACTCTCAAGAGGTTCACAAAATTAAATGACATTCAATCTTATTATGTGCATGTTCTTGATTACTTTTACTAACTATTCTACATGTCTTCACTAATAGGTCTTGCCGCCTCCTGTGAGGCCACCGAAACTCCCTCCCAAAAGGAAGTCATCCAAACAAGAAAAGGAAACTCCAGTAAGTAGCTTTCAAGCAGCAACCACCCCACCTGCTGCCACCCCACCTGCAACCAATCAACCCTCAACTATTCATCCATCTCATCCTATGCAAGGTGCATCACAGGGGACCGTTACAAGGCTTGCTAACTTCATGAAGTTTGTTCCCAATCCTGAATTCCGACCACCCAGAAACAAAAAATGAATACTAGAATTATTATGTTTAGGAAAAGATTATTTTGTTTAACTATTTTGATGAAACAGTGTGCTTTCTTAATTTAGAACCCAAGTGTTGGGGATTTTTGGTTCAAAACTTATGTTCTCAATATGTTGAGAACTTTTGATATACTTGTCGAATATTGCCCTGGCTATGTAATGCCTATTTTGAATATGTTTTCTGCATTATGAATATATGATTATGGATTATGATCTCATTGAACTTGAGCTGTGCCAGATTTTCTTTTTGTTGTTCTCTGATATGCCATTAAGATTAATTCTATTAGATGATTCCATTAATAGTGCAGGAACAATTATTTACATATAACCTCTTCTTTATTCAAATTCCAAATTATTCTTGCCCAGTCATGTGAAACAGTTTAATCTGCATTCCTTTCAATCAAAATGACAGGTGCAAGTACATGAACAGAACAACATATGCATATCACATGTCACTTATTTTTTTGGCTAAATACAATTGACTCTGTTGCCTATCCAACCTTAAGACAAGCACAACAACTTTAACCAGCAGCAGCAGCATACATGTAAACAGCAAAATCCCCCCCCCCCATTTTGAGAACTCTAACTTCAGACTCTAATCTTCCAAGCTTCCAAGCAATCTTCATCTTCCATTCTTCGTTGTCGTTTGAAGAGCTGGTTCTACCATCACATGTTACCGCATCTTCTTCTAGAATTTTGTCCACCCATAGAAACAACCCACACCACCTCTTACCTGCAATCTAAACCCAGGAAAGTAATTTTCAAACTTTACATCCAGATTTACAACAAAGAACAGCATCAAACACTTACATTGTAGTTTGGACAACCCATGAACGGTCTCCCTGGATTAGAATCCGTCGTTGACCATCGCAACAGTGGTCTCGACCCGCATGCACACCATTCTGGCAGACGTGCATCTCAGTTTCTATTCATTCTCCTCATGATGCTTCTAAATGATTGTGGGTTGTTGGAGCTCCCAGCTGCATTGCTAGCACTAGCCATAACGTGTGGTGTTCGAAGATGAAGAAGACACTGAAGACTCACCTCTGGTGCGATGGAGAGTAGACGAGAACAGCATGTGCAATGGAGAAGAAAGGAGAAGAATTGGGGGCTAGGATTTTTTAACCTAAAATTAGGGACCAAATTGAGTCCAAAATGTTTACTGCGTCACCTCAGCTAGCCGTTGCGCTGCTAACGTGTCACCAGCGACTCCAGGTCAGCTTTCTAGTTGCGACAGCTGGACGAAATTGACCAGAAGGATGACTACGATTACCGGAGCTCAACTTCACGGACAATTACGACTAATTTTTAACTTCAGGGATTACTTTGAGACTCGACGATAACTTCAAGGAACACTTTGATGCTTACCTCAATATTAGAAGATAAATTTGACTACTTAAGAGTTTATTTGTGCCTTCCTATTTCTTTCTCCAATGATCTTGAGAAAAACTTTATGAGATAATATATTTCTTGCCTATATATATATATTTGCAATGCTTTTTGAATCTAAAATTTCTTACAGATTTTCATGATTGGAGCGTGATAATTGATTTTTGATGTTGTTGGTGCACATGTTAGTTGAAGCCCATATATTCTCTTTTGTTGTTGGAAGAGCATTTGTAACAAATATAGAAAAGCTAACAGTCCCTAGTAAAAAAGATCTCTAGATGTTACTCAAGTTTTAAAGTATTTCCCTGAAGCCACAAAGGTTTGACTTAGATGTTGCTTGAAATATTATGGCCCCTTTTTTTAGTTAATTATTTATTTGGGTTAAGTACTGAAATCGTCCCTAAGGTCTGGGGTGAAAATCAAAATCGTCCCCGACCTTTTTTTGTTATTAAAATTATCCTCAACGTTACAAAACGTTATAAAATCGTCATTTTCTACTTTAATTTTATTTTTTTACCATATTACCCTTCATTATTAATAAAAATAATTAAAAATAATATTAAAAAAATTAAAATAATCGTAACCCCCATCCCCTTCCTCATGCCCCTTTCTTCAAAATTCCAACCCCAATTTCAACTTCAATTTTTCTTCTCACCACCGCTGCCGCTCTACTTATTCGTTTTTAGAGTTCGCCGCCGCCGCCGCGTGGTCATCGGGAGGGGGATCTCGCTGGCGCTGCTTCTTCTTCTGTGACTGCTTGAACTTTTGCTTCTGCTTGTTTTGTTTCTTCTTCTGCTTCTGCCCTGCTTCTGCTTGAACTTCTGTTGTCATCTGTGACTGCTTCTGTTGTTTTGCTGTTTTTGGATCTGAAAACTGAAATTGTAATTGATGATTATTGAATTATTGTTTATTGAAATTGTTGTGATTATTGAAATTGTTATGGTTCTTCTGCCTCTAATTTTTTTATTGATTTATTTTGTTTTGTAAATGTTGCTGTTAATTTGTTTTGTTTTGTTATGAGTAATGAATGGCTATGGTGGCAGTGGTAATGGTGGTGAAGAAAGGAAGAGTGAGAAAAGGAAGGAGATTGAGGAAGAGTGAGAAGAGGAAGGAGAAGAGGGGAGGGTGAGGGAGTGGCGGTGAGGGGGTTACGGGAGGGTGAGTGATGGAAAAAAATTAACATAAATCATAAGTGACTTAAACAAATTTATTCCTGAACAAAGATTTATTAGGAAAGTATGTTTGCATTTTTACGGACTTCACACGAATAATTCTTTCTGATAGAGAAAATGTTTATCTTTTTTAAAAATAATGAATGAAATTTTATATTATAATACAATAGTATCTATTAAATGAAATTGCATTTTCAAATACCATATTTATTTTTTTTGAAACACCCAACCAAAATTTTCATTTCATGTTTTGATCCATCCATACTAGGCCCATGTAACAGAAAAAAGTTATTGGTTGGGAAAATCTCCCAAATATCCTTGCAGTAACCTACTCTTACTTACTGCGCTCAACATTGATCCCCTCAATGGAAAGATTCTCTTTGCCACATATTATTATAATATTAGTCAGTCAAACTTTAGCTATCTTTAGCCATTTAATCCCATGCTACCATAGAACTCACCTACATATATATATATCTCATAATCTGTGTCTCCATATATTCTTAGTCTAAACCTTTTTGAAAAAGCTTGATTTATTTGTGAATAATAGGGGTCCTCAAGGGGTTATACTTGTGCACATCATTTTTACATCAGCAACAACAGCGAGTGTCTTGTACTCTTTTTCATTAAGTGGGTTCAACTATTTACTTTCAAGCTATTTTGTAAATATTTCCCATTCAAACTATTTTACTTATGCAGGTAGAGGGAAGTATTGTGCACATCATGAAGGCACTAGCAAGCCATCCATCAGCAGCATAGAATTTGATAGAGGATGACTCACTTATGTTACTTTTTCAAATGGTGTCCAATGGGTCTTTGATAGTTTTCTTTTGCTACAAGGAAGGACTTCTTCCATTGCATTGTATTCAATTTCATAGACATGCTATGCAGAAGCTTCAAAAATATTTTATGAATATTGTAGTTTGATCTTGTTTTGTTTGTGGCATATTGATGTTGTTGCTTGTATAATTTTAGATACTTGGTCTTCTCCTGGATAATGACAATGGAAGCACAGCCAAGTACATCCGAAAGCATCATCTGGTATAATTGCTAGCTTTTAATCAACTTTATTTTGTATTGTAAGTAGAAGAGGGTTATCCCACTAGTAACTATGAGCACTGTTTTATTTTTTCAGAATGGGTTGCAGCAAAGTCCACTGAGGTTCAATTCAATGGCATTCAGAATGGAGGCATGCTCTTGTTCCCAGAATGTAATCCCTCTTTCTCTTTCTGTTTTCTTTATTATACTGAATTATCTTTATTTACATTAGATACATTAACGAAATAGTAGTTAACTTTTTTAGTAGCTTTACTTGCCATCATATTCTTGGAAATTGTAATATAGTTGCACATTTATTAGAATGAGATAGGTATTTTGAATAAATAAATAGATATAAATTTTTTAGCTTTTAGTAATATTTTTCCAGTTCTAAGTTAACAAATGCAGCCTTATTATTTTAGCTGCATTGCGATCTATGCACACGCTTTTTGTTTCTTTGATACTTTCTTCGTTTTTCGTTATCTGTTATTTTTGTTATCTTATTGGATTCTATTGGAATTACAAATAAAAAGGAACAGAATTCTCTGTTGAAATCTACTTCCTTGTGAAACTTTTAAGTTTTGAACATGATTTGAGACTTGAATTGAATTGGTTTAAGTGAGTTTCATTCATTTTCCATTTTCTTTCTTGTGATAGTGTTTTGGCAAATAAAGTTTTGCCTGATTCAAAATTTAAGATTAAGATTGCTTAAAACTTTTGTTATGGTTTGTATTGGTTGCAGTTCCAAGAGCTTTGAAAAAATCAAAGAGAAAAAACTAGTGTAAAAATTGTTGAACCATACTGATTGTTCATGAATAGAACAAAGTTATGTTATTTATGAATATTTTATTTTTACCTTTAGTCTAGATTGTGGATCATAAATTTGATGTATTTAGAAATTTTCAGTATTTTAAATTCTATATTTTTATGTAGACATTGTGAATGTTTTTGGTATTTATTTGAAAAATCGATCTATATGTTTGATTCTTTTTACATTTTGTGAAAATATAATTATTTATGAAATTAAGTTTTAATAGTAATAAACGTGAAATTGGTAAAAAATTATAATTACAAGACTAGGAACAGTGACCGCTTTAGCGACCAATTTAGTTTTTTAGTTCAGGAATTAGCTACCGATTTTAGATTTTTAAATTAGGCATCGGAGACCGATTTCATCGGCGACTGACTTAGCGACCGAAAAGTTGGTTGCCATTTAGCGACCGATTTAGCGATGAAAAATTTGGTCACCATTTAGCGATGAATTATGTTAACGACCGATTTAGCAACCGATACTCTTTGGTGAGGGATTTGGTGGCCTTGTTAAAAAATTGGTCGCTAAAATCGGTCACTAACGGTTAGCGACCGAAGTTGGTCGCTATTTTCTAATTAGCGACCAAGGTTTTGGTGACCACCAGAATCGGTCACTAAGTCTTTTGCGACCAATTTTCAAGAAAAGTCAGTTGATAAATCGGTCGCTATTCCGGTAATTTCTTATATGTTCTAAGATGATAATTGAAAATATTTAATTATATTTTAGACGATGTTTGTTTTATTTTTTACACTATTAATTCTAATCAAATATCGGCTAAAATTGTTAAAAGTTACTGACTCTTAAAGTTTTCTGTTTTATTTTTCTCTACCAAAGAGGATAATTGCATGATAACTCAGATCATATATATATTGAGGTATATGTTTTAGGAAAATTTCACGTATGCCAATAGCTTTATTAGAAATCTGAAATTCCAATTGTATTGTCCGTTCTGATTTAATAAACGAAAATGTGAATAGTTGTGAGCGATTAAAAGGAAGTCAAGGTGCATCGTTAAGTATGGGATGTTGCGTGGGTCTGAACCGATAACTCCGTTATCCAAATCGAGAAAAAATTAATTACGAGAAATGTGCAGCTTTGCCAAACAGGGTGAGCCGACTGGGGAAAGCCTCATTTTTTTTCAACGTCGTGACGTTGGAAAAAAAATTGTCTTATGTCATTTGCATGGCATGGCAATACAAAGAATATGAAACAAC
>NC_029785.2:73722459-73736067 GCF_000816755.2 Arachis ipaensis | reverse complement strand
AACAAAAATTCTACCTTAGATACTTTTACAAGAACTCAAAACTTTTAAAAGTTGTAAATAGAATTGTTCTTGTGGAAGTTGACTGTTGTATAACTTGTCGATCGATGAATGTCTGCAAAATTTTTGTCGGGATGAGTTATACGTCGACAATGAGAGAACAAGGGGATGGGTACCTGCAAAAGGCACTCCGATGCTCAAGTTAGTAAGTGAGTAATAGGCTTTGCAAATTGCAATAATCTGAACAATCTTCTTATCCCTTTCCTTTATATATGAAATGAAGAGTAACAATTATGTCTCTGAGTAAATGATGCTTTAAACGGAGAGTAATAGCATGTCCGAGTGTTGGTCCTTGTATGAGTGACTATTACTGACAGCCAATTTATGACATTAATAGCCGAGTTATAACATATAACCAACGTATAACGGTCATATCACAGCCTCTAAGCTTGGTCTGATGGTTTTTTTGATGAAACAGGTTGAGCTTTTATTGGGTTATAACTCGGCATTTTGATAGGCATGGGGATCCCCCAGCTTAACTTGTTTGATCAAAGTAAATTTCAATGAATGTAAAGAGTGAAACAATTAAATGGGAAAGTGTAAGTTTTTCTTGAAAAAGAAAAAAGAAAAAAGAAAAGTGGTCTTGTCATTAAATGGGTAATAACTAGTGCTCCAATTTTGAAGGTGAGTGAAAACCGTTGGTTTTGATAGAAGCAACGGTTGTGATTAAAGATATGAAAGTGAACCGTTTTGCATATGTATTTGGAGTCCTGAAGGTTTTCATTAAAGCAACTTCAGTTTGATTAAAGACGTTGGTTAAAAATCATTATTTTATGGTTTATTTTGTATTAAATTGAGTGGTTTTATCAGTTCTTTGCACACTTATTCATACAAATTGCATGGTTTTACAAATCCTTCCTAATTTTGTTCCATGATTGAAAACTTGCTTCCCAGGCCCTTAATTCGTCAATTTTTAATTTCCCTTTATACCATTCGAAGCCGTGATATGTGTGTTAAGTGTTTTTAGGCTTTATAGGGCAGGAATGGCTTAGAGGATGGAAAGGAAGCTTGCAAAAATGGAAGGAACACAAGAAACTAAGGAGCTGACCAGCGAGGATCGACGCGCACGCATGGCTCACACGTGCGCGTGACTTGGCGCATTCCATAGCGACGCGTACGCATAACTGACGCGTATGCCTGACACGCGCAGAAGACCATCGACGCGTACGCATGACTGACGCGTACGCGTGACGTGCATCACGTGCTGCAACTGCAGAAGACACTGGGGGCGATTTTGGGCCGAGTTTGTACCCAGTTTTTGGCCCAGAAACACAGACTAGAGCCAGGGGACAAGCAGAGACTCAACACACATTCACATTCACTTAGTTTTAGTTTTAGTTTGGAATCTTGGAGAGAAAATACTACTTCCTCTAGGGTTCTTCACATTCTTAGACTTATAGTTTATGCTTTTGGATTGGATCTTAAGAGAGTTACTACCTCCGTTTGAAGTCTCTATCATTATAGTTTGCTTTCTTATTCCCTTACTCTTTTATTTTCCATTCAGTTGTTCAGAGTTACATATGGATATCTTTGATTTTGAAAATTATTAATGCAAGAGTTATTTTTACATTTAATTTCATTATTTGTTTGAATATTATCTTCCCTTAATTTATTAGCTCAAAAATTGCTTTTACTAAATTAATTTTAATTACCATGTCTCCTTCCTATTCCATGTACATGTTTGCGAAAATGGCATTCATATCAATGGAGTAGACTCCCAACTTTACTTTGGAGTTGATTAATAGGAGACCCTTGAGTTGAAATATTCAGGTGTTAATTTGTAATTAGAAGTTGTTGGCTGACTCTTTAGTCACTAACTCTAATCCTTCCCTAGGAAGGGATTAAGACTTGTGAATCAGAGTTGGTTTAGTTACTTGACTTTCCTTTATTAGGTAAAAGATAACTAAGTAGAAGCAACAACCTCTTACTATTACACTTGGAAAATTCAACAAGGATAGAAATTCTGATTAATCTTCTCCTAGTCAAGGCTTTTTATTTCAAATATATAAAACCTCTTGTTAAATTTTATTGCTTTAATTTATAATCATTTATTTTCTCATTCCCCAACTCTAAAATTTCTTAGAAAATTCCTGACCAATAAATTGCACTCTTTTGTCAACTCGTTGGGAGACGACCTGGGAATTCTACTCCCAGTATTTTATTCTTAAATTGTGAAAACTCTTTTTAAATTGATAAGCAGAATTTTTGTCGGTTAAGAACTGTACTTGCAACATTATTTTCATTATAAATTCTTAATCGGCATTTTTCCGCCCCATCAATTTTTGGCGCCGGTGCCGGGGAATTACAAACATGTGCATTATTATTGGTTCTTGTGAATATTGTGAATAATTTTTCCTTTTCGTTTCTTTGTTAGTTGTTTCTATTTTTAGGAGTTTAATTTCATTATTGCTTATTAGTTCTTGTTTTTATTTTCTATTGCTACTATGAATTCTCACCCCTTTGAGTATGAGTTTGGTTACAATTATGTTGTAGGAAGTGGAGATTACAATGAAGGCTTGCATCAAGGATGGGATAACCAAAGATGGGAGGAGCCACAAGGATTTGATCAACCCTCTTGGCAACAACCCCCTCCAATGTACTATGAGCAACAATCACTCCATGATGCATACCAGGATAATGGTTATGGTGGACCTCTTCGTGACAATCAACACCCACCACAATATACCTATGAACCCCCTCCTCAATATAGCCCACAACCATACTCACAAGCCCCATTTTACCAAATACCCTCATATGATCCTAACCCTTATCCATCATACCAACCACCTTATGAGCCATATATGGAACCACCCCAATTCTGACCCAATTACCCCCAAGAACCACCACCTCCAATGTATGCGAATTTTAAACCACAAGATGAATTTTCTTTTCCACCACAACCCTCCATAGAAGAATGTCAAAATCCATCAATCCAAGAGCACTATGATCCCACCTATGATACCTAAGCGGAACAAGATTCAAAGGATCGTCTCAAGAAAGCAATGGATCAACTTCAAGCAACCATCCGTCAAAAGTTCAAACCATGTGAGAACAAGGGATTGAAGTGTGTTATGAAACAAGTGGAAAAGATGGAGAGTGTTGAATCGCCACATCCTTATTATGATGAACCACCCTCTTATCATGAACCTTTCCTCCTAAGCAATGAACCCTCATATCCACCCCAATCTCCAATGAATGACACTCTAAGTGTTCTTCTTCAAGAACAAAGAGAAATGCAAAGGACAATACTAGAGTTTGTAACTACCTTGACCGAGGTAGTAGGTAATTTAGCCTCTCTGCGCTTCGATACTCAGAGAACTCTCATGGGTACATGTGGAGAATCAATAGAAGAGCGTAGCATGAAGGAGACACTAGAAACTCCGGTGGACAGTGAGGAATGTGATTTTGTATTGGAACAAGTGGAGGAAGCCGTAATAGTCGAAGAAGAAGAAGTGGTTGACGACTTAGGAGATGCCGAACCTCCATGGGAATCTAGAGTTGTAGAGTATTCCTCCAAGAAGCTTGAAATTAATGTCAAAGAGGCTAGCGCACAACCTCCATGGCATATTCCTTATGAAGAATTGGACGGAATAGATCAAGAAGCAAGTTCCCTTGGTGATGAAATTGAAGAACCTTCTCCCGATGAAATTGGAAGCAACATTGAGGTAGATTTCTCTCAACCTCATGGTTATGATGTGAGTGATGGAGAAGAGTTTGATGAACTTGGTGAGGACGAGCTTGAAAGTAAAGATCTTTTTAAAAGGTGGAAGTCCTTCGCAAAGGTTGGACGGGAGTTGAGCATGCTTTGTCAAGAACGTTGGAGACTTCTCTACCTAGGTTGCCGTCTACTCCTTCATTTGAGTGGGTAAAACTTATCTCTATTCGCTTTACTGTCCCACTTGAGTATGGTATGCTTGAAACGGATGGCCAACTTAAGCGGCTTTATGGAATGAAATGCAAGAGAAGGATGTTCAGTGGTTGGAATTGCAAATCAAGGCTCATCAAGGTTGATATTTCAAGAGCTAGATGAAAGGGCTCGACTGGTGATAATTTGGTTAGATCTAAGAGAAAAGTTTGGTACTTTATTGAGAATTCAGACTGCTTGCCACCCGGTTGGAACAAAGATGTTCAACTTCAAGACGGGTGTAGAAACAAGATTTGGGATCCAGGCATACAAGAGGATCAATTTTGGGAGCTCAAAGCTTGTGAAGAACTTCATCAAGGCTTGGGGAATTTACTTGGAATTGATAGAGCTTATTGGAAGTCCAAGCGTTGGTGGCAGTTTCAATATGAGTTCAAGCACAAGCCACCATGACAAGGAGCTCACCAAAAGTCCAACTTAAGGACTTTAAATAAAAGTGCTAGGTGGGAGACAACCCACCATGGTGCGATCTTCCTTTTTATCAGTTTTAATTCATTTATGTCAGTTTTAATTTTCAGTTCTACATAATTACTTTTATTTTGCTTTATTTTAATACTAAAAAAAAGTGTCTTCGACGCATAAGCGTCCGTGACGCGCACGCATCGCATGGGGGTTCGCTCCTTGTCTAAAATGAACAGAGAGTTATGCGAGAGCTGTGCAGGAGGGGTGCCTGGCCCACAAGCCAACCCATGCGTACACGTAACCCACGCGTACGCGTCCCCTGCAAAATTTTCAATCCACGCCTAAGCGTCAGCGACGCGTACGCGTGGGCATGAAAATCGACGTAAACGAGTGAATTGAACAGAGAGTTGTGCGACCAGTCACGCGTACGCGTGGCCGACGCTCACGCGTCAGAATGCTTTTTTTGCCATCCATGCGTACGCGTGGACGACGCTTACGCGTCACATGGCCATTTCTGTTTTCATGCGTACGTGTGATGCATGCGCGCGCGTCGCGTGTGTTTCTTGTTCTCTTATCATTTCTTCTTCTTTCTTATCTCCTGTCTTATTCTTTCTTCTTCTTCATTCCTCCTCCCTTCTCATCCTTATTCTCTTTCATTTCCTTGTACCTATTGCATTTGCATACTTTCATTCATTGCATTTTTAATTTTGTGCATATTTTTATTTTCTTTTTTTTTAAGTTTATTATTTTACCATTGGTGTTAACTACTCTTATTCAACTGTTGCATCTTTTCTTGCATTATTTTTGGTGCTCGTAACTTGTTTTAAATTGATGGGTATTATTATTCATAGGTCAATGCAAAATTTTTATGACACTTGTATTCCTTGTGCATTGATATGAACTGATATTGTCTTTCATGACCCACACTCTCTTCCCCATTGATAAACCATTATTTTATGGTTTATAATGTGTTTAATTGTGTGGTTTTATCATGATCTTTACCCACTTATTCATATAATCAGCATGCATTTATATTTCCTTCCTAAAATTATTACACGATTGAAAACTTGCTTCCTAGAGACTTTTAATTATGTATTTTAATTCTCCTTTATTCCATTCGATGTCGTGATCTGTGTGTTAAGTGTTTCAGGCTTTATAGGGCACGAATGAGTTGGAGATTAGAAAGGAAGCTTGCAAAAATGGAAGGAACACAAGAAATTAAGGAGATGACCAGCGAGAAGTGACGCGGCTGCATGGCTCACGCGACCGCGCGAAAGAGAGGAAATCGCGGTGGCACGGTGACGAATGGATTTTTGACGGTT
Organism: Arachis ipaensis; assembly: GCF_000816755.2. NCBI lineage: Eukaryota > Viridiplantae > Streptophyta > Magnoliopsida > Fabales > Fabaceae > Arachis > Arachis ipaensis. Next base: position 73,730,364 of record NC_029785.2, on the reverse strand, counting down.
TAGAATTTCACAAATGAAATCTCGTTGAAGTATAGTCTCTAAACCAACAATAATCCTTTCATGCAAAAATTTGTTTGTCACAAGTACAAACCCCTAAAATCTATAAACCGAAGTATTTAAACCTCGGGTCGTCTCTCAAAGGACTTGCAGGGTAGTGTTCTTGTTATTGGTTATGGACTTGTTTATTTTGGGGTTTTGGATGAGGAATGTGAATAGTAAATGGTAGGAAAACTTTATTCACAAAATGGTCTTGGCAAGGTTTGGGGCCGCATGGCTCACGCGACCGCGCGGATTGGAATAGCACAAGCGACGCGGAGGCGTGGACAACGCGTCCGCGTGGAGAAGCAAAACGCCGAATGATGCGTCCGCATGAATGACCCGATCGCGTGACGTGTGCGATCTGCATAATCTGCAGAATCGCTGGGGACGATTTCGGGCCCTATTCTGCCCCAGTTTTCGGCCCAGAAAAGCAGACTAGAGCCAGAGAACATGCAGAGACCAACAACAACATTCATTCTAGATAGTTTTAGTTTTTCAGATCTAGTTTTCCTCTCCTCTAGGTTTTCTCTTTACACATTCATAGTTCTTAGGATTTTTAATTGCTTTTTGCCTTGGGATATTGAGAAGAGTTGTTACCTCATCAAGACTTCGTCATTCTAGTTCGTTTTCTTTACTTGGCTTTACTCTTCCATGTCCTTTAATTTATTTCAATCTTACTGTTGGATTATTTTAGAATTTATCAATACAAGAGTTATTTTTATTTTTAATTAATTTCTTTGAGTTTAATTTATCATGTCTTCCTTTAATTCCCTTTCCTATGTTATGAATTCCACATTCACAATGAGCGAGTAGTTCCCTAACTTGATGGGGAGTTGATTAAAAGGAACCCTTGAGTTAGAGTGCTCAAGGAAGAAATTGTAATTGGGTTTATTATTGGTTTGTTCTCTAGTCACTAACGCTAGTCCTTCCAAGTAAGCGGATTGGGACTTGTGAATAGAAACAGCATTCCAACTTGTTTGACTTTTCCTTACCTAGTAAGGGATAACTAAACAGAACAACCCCAATTATCAATTAATCTTGAAAGTACTGCAACAAGAATAGAGCTTCCAACTAATCTACTCCCAGTCAAGGCTTTTATTTAAATTACATTAATTCTCTGATTTAATTTCTTGTCATTCAACTCAAATCTTTTTTGAAAACCATCTGATTAATAAAATAGCACACTTTCCTGCAACTCGTTGGGAGATGACCTGGGATTCATACTCCCAGTATTTTAACTTTAATTTTTGTGACATCCTTTTAAATTGATAAGCGGATTTCTGGTTGGTTGAGAACTATACTTGCAACGCATATCTTATAACTATTCTTAACTCGCCAATTTTCGCCACGTCAATTTTTGTTGCAATTTTTGCACTATTGATATTCCATTAGCATATACTGTTTTCTCACTTACATGTTGTAGCTACCATGTGGTTGAGACCCTCATTATATGGCATTAACTAACCCATATTTTATTTGTTTTCCTATCTTTGTTTCTGGGTTACTTTTCTTCCTTTTCCTCTTCTTTCAGGATGGCTCCAAGAAGGGAAACAGTAGACTTCTAAATGGGGGCAAAAGACAAGTCCATCTGCACAGCCTTTGGAGAAAAGCATCAGTTGGAGCAACCCGTCCACTTGCACATCTTAGTATGCACCGAGGACGGTGCAATCTTTAAGTGTGGGGAGGTTGATACTGATCTCCATGGGTTAGTTACTCTCCTGTCTCAACACCAATGTTTAATATTTGACGAGAGGACTTTTGCCAATAAAGAATTTTATAAAAATAATCACGTTGTAAGTATAGTTTCTAGACCAACAAGGAATCCTTTTGTACAAAAACTTTGGTTGTCACAAGTAATAAAACCCAATAAAATTGATAACCGAAGTATTGAAACCTCGGGTCGTATCTCAAGGAATTGCAGGGAAGTGTGTTTATTATTGGTTATGGAAAAATGTATATCTTTGGTTTTTTGGAATAGGAAACAAGTAATTTAAATGGCAAGAAAAATAAATTAATAATTTGAAAACTCTGGGCAAGGTATGAGAACTGGACATCCCATCATAGTTATCCTTATCAGGTGTGATGAAAATTGTTTATTGCTCTCACTTAGTTAACCCTTACTAAATAAAGGAAAGTCAAGTGGACCAATCAACTTGATTCCTCAAGTCCTAGTCAACTCCTATGGAAAGACTAGCTTTAGAGGGATCCAAATCAATCAGCAATTTCCAATTTTCAATCAACTACTGAGTTTGATAAGTCAAGTGTCACCAATTACTTAACCAAAAGCCAAAAGGGGAAAAATCTAAATTATTTATATAAGAAAGCAATCATAAATCTGAAATACCTCAAATTGCATTTAAATATAAATTCAAATCTAACATGGGAAGGTTCATAAGCCAATTTGGCAACATAAGTAATTAACAAGTAAAAGCATTAGAGTAAATAAAAGTAGAAGAGAAACATAAATTAAAGTAACATTGAACCTGGAATGAAGAAATAACCATAAACTAAGAGGAATCCTAATTCTAAAACCTAAGAGAGAGGAGGGAGCCTCTCTCTCTAGAAAACTACATCAAAAACTTAAAATTGTGAATATGAATGTTGTATTATGAATGGATGGATTCCCCTACTTTATAACCTCTAATTTATGTTTTCTGGGCCAAAAATTGGGTCAAAAACAGCCCAGAAATCGCTGGAAACGAATTCTGCCACGCTGATTTTCTGCAAAACGATGCATCCGCGTGATTCACGCGTGTGTGGTGCACGAAATTGTGATCTCAGGCAACGGCGCCAGAAACTCTGTACGCACGTCTTAATAAATCATTTTTCATTCACAACTTCGATACAACTAACCAGCAAGTGCACTGGGTCGTCCAAGTAATAAATCTTACGTGAGTAAGGGTCGATCCCACGAAGATTGTCGGCTTGAAGCAAGCTATGGTCACCTTGTAAATCTCAGTCAGGCGGATATCAAATAGTTATGGAGTTTTCGAATATTAATAATAAACAGAAAATAAGGATAGAAATACTTATGTAATTCATTGGTTAGAATTTCAGATAAGCGTATAGAGATGCATTCGTTCCTCTGAACCTCTGCTTTCCTGCTGTCTTCATCCAATCAATCCTACTCCTTTCCATGGCTGACTTTATGTAAGGACATCACCGTTGTCAATGGCTACTTTTTATCCTCTCTAGAAAATGGTCCGATGCGCTGTCACTGCATGGCTAATCGTCTGGAGGCATCACCCTTGTCAATGGCTGCATCCCATCCTCTTGTGAAAATGGTCCAAATGCTCTGTCACAGCACGGCTAATCATCTGAAGTTCTCGATCACACTGGAATAGGATTCACCCTCCTTTTGCGTCTGTCACTACGCCCAGCACTCGCAAGTTTGAAGTTCGTCACAGTCATTCAATCCCAGAGTCCTACTCGGAATACCACAGACAAGGTTTAGACTTTCCGGACTCTCATGAATGCCGCCATCAATCTAGCTTATACCACGAAGATTCTGATTAAGAGATCCAAGAGATACTCATTAAATCTAAGGTGGAACGGAAGTGGTTGTCAGGCATGTGTTTGTGGGGGAATGATGATGATTGTCACGTTCATCACATTCAGGTTGAAGTGCGAATGAATATCTTAGAAGCGGAATAAGTTGAATTGAATAGAAAAACAGTAGTACTTTGCATTAATCTTTGAGGAACAACAGAGCTCCACACCTTAATCTATGGAGTGTAGAAACTCTACCGTTTGAAAATACATAAGTGAATATAGGGTAAGCATGGCCGAGTGGCCAGCCTCCCATGGAGGTCTAGAGATCTAAAAATGATCTAAGATGATCCGAAGATGTCTAATACTATAGTAAAAAGTCCTATTTATAATAAACTAGCTACTAGGGTTTACAGAAGTAATTGATGCATAAATTCACTTCCGGGGCCCACTTGGTGTGTGCTTGGGCTGAGATTGAATGTTACACGTGCAGAGGCTCTTTCTGGAATTGAACGCCAGGTTGTAACGTATTTCTGGCGTTCAACTCTGGTTTGTGACGTGTTTCTGGCGTTTAACTCCAGACAGCAGCATAGAACTAGCGTTCAACGCCCTTTTACATCATCTAAACTCGGCCAAAGTATGGATTATTATATATTGATGGAAAGCCCTGGATGTCTACTTTCCAACGCAATTGGAAGGGCGCCATTTTGAGTTCTGTAGCTCCAGAAAATCCACTTTGAGTGCAGGGAGGTCAGAATCCAACAACATCACCAGTCCTTCTTCTACCTCTGAATCTGATTTTTGCTCAAGTCCCTCAATTTCAGTCAGAAAATACCTGAAATCAAAGAAAAATACACAAACTCATAGTAAAGTCCAGAAATGTGAATTTAACATAAAAACTAATGAAAATATCCCTAAAAGTAACTAGATCCTACTAAAAACATACTAAAAACAATGCCAAAAAGCGTATAAATTATCCGCTCATCAATAGGGATCAAGAGAAAAATTATGAGCTAGTGTCAGCTGATCTTGAGGAGAGGGTTAGGTTTCCCCATTTGATTCCAGAATAACTTTAATTGTCCCATGTTGGAACTTAATTCTCCTAGGGAGGTGTTGAGTTGCTCCCAATAGTTTTGTGGAGGAAAATGCATTTGAGGCATCTCCGGGATCTCATGGTGATGAGCTTCATGCGTCTCTTGAGATCCATGAATGGGCTCTCTTGCTTGCTCCATCCTTTTCTTAGTGATGGGCTTCTCTTCCTCAATGGGAATGTCTTCTTCTATGAAAGCTCCAGCTGAGTAACATAGATGGCAAATAAGATGAGGAAAAGCTAGCCTTGCCCCAGGAAAGGGCTTTTCGGCTATTTTGTAGAATTCAAGGGAGATAACTTCATGAACTTCTACTTCCTCTCCAATCATGATGCTATGAATCATGATGGCCCGATCCACAGTAACTTCAGCTCGGTTGCTAGTAGGGATGATGGAGCGTTGGATGAACTCCAACCATCCTCTAGCCACAGGCTTGAGATCCAGTCTTCTTAATTGAACCGGCTTGCCTTTGGAGTCAATCTTCCATTGAGCTCCTTCCACACATATGTCCATGAAGACTTGGTCTAACCTTTGATTAAAGTTGACCCTTCTAGTGTAGGGGCGTGCATCTCGTTGCATCATAGGCAAGTTGAACGCCAACCTCACATTTTCCGGACTAAAATCTAAGTATTTTCCCCAAACCATTGTAATATAATTCTTTGGGTTTGGGTTCTTACTTTGATCATGGTTCCTAGTGATCCATGCATTGGCATAGAACTCTTGAACCATTAGGATGCCGACTTGTTGGATGGGGTTTGTTAGAACTTCCCAACCTCTTCTTTGGATTTCATGTCGGATCTCCGGATACTCATTCTTCTTGAGCTTGAAAGGGACCTCGGGGATCACCTTCTTCTTGACCACAACATCATAGAGGTGGTCTTGATGAGCTTTGGAGATGAATCTTTCCATCTCCCATGACTCGGAGGTGGAAGCTTTTGTCTTCCCTTTCCCTTTTCTAGAGGATTCTCCGGTCTTGGGTGCCATCAATGATAATGGAAAAACAAAAAGCTTATGCTTTTACCACACTAAACTTAGAATATTGCTCTCCCTCGAGCAAGAGAAGGAAGAATAGATGATGAAGAAGAAGAAAATATGGAGGAGAGGTGGGAGGGGTGTTTTCGGCCAAGAAGGGGAAGAGAGGGTTGTGTTGTGTGAAAATGAAGAAGAATGGAGGGCTTTATATAGGGAAGGGAGGGGGGGTAAGGTTCGGCCATAAGGGTGGGTTTTGGGTGGGAAATTGATTTTGAATTTTGAAGGTAGGTGGGGTTTATGAGGTAGGTTTATGGGGAAGAATGGATGGATGTGAGTGGTGAAGTGGTTATAGGGAAGAGAGATTGAGGTGATTGGTGAAGAGTTTTGGGGAAGAGTGTTTATGGGATTGTGTGAAAGAGGGGTGAGAAGAAGTGAGTGGAGGTAGGTGGGGATCCTGTGGGGTCCACAGATCCTGAGGTGATCTTGTGGGGTCCACAGATCTTGAGGTGTTCAAGGATTTACAACCTTGCACCAAATTAGGCATGCAAAATACCCTTGTACACAACTCTAGGCATTCAGCGCCAGATTGGTGCTTGTTCTGGGCGTTGAACGCCCATTTGTTGCCCATTTCTGGCGTTGAACGCCAGAACCATGCTTGTTCTGGGCGTTCAGCGCCAGCTCTTCTCCAGGGTGCAATTCTGTCATTCAAACGCCCAGATGCTGCCTATTTTGGGCGTTCAGCGCCAGAACCATGCTCTGTTCTGGCGTTGAACGCCAGCCAGATGCTTCTTACTGGCGTTTAAACGCCAGTGAGATTCTCCTCCAGGGTGTGATTTTTCTTCTGCTGTTTTTGATTCCGTTTTCAATTTTTATATTTATTTTGTGACTCCACATGATCATGAACCTAATAAAACATGAAAGAACAATAAAAATTAGATAAATAAAAATTGGATTGCCTCCCAACAAGCGCTTCTTTAATGTTAATAGCTTGACAGTGGGCTCTCATGGAGCCTCACAGATGTTCAGAGCATTGTTGAGACTTTCCAACACCAAACTTAGAGTTTGGATATGGGAGTTCAACACCAAACTTAGAGTTTGGTTGTGGCCTCCCAACACCAAACTTAGAGCTTGACTGTGGGGGCTTTGGTTGACTCTGTTTTGAGAGAAGCTTTTTATGCTTCCTCTCCATGTTTACAGAAGGATGACCTCGAGTTTTAAACACAAGGGAGTCCTCATTCAATTGAAGGACTAGTTCACCTCTGTCAACATCAATCACAGCTCTTGCTGTGGCTAGGAAGGGTCTTCCAAGAATGATGGATTCATCCTCATCCTTCCCAGCATCTAGGACTATGAAATCAGCAGGGATGTAAAGGCCTCCAACCTTTACTAACACGTCCTCTACTTGTCCATAAGCCTGTTTTCTTGAATTGTCTGCCATCTCTAATGAGATTTTAGCAGCTTACACCCCAAAGATTCCCAGTTTCTCTATTACAGAGAGGGGCATGAGGTTTATCCCTGAACCAAGGTCACACAGAGCCGTTTCAAAGATCATGGTGCCTATGGTACAAGGTATTACGAACTTTCCAGGATCCTGTTTCTTCTGAGGCAATGTCAGTTGATCCATATCACTTAGTTCATTGGTGAACAAGTGAGGTTCATCTTCCCAAGTCTCAATACCAAATAATTTGGCATTCAGCTTCATGATTGCACCAAGGTACTTGGTAACTTGCTCTTCAGTAACATCCGCATTCTCTTCAGAAGATGAATACCCGTCAGAGCTCATGAAGGGCATAAGGAGGTTGAATGGAATCTCTATGGTCTCTAGATGAGTCTCAGATACCTTTGGTTCCTCAAAGAGAAACTCCTTAATGATCACTGGACGTCCCAGGAGGTCTTCCTCACTGGGATTTACGTTCTCCCCTTCCTCTCCAGGTTCGGCCGTGTTGACTATGTCAATGGCCTTGCACTCTCCTTTTGGATTTTCTTCTGTATTGCTTCGGAGAGTACTAGGAGGGATTTCAGTGATCCTTTTACTCAGCTGGCCCACTTGTGCCTCCAAATTTCTAATGGAGGACCTTGTTTCATTCATGAAACTTACAGTGGTCTTAGATAGATCAGAGACTAAGTTTGCTAAATTAGAGGTATTTTGTTCAGAGTTCTCTGTCTGTTGCTGAGTGGATGATGGAGAAGGTTTACTATTGTTAAACCTATTTCTTCCACCATTATTAAAGCCTTGTTGAGGCTTTTGTTGATCCTTCCATGAGAGATTTGGGTGATTTCTCCATGAGGGGTTATAGGTGTTTCCATAAGGTTCACC
>NC_029785.2:73713950-73720619 GCF_000816755.2 Arachis ipaensis | reverse complement strand
CAGGTATAGAGGTTCCCCTGTGTGAGTAAAAGAAGAAAAGAATGTAATGTAAAGAAAGAAACACAAGGGTAAGGAGAGCAGAGATGTAGGATGAAGAGAGGTGTTAGTAGATGAATAAATAAATAGAAGGAGTTGATAGAGAAGGAGAATTTTCGAAAATTATTTTTGAAAAAGAGTTAGTGATTTTCGAAAATAGTTTTTGAAAAAGGTTAGTAATTTTTCGAAAATTAAATTCAAAAATTAAAATAATTAGTTAATTAAAAAGAAATTTTGAAAAAGAGGAAAGATATTTTCGAAAATTAGAGAGAGAGAGTTTGTTAGGTAGTTTTGAAAAAGATAAGAAACAAACAAAAAGTTAGTTAGTTAGTTGAAACAAATTTGAAAATCAATTTTGAAAAGATAAGAAGATAAGAAGTTAGAAAGGATATTTTAAAATCAAATTTTGAAAAAGATAAGATAAAGAGATATTTTTGAAAAGATATGATTGAAATTAGTTTTGAAAAAGATTTTATTTTTAAAATCACAATTAATGACTTGATTCACAAGAAATCACAAGATATGATTCTAGAACTTAAAGTTTGAATCTTTCTTAACAAGTAAGTAACAAACTTGAAATTTTTTGAATCAAAATATTAATTGATGATGTTATTTTCAAAAATTATGTAATAAAGATAAGAAAAAGATTTTTGAAAAATATTTTTAAAATTTTCGAAAATAACTAAGAAAAATGAAAAAGATTTGATTTTTGAAAAAGATTTTGAAAAAGATAAGATTTTTAAATTGAAAATTTGATTTGACTCATAAGAAACAATTGAATTTTAAAAATTTTTGAAAAAGTCAACTCAAATTTTCGAAATTTATGAGGGAAAAAAGGAAAGATATTTTTTTTTATTTTTGAATTTTTAATGATGAGAGAGAAAAACAAAAAATGATGCAATGCATGAAAATTTTGGATTAAAACAATGAATGCATGCAAGAATGCTATGAATGTCAAGATGAACACCAAGAACACTTTGAAGATCATGATGAACATCAAGAACATATTTTTGAAAAATTTTTAAGGCAAAGAAAACATGCATGACACCAAACTTGGAAATCTTTAATGCTTAGGCACTAAGAATTCAATAATGCATATGAAAAACACCATACAACACAAAACAAGAAAACATCAAGATCAAACAAGAAGACTTACCAAGAACAACTTGAAGATTATGAAGAACGCTATAAATGCATGAATTTTTCGAAAATTTTATGCAAACTTTAAAACATGCAATTGACACCAAACTTAAAAATTGACTCAAGACTCAAACAAGAAACACAAAATATTTTTGATTTTTATGATTTTATGATTTTTTTTGGAGTTTTCGAAAATTATTTGAAAAAGAAAAATAAGGATTCCAAAACTTTTAATATGAATTCCAGGAATCTTGCAATCTTAGTCTAAAGCTCCAATCTGAGGGTTAGACATGGCTTAATAGCCAGCCAAGCTTTAGAAGATATTGATACTTTCCATGTATAGAGCAACTAAGTGTGTGAGAATCATCAAGCTCTTGTGATGATAAGTTGAAACCCCAATCCAAAAGATTAGACATGGCTTACAGCCAGCCAGGATTCAACAAATCATCATGAAACACTAGAATTCATTCTTAAAAATTCCGAAGAAAAATATATTTTTGAAAACATTTATTTTAAAAATTTTTTTTTTCGAAAACAGATGAGAAATTTTTGAAAGGTTTTTTGAAAAATTTTTGAAAATAAAGCAAAAAGAAAATTACCTAATCTGAGCAACAAGATGAACTGTCAGTTGTTCAAACTCGAACAATCCCCGGCAACGGCGCCAAAAACTTGGTGCACAAAATTGTGATCTCAGGCAACGGCGCCAGAAACTCTGTACGCATGTCTTAATAAATCGTTTTTCATTCACAACTTCGATACAACCCATCCTCTTATGAAAATGGTCCAAATGCTCTGTCACAGCATGGCTAATCATCTGAGGTTCTCGATCACACTGGAATAGGATTCACCCTCCTTTTGCGTCTGTCACTACGCCCAGCACTCGCGAGTTTGAAGTTCGTAATAGTCATTCAATCCCAAAGTCCTACTCGGAATACCACAGACAAGGTTTAGACTTTCTGGACTCTCATGAATGCCGCCATCAATCTAGCTTATACCACGAAGATTCTGATTAAGAGATCCAAGAGATACTCATTCAATCTAAGGTGGAACGGAAGTGGTTGTCAGGCACGCATTCGTGGGGGAATGATGATGATTGTCACGTTCATTACATTCAGGTTGAAGTGCGAATGAATATCTTAGAAGAGGAATAAGTTGAATTGAATAGAAAAACAGTAGTACTTTGCATTAATCTTTGAGGAACAGCAGAGCTCCACACCTTAATCTATGGAATGTAGAAACTCTACCGTTTGAAAATACATAAGTGAATATAGGGTAAGCATGGCTGAGTGGCCAGCCTCCCATGGAGGTCTAGAGATCTAAAAATGATCCAAGATGATCCGAAGATGTCTAATACTATAGTAAAAAGTCCTATTTATAATAAACTAGCTACTAGGGTTTACAGAAGTAAGTAATTGATGCATAAATCCACTTCCAGGGCCCACTTGGTGTGTGCTTGGGCTGAGCTTGAATGTTACATGTGCAGAGGATCTTTCTGGAGTTGAACGCCAGGTTGTAACGTATTTCTGGCGTTCAACTCTGGTTTGTGATGTGTTTCTGGCGTTTAACTCCAGATAGCAGCGTAGAACTGGCGTTCAACGCCCTTTTACGTCGTCTAAACTCGGCCAAAGTATAGACTATTATATATTGCTGGAAAGCCCTTGATGTCTAATTTATAACACAATTGGAAGTGCGCCATTTTGAGTTTTGTAGCTCCAAAAAATCCACTTTGAGTGCAGGGAGGTCAGAATCCAACAGCATCAGCAGTCCTTCTTCTACCTCTGAATCTGATTTTTGCTCAAGTCCCTCAATTTCAGCCAGAAAATACCTGAAATCACAGAAAAACACACAAACTGATAGTAAAGTCCAAAAATGTGAATTTAACATAAAAACTAATGAAAACATCCCTAAAAGTAACTAGATTCTACTAAAAACATACTAAAAACAATGCCAAAAAGCGTATAAATTATCCACTCATCAGTGTGAATCGTTTTTCTATACAGAAAATATAGCCAATTATATATCATTTCGAAGTCCCGAATGTTAACTTTCCAACACAACTGAAACTGCCTCATTTGAACCTCTGTAGCTCAAGTTATGACCGTTTGAGTGCGAAGAGGTCAGGGCTGACAGCTTTGCAGTTTTCTTCAACTTCTTGTATTCCTTCCATTTTTGCATGCTTCCTTTCCCTCCTCTAAGCCATTCCTACCCTGTGAACTCTAAAATCACTTAACACACATATCATGGCATCGAATAGTAATAAGAGGGGATTAAACATAGAAGATTAAGATCAAAGAAACATGTTTTCAATCATAGCACAAAATCAGGAAGGAATTAGTAATAGCATGCATTTTGTATGAACAAGTGTATAAAAGATTGATAAAATTCACTCAATTGAGCACAAGATAAACCATAAAATAGTGGTTTATAAACCTCCCCACACTTAAACAATAGCATGTCCTCATGCTAAGCTCAAGAGAAACTATAAGAATGAAGAGGAATGGTAGATAAGTATGAAATGCAACCTATGTATATGAATGCAACTATATGCAAAATGTTTCTACCTACCTGGTTAAAAGTAAAAAAATCTTTTAAGGACAAATATGAACTGGATTTCACTAATTCAAATCATAAAAATGAAGTACAAATAGACTTGCAAGAAGAAAATAGCTCATGAAAGCCGGGAACAAGGAATCGAGCATCGAACCCTCACTAGAAGTGTATACACTCTAATCACTCATGTGTTTAAGGTTTGATTCTCTCAATTCCCTACTAACCCTGCTTTCTAAGGCTTGCTCTTCATCTAACAATCAACAAAGATTTAATGCACAGATACACATATCAAGAGGTCTTTTAAGGGTTGTAATGGGGTTAGGGTCAAGGTAGGATTGTATTTGGTCAAGTGGACTAAAATCTGAATCCTTAATTAACTTAAACTTTTCCCACCTAACTTAAGACAATCTATGTAATAAAAATACAAAACCTAACTATCCATTAACCATGTTTTCCACATATTCATGCATCCCAACTTTAGTACAACTCATATGCCTTGCTACCAACATTTACTTTAGGGCATTTTGTCCCCTTTTTGTTATTTGCTCTTTTTCTTTTCTTTTCTTTTCTTTTATTTTCTTATATATATATATTTTTTTTTCTTTTTTTTTTCACAATGCATATGATTAAATTATTGAATGCATGAACATATTCTCAACATTCTTTCACATTTTCAAAAAATTATAACATACTCAATTCTCAAACCAAATGTTTCCAAACCCAATTTCCCCACACTTAAATCATAAGTACTCTCACTAGTCTAAGCTAACCAAGGATTCAAATTAAGGACATTATTATTTTCCACTTAGAGTTAATTATGTGCTAAAGTAAAGAATAAAAGGGGTATAATAGGCTCAAAATTAGTTTGCAAGGGATAATGAAAGGTTAAGGCCATATGGGTATGTAAGCTCAGTGAAATAAGGGCCTAAATCATATAAGTGTATTGATGAGCGGATAATTTATATGCTTTTTCGCATTGCTTTTACATAGTTTTCAGTATGATTTAGTTAGTTTTTAGTATATTTTTATTAGTTTTTAATTAAAAATCACATTTCTGGACTTTACTATGAGTTTGTGTATTTTTCTGTGATTTTAGGTATTTTCTGGCTGAAATTGAGGGACCTGAGCAAAAATCAGATTCAGAGGTTGAAGAAGGACTGCAAATGCTGTTAGATTCTGACCTCCCTGCACTCAAAGTGGATTTTCTGGAGCTACAGAACTCCAAATGGCGCGCTTCAAATTTCGTTGGAAAGTAGACATCCAGGGCTTTCTAGCAATATATAATAATCCATACTTTGAATAAGGATTAACGACGTAGGGTGTGTTTGGTAATCACGTTTGAAGAAGAAAAGCACGTTAGAGCTTCTTGAAAGCTTCACTCTTTTGTTTGGCTAAATTTCTTCTTTACAAACGCAGAAGTGATTTTGTTCATAAAATCACGTTTACAAGAAGCAATAATTTTTAGCTTATCCGTTGCACTAACGTGCTTTTAGCCAATACCTTCAATGTTTATTTTTCTTTTACCAACTTTATCCTTTATACATGTTATTGCATTATTTATAGAATTCTTATTATTCTTCTCTATATGAGTTTTTTTTTATTATTTATTATTTATATTTTTTATTAATTTTTTTATTTGACATTATATATTTTTATAGTTATAATTTTTGTGTATTATATTTATTATTATCTTTTTATAATAGAATTTATTGATCCCATTAGGTAAAATAAATTAAATAAAAAAATTAATCATAAATAATAATAATAGTAAAAGTGATTTTAACTAATATTATCCAAACAATATTTATTTTATCAAAATCAATTTTGGTAAAGAATTGCCAAACATAAATCATGTTGATATAAACTTACTTTTATCCAAAATCAATTCTATAAAATCACTTTTATTCAAACTCCAGTTTGACCAACCACAATCCAAACACACACATAAACTGGCGTTCAACGCCAGTTCTATGCTGCATTCTGGAGTCAAACGCCAGAAACAAGTTGCAAAGTGGAGTTCAACGCCAGAAACACGTTACAAACTGGCGTTCAACTCCAAGAATGACCTCTCCACGTGTAAACTTCAAGCTCAGCCCAAGCACACACCAAGTGGGCCCCGAAAGTGGATTTCTACATCATTTACTCAATTCTGTAAACCCTAGTAACTAGTTTAGTATAAATAAGACTTTTTACTATTGTATTAGACATCTTGGGACGTTTAGTTCTTAGATCATGGGGGCTGGCCATTCGGCCATGCCTGGACCTTATCACTTATGTATTTTCAATGGTAGAGTTTCTACACACCATAGATTAAGGTGTGGAGCTCTGCTGTTCCTCAAAGATTAATGCGAAGTACTACTGTTTTTCTATTCAATTCAACATATTCCGCTTCTAAGATTATTCATTCGCACTTCAATATGATGGATGTGATGATCGTGACAGTCATCATTATTCTCAACTTATGAACGCATGCCTGACAACCACGTCCGTTCTACCTTAGATTGAATAGATATCTCTTGGATATCTAATACAGGAGACCGAATCCGAGTTATTAGTGTCTTCGTGGAATAAGTTAGAACCCATGGATGGCCATTCCTGAGATCCGGAAAGTCTAAACCTTGTCTATGGTATTCCGAGTAGGATCTGGGAAGGGATAGCTGTGACGAGCTTCAAACTCGCGAGTGCTGGGCGTAGTGACAGACGCAAAAGGATCAATGGATCCTATTCCAGTATGATCGAGAACCGACAGATGAATAGCCGTGCCGTGACATAGCATCTTGGACCATTTTCACTGAGAGGATGGGAAGTAGCCATTGACAACGGTGATGCCCAACATACAGCTTGCCATGGAAAGGAGTAGGATTGATTGGATGAAGACAGCAGGAAAGCAGAGATCAGAGGAACGAAAGCATCTCTATACGCTTATCTGAAATTCTCACCAAT
>NC_029785.2:73710404-73711848 GCF_000816755.2 Arachis ipaensis | reverse complement strand
AAAGCAGAGATCAGAGGAACGAAAGCATCTCTATACGCTTATCTGAAATTCTCACCAATGAATTACATAAGTACCACTATCCTATTTTATATTTTATTTATTTTCATCCACTATAATTTCGTAATACAATTTAATCCGCCTGACTGAGATTTACAAGGTGACCATAGCTTGCTTCAAGCCGACAATCTCCGTGGGATCGACCCTTACTCATGTAAGGTTTATTACTTGGACGACCCAGTGCACTTGCTGGTTAGTTGTACGAAGTTGTGAAACAGATATAAGATCATGAACGTGCGTATTGAGTTTTTAGCGCCGTTACCAAGGAATGGAATGATCACGATTTCGCACACCATGTATGCATACATTAAACAGTGGAAATATAGAATTAAGCAAGACAAATATCATAATTTTAGAGAGAACAACACACACTAAAAATAAAATATTAGTTGATAAAATGCAATCAATTCAAATAAGCTCAAAAATCTCACAGGTTTTGTGTGTTCGAGCTCTAAACCATGTTCCAAATTAAAATTCTTCAAGCAAGTTTAGTGATGAGCGGATAATTTATACGCTTTTTGACATTGTTTTTAGTATGTTTTTAGTAGGATCTAGTTACTTTTAGGGATGTTTTCATTAGTTTTTATGTTAAATTTATATTTCTGAACTTTACTATGAGTTTGTGTATTTTTTTGTGATTTCAGGTATTTTCTGGCTGAAATTGAAGGACTTGAGCAGAAATCAGATTCAGAGGTTGAAGAAGGACTGCTGATGCTGTTGGATTCTAACCTCCCTGCACTCAAAGTGGATTTTCTAGAGCTACAGAACTCGAAATGGCACGCTTCCAATTGCGTTGGAAAGTAGACATCCAGGGCTTTCCATCAACATATAATAGTCCATACTTTAGCCAAGAATAGCTGACGTAAACTGGCGTTCAACGCCAGCTTTCTACCCAAATCTGGCGTCCAGCGCCAGAAAAGGAGCCAAAACCAAAGTTGAACGCCCAAACTGGCACAAAAGCTGGCGTTCAACTCCAAAAAAGACCTCTACACGTGCAACACTCAAGCTCATCCCAAACACACACCAAGTGGGCCCCGGAAGTGGATTTATGCATCAATTACTTACTCATGTAAACCCTAGTAGCTAGTTTATTATAAATAGGGCCTTTTACTAGTCTTTTTTGAACATCCTGGATCCTGGATTGTATTTGGATCCTGTGATCACATTTTGGGGGCTGGCCATCTCGGCCATTCCTGGACCTTCACTTATGTATTTTCATACGGTAGAGTTTCTACACTCCATAGATTAAGGTGTGGAGCTCTGCTGTTTCTCAAAGATTAATGCAAAGTACTACTATTTTCTATTCAATTCATCTTATTTCGCTTCTAAGATATCCATTCGCACCCAAGAATGTGATGAAGGTGATGATTATGTGTGACGCTCATCA
>NC_029785.2:73706307-73709613 GCF_000816755.2 Arachis ipaensis | reverse complement strand
GAATCCTATTCCTGCATGATCGAGAACCGACAGATGAATAGCCGTATCGTGACAGGGTGCGTGAGCATATTATTCACTGAGAGGAGGGGATGTAGCCACTGACAACGGTGATGCCCTTGCATAAAGCCAGCCATGGAAAGGAGTAAGACTGATTGGATGAAGATAGCAGGAAAGCAGAGGTTCAGAGGAACGAAAGCATCTCCATTCGCTTATCTGAAATTCTCACCAATGAATTACATAAGTATTTCTATCCCTATTCTACTAATTTCGAAAACACCATTATCAATTTATATCTGCCTAACTGAGATTTGCAAGGTGACCATAGCTTGCTTCATACCAACAATCTCCGTGGGATTCGACCCTTACTCACGTAAGGTATTACTTGGACGACCCAGTGCACTTGCTGGTTAGTTGTATCGAAGTTGTGAACCATGGTATTTGCACCATGTTCTTGGCGCCATTGCCAGGGAAAGAAAGAGCCATGAATTTTACATAATTAAAGTGTAATCACGATTACGCGTACCAAGTTGCTCACGTTGCTAGGGATTGTTTGAGCCTGGACATCACAATTTCGTGCACCATTTAACAAAAAAGTTTGATTCAAATAAGTGAAATGCTATAAAAAGTTTCTTGAAAAAGAAAATATTACTTTAACCAAGTGGTAAAATATGCACAAAATCAAACAAATATGCAATCAAACATGCAAATGCAACAATGAACAAACAAAGAAAATAAAATATTGGTATTGCGAAGAAGGTAACTAACCCACGGAAGTCGGTATCGACCTCCCCACACTTAAAGATTGCACCGTCCTCGGTGCATGCAGAGATGTACAAGTGGACGGGTGGCTCCGCAGCTAGTGCTCATTTTGTTCCTTTACTTGCCGGTGGTTTGGGAGTAGCTTTCTTCTTGCCCTTCTTGGTGGCCATCCTGAAAAGGGGGAAAGAAAGTAATATATAAAGCTAAGGGTTCGAGCAAGAGAGAGGATAGTATAGGTGATAATCAATGCACGGTAAAGAGGGATGTCGTTAACACATGGTCATGACTACATGTGAAAAGTTCATCAATGGAAATATAGCAAGTGCATGTGATGACAAGTAGATGCAAGATGTTTATTGGCATGTGTGCAAATCATATCTTTTTCAAATTAAAATTTGAATCATATCTTTTTCAAATTCAATTTCAAAATCTTTTCTAACTTCTTATCTTTTTAAAATTGATTTTCAAATCTTATCTTTTTGTTTCAATCATATCTTTTTAAATTTCAATCATATCTTTTTCAAAAATAAATTTCAAAACTTTTTCAATCAATCTTATCTTTTTGTTTCAATCATATCTTTTTCAAAACTACCTAACTAATCCTCTCTCTCTTATTTTTGAAAATTCCCTCTCTCCTTTTTCAAAATTCCTTTTTAATTAACTAATTGTTTTAATTTTAATTTAATTTCAACTTTATTTTCTTCTTTTTCATATGAGCAGGAGCAAGGACAAGAACATTCTTGTTGAAGGAGATCCTGAACCTGAAAGGACTCTGAAAAGGAAACTAAGAGAAGCTAAAATACAACAATCCAGAGACAACCTTACAGGAATTTTCAAATAGAGAGAGGAGATGGCAGCCGAAAATAATAATAATGCAAGGAGGATGCTTGGTGACTTTACTGCACCTAATTCCAATTTACATGGAAGAAGCATCTCCATCCCTGCCATTGGAGCAAACAACTTTGAGCTGAAACCTCAATTAATTTCTCTGATGCAGCAGAACTGCAAGTTTCATAGACTTTCATCTAAAGATCCTTTTCAGTTCTTAACTGAATTCTTGTAGATCTGTGATACTGTTAAGACCAATGGGGTTGATCCCGAGGTCTACAGGCTTATGCTTTTCCCGTTTGCTGTAAGAGACAGAGCTAGAGTATGGTTGGACTCTCAACCCAAAGATAGCCTGAACTCTTGGGATAAGCTGGTCACAGCTTTCTTAGCCAAGTTCTTTCCTCCTCAAAAGCTTAGTAAGCTTAGAGTGGATGTTCAAACCTTTAGACAGAAAGAAGGAGAATCCCTCTATGAAGCTTGGGAGAGATATAAGCAACTGACCAAAAAGTGTCCTTCTGACATGCTTTCAGAATGGATCATTCTGGATATATTCTATGATGGTCTATCCGAGTTATCAAAGATGTCATTGGACCATTCTGTAGGTGGATCCATTCACCTAAAGAAAATGCCTGCAGAAGCTCAAGAACTCATTGACATGGTTGCTAATAACCAGTTCATGTACACTTCTGAGAGGAATCCTGTAAGTAATGGGACGCCTCAGAAGAAGGGAGTTCTTGAAATTGATACTCTGAATGCCATATTGGCTCAGAACAAAATTATGACTCAGCAAGTCAATATGATTTCTCAGAGTCTTAATGGAATGCAAGCTGCATCCAACAGTACTCAAGAGGCATCTTCTGTAGAAGAAGCTTATGATCCTGAGAACCCTGCAATAGCAGAGGTGAATTACATGGGGGAACCCTATGGAAACACCTATAATCCCTCATGGAGAAATCATCCAAATCTCTCATGGAAGGATCAACAAAAGCCTCAACAAGGCTTTAACAATGGTGGAAGAAACAGGTTTAATAGCAAGCCTTTTCCATCATCTACTCAGCAAAAGACATAGAGTTCTGAGCAGGATCCATCTAGCTTAGCAAACATAGTCTCTGATCTATCTAAGGCCACTTTAAGTTTCATGAATGAAACAAGGTCTTCCATTAGAAATCTGGAAGCACAAGTGGGCCAGCTGAGTAAAAGAGTCACTGAAACCCCTCCTAGTACTCTCCCAAGCAATACAGAAGAGAATCCAAAAAGAGAGTGCAAGGCCATTGATTTAACCATCATGGCCGAACCTACAAGAGAAGGAGAGGACGTGAATCCCAGTGAGGAAGACCTCCTGGGACGTCCAGTGATCAATAAGGAGTTTCCCTCGGAGGAACCAAAGGAATCTGAGGCTCAACTATAGACTATAGAGATTCCATTGAACCTCCTTGTGCCATTCATGAGCTCTGATGAGTATTCTTCTTCTGAAGAGAATGAGGATGTTACTGAAGAGCAAGTTGCCAAGTACCTTGGTGCAATCATGAAGCTAAATGCCAAATTATTTGGTAATGAGACTTGGGAAGATGAACCTCCCTTGCTCACCAATAAACTGAGTGATCTGGATCAACTGAGATTTCTTAATACCAGGCACCATGACCTTTGAGAAGGCTCTATGTGACCTTGGGTCAGGGATAAACCTCATGCCCCTCTCTGTAATGGAGAAACTGGAGAAAC
>NC_029785.2:73703963-73704819 GCF_000816755.2 Arachis ipaensis | reverse complement strand
ATCATTTTTGGAAGACCCTTCCTAGCCACAGCAAGAGCTGTGATTGATGTGGACAGAGGAGAATTGATCCTTCAACTGAATGAGGACTCCCTTGTGTTTAAAACTCAAGGATCTCCTTCTGTAACCATGGAGAGGAAGCATGAAAAGCTTCTCTCACTGCAGAGTCAACCAAAGCCCCAACAGTCAAACTTTAAGTTTGGTGTTGGGAGTCTATAAAATTGACCTGATCACCTGTGTGGCTCCATGAGAGCCCACTGTCAAGCTATTGACATTAAAGAAGCGCTTGTTGGGAGGCAACCCAATGTTATTTAATCATTTTTATTTTATTTTCTCTTTGTTATTTCATGTTTTATTAGGTTGATGATCATGTGGAGTCACAAAAACTACTAAAAAATCAAAAACAGAATGAAAAACAGCATTGAAAACAGAACACCCTGGAGGAAGGGCTTACTGGCGTTTAAACGCCAGTAAGGAGCATCTGGCTGGCGTTTAACGCCAGAACAGAGCATGAAACTGGCGTTAAACGCCAGAAACAAGCAGCAGTTTGGCGTTTAAACGCCAGGATTGCACCCAGAGGAAAGCTGGCGTTAAACGCCAGAAACAAGCATCAGATTGGCGTTTAACACCAGAAACATGCACCATACTGGCGTTCAACGCCAGAAACATGCTGCAGACTGGCGTTGAACGCCCAAAACAAGCATGGAAGTGGCGTTTAACGCCAGAAACATGCTGCAGTCTGGCGTTAAACGCCAGAATTGCACATATAGGGCGTTTCACACGCCTCAAAGGTGAAGGGATGAGAAATCCTCAAACACCTCAGGATCTGTGGACCCCACAGGATTCCCTCAGGATCTGT
>NC_029785.2:73675869-73703834 GCF_000816755.2 Arachis ipaensis | reverse complement strand
GGACGAGCAAACATTTTAAGTTTGGTGATGGTAAAAGCATTGCTTTTTGTTTTTCCATAACCATTTATGGCACCAAAGGCCAGAGAAACCTCTAGAAAGAGGAAAGGGAAGGCAATTGCTTCCACCTCTGAGTCATGGGAAATGGAGAGATTCATCTCTAAGGTCCATCAAGACCACTTCTATGAAGTTGTGGCCAAGAAGAAAGTGATCCCTGAGGTTCCTTTCAAACTCAAAAAGAATGAGTATCCGGAGATTTGACTTGAGATCCAAAGAAGAGGTTGGGAAGTCCTCACCAACCCCATTCAACAAGTCGGGATCTTAATGGTTTAAGAGTTCTATGCAAACGCATGGGTCACTAGAAACCATGATCAAAGTGTGAACCCGAACCCAAAGAATTGGCTCACCATGGTTCGGGGGAAATACTTAGATTTCAGTCCAGAAAAAGTAAAGTTGGCGTTCAACCTACCAATGATGGAAGAGAACGCATGCCCCTACACTAGAAGAGTCAACTTTGATCAAAGGTTAGACCAAGTCCTCATGGACATATGTGTGGAAGGAGCTCAATGGAAAATTGACTCAAAAGGTAAGCCGGTTCAACTAAGAAGGCTTGACCTCAAACCAGTGGCTAGAGGATGGTTGGAGTTCATTCAACGCTCAATCATTCCTACTAGCAACTGGTCTTAAGTTACTATAGACCGGGCCATTATGATCCATAGTATCATGATTGGGGAGGAAGTAGAAGTTCATGAGATTATACCTCAAGAACTCTACAAGGTGGCTGACAAGTTCTCTAATTTGGCAAGGTTAGCCTTTTCTCACCTCATTTGCCACCTCTGCAATTCAGCTGGAATTGACATAGAGGGAGATATCCTCATTGAAGAGGATAAGCCCATCACTAAGAAAAGGATGGAGCAAACAAGAGAGCATGGACCTCAACATGAGCATGAGGAAATTCCTCACCATGAAATCCCTGAGATGTCTCAAGGGATGCACTTTCCTCCACAAAACTATTGGGAACAAATCAACACTTCCCTAGGTGAATTAAGTTCCAACACGGGACAATTAAGGGTGGAACATCAAGAGCACTCCATCATCCTCCATGAAATTAGAGAAGATCAAAGAGCTATGAGGGAGGAGCAAGAAAGACAAGGAAGAGACATAGAGGAGCTCAAAAGCACCATTGGTTCTTCAAGAAGAGGAAGACGCCACCCTCACTAAGGTGGACTCATTCCTTAATCTCCTTGTTTATTTATTTTCCTGTTTTTCGATTTTTATGCTTTATGTTTGTTTATGTTTTTGTCTTCATGATCACTAGTATTTAAGTGTCTATGCCTTAAAGTTATGAATGTCCTATGAATCCATCACCTCTCTTGAATGAAAAAAATGTTTTAATTACAAAAGAACAAGAAGTACATGGTTTCGAATTCATCCTTGAAACTAGTTTAATTATTTTGATGTGGTGACAATACTTTTTATTTTCTGAATGAATGCTTAAACAGTGCATATGTCTTTTGAAGTTGTTGTTTAAGAATGTTAAATATGTTGGCTCTTGAAAGAATGATGATAAGGAGAAATGTGATTTGATAATCTGAAAAATCATAAAATTGATTCTTGAAGCAAGAAAAAGTAGTAAATACAGAAGGCTTGCGAAAAAAAATAATAGAAACAAAAAAGAAAAAGAAAGCAGAAAAAGCCAAAAGCTCTTAAAACCAAAAGACAAGAGCAAAAAGCCAATAACCCTTAAAACCAAAAGGCAAGGGTAAATAAAAAGGATCCCAAGGCTTTGAGCATCAGTGGATAGGAGGGCCTAAAGGAATAAAATCCTGGCCTAAGCGGCTAAACCAAGCTGTCCCTAACCATGTGCTTGTGGCGTGAAGGTGTCAAGTGAAAACTTGAGACTGAGCGGTTAAAGTCAAGGTCCAAAGCAAAAGAAGAGTGTGCTTAAGAACCCTAGACACCTCTAATTGGGAACTTTAGCAAAGCTGAGTTACAATCTAAAAAGGTTCACCTAGTTATGTGTCTGTGGCATTTATGTATCCGGTGGTAATACTGGAAAACAAAGTGCTTAGGGCCACGGCCAAGACTCATAAAGTAGCTGTGTTCAAGAATCAACATACTGAACTAGGAGAATCAATAACACTATCTGAACTCTGAGTTCCTATAGATGCCAATCATTCTGAACTTCAATGGATAAAGTGAGATGCCAAAACTATTCAAGAGGCAAAAAGCTACAAGTCCCGCTCATCTGATTGGAGCTATGTTTCATTGATATTTTGGAATTTATGGTATATTCCCTTCTTTTTATCCTATTTGATTTTTAGTTGCTTGGGGGCAAGCAACAATTTAAGTTTGGTGTTGTGATGAGCGGATAATTTATACGCTTTTTGGCATTGTTTTTACATAGTTTTCAGTATGATTTAGTTAGTTTTTAGTATATTTTTATTAGTTTTTAATTAAAAATCACATTTCTGTACTTTACTATGAGTTTGTGTGTTTTTCTGTGATTTCAGAAATTTTCTGGCTGAAATTGAGGGACCTGAGCAAAAATCAGATTCAAAGGTTGAAGAAGGACTGCAGATGCTGTTGGATTCTGACCTCCCTGTACTCAAAGTGAATTTTCTAAAGCTACAGAACTTCAAATGACGTGCTTTCAAATGCGTTGGAAAGTGGACACCCAGGGCTTTCCAGCAATATATAATAGTCTATACTTTGAATAAGGATTAATGATGTAAACTGGCGTTCAACGCCAGTTCCATGCTGCATTCTGGAGTCAAACGCCAGAAACAAGTTGCAAAGTGGAGTTCAACGCCAGAAAAACGTTACAAACTGGCGTTCAACTCCAAAAATGACCTCTCCACGTGTAAACTTCAAGCTCAGCCCAAGCACACACCAAGTGGGCCCTGGAAGTGGATTTCTACATCATTTACTCAATTTTGTAAACCCTAGTAACTAGTTTAGTATAAATAGGACTTTTTACTATTGTATTAGACATCTTGGGACGTTTAGTTCTTAGATCATGGGGGCTGGCCATTCGGCCATGCCTGGACCTTATCACTTATGTATTTTCAACGGTAGAGTTTCTACACACCATAGATTAAGGTGTGGAGCTCTGCTGTTCCTCAAAGATTAATGCGAAGTACTACTGTTTTTCTATTCAATTCAACTTATTCCGATTCTAAGATATTCATTCCGACTTCAATATGATGGATGTGATGATCGTGACAGTCATCATCATTCTCAACTTACGAACGCGTGCCTGGCAACCACTTCCGTTCTACCTTAGATTGAATGGATATCTCTTGGATATCTAATACAGGGGACCGAGTCCGAGTTATTAGTGTCTTCGTGGTATAAGTTAGAACCCATGGATGGCCATTCCTGAGATCCGGAAAGTCTAAACCTTGTCTGTGGTATTCCGAGTAGGATCTGGGAAGGGATGGCTGTGACGAGCTTCAAACTCGCGAGTGCTGGGCGTAGTGACAGACACAAAAGGATCAATGGATCCTATTCCAGTATGATCGAGAACCGACAGATGAATAGCCGTGCCGTGACAGAGCATCTTGGACCATTTTCACTGAGAGGACGGGAAGTAGCCATTGACAACGGTGATGCCCAACATACAGCTTGCCATGAAAAGGAGTAGGATTGATTGGATGAAGATAGCAGAAAAGCAGAGATCAGAGGAACGAAAGCATCTCTATACGCTTATCTGAGATTCTCACCAATGAATTACATAAGTACCACTATCCTATTTTATATTTTATTTATTTTCATCCACTATAATTTCTTAATACAATTTAATCCGCCTGACTGAGATTTACAAGGTGACCATAGCTTGCTTCAAGCCGACAATCTCCGTGGGATCGACCCTTACTCACGTAAGGTTTATTACTTGGACGACCCAGTTCACTTGCTAGTTAGTTGTACAAAGTTGTGAAACAGATATAAGGTCATGAACGTGCGTATTGAGTTTTTAGCGCCGTTACCAAGGAATGGAATGATCACGATTTCGCACACCATGTATGCATACATTAAACAATGGAAATATAGAATTAAGCAAGACAAATATCACAATTTTAGAGAGAACAACAAACACTAAAAATAAAACATTGGTTGATAAAATGCAACCAATTCAAATAAGCTCAAAAATCTCACAGGTTTTGTGTGTTCGAGCTCTAAACCATGTTCCAAATTAAAATTCTTCAAGCAAGTTTAACAAAAAAGTTTGATTCAAATAAGTGAAATGCTATAAAAAGTTTCTTGAAAAAGAAAATATTACTTTAACCAAGTGGTAAAATATGCACAAAATCAAACAAATATGCAATCAAACATGCAAATACAACAATGAACAAACAAAGAAAATAAAATATTGGTATTGCGAAGAAGGTAACTAACCCACGGAAGTCGGTATCGACCTCCCCACACTTAAAGATTACACCGTCCTCGGTGCATGCAGAGATGTACAAGTGGACGGGTGGCTCCGCAGCTAGTGCTCTTTTTGTTCCTTTCCTTGCCGGTGGTTTCGGAGTAGCTTTCTTCTTGCCCTTCTTGGTGGCCATCCTGAAAAGGGGGAAAGAAAGTAATATATAAAGCTAAGGGTTCGAGCAAGGGAGAGGATAGTATAGGTGATAATCAATGCACGGTAAAGAGGGATGTCGTTAACACATGGTCATGACTACATGTGAAAAGTTCATCAATGGAAATATAGCAAGTGCATGTGATGACAAGTAGATGCAAGATGTTTATTGGTATACGGGCAAAGGCATGAGTAGCATAGATCAAGCATTAAATGTCCAAGTTAGATTATCAACTCTTTCAAACTAACAACCTGTTTGTATTGACAATTATATTTAATCAATAAAATATAAAAGGGATTTTGTGAAAAACAGGCATGAGAGTAGTTGAATGGCATAATATAAAATAATCTGCAATGCCATACGGGCTTTTTCACAAACACATAGCATGCATGGTAAAGATGTTATGGAAAGTATTAAATTGAACATGCAAGCAATCCTTTTAAGAAATAATTGTCAAACAATTCCACAATAACTCACAAGCAAAATATAGAAGTAAATAATCACCCAATTAAATTTTTAACACCAATTAAAGGAAATAAAAAAAAGAAAAGAAAGAAAAAGAAAATATAGATAATGAAAGTAAGAAAGAAAAAAAGAAAACATAAATAAAAATAATAAAGGAAAAGTAAAAAGTAAGGAAAAAAAGAAAAGAACCTTGATAAAGGATGTGAAAAATAATGGAGGAGGAAGTAAAAAGTGAGAAATAATAAAGAAGGAAGAGAGAAGAAAGAAATAAGAATGGAAAAGAAAAGATTTTGATTTGGGAAAGAAAAGATATGATAACTGGCGTTGATTTGGATAAGCTGTACGCGGACGCGTGAAGCACGCAATCGCGTGGGGGGCGATAAGTTCAGGTGATGCAGACGCGTGGGTCACGCGATCGCGTGGCCTGATTTGTGCTATTGGTGCGAGTGCAGCCTTACGTACGCACAACTCTCTGTTTCATACGTATTTTGCCAAAAATCTGGGTGACGCGTTCGCGTGGGTGACGCGATCGCGTGAATGGCCATACTTTGAAGATGACGCGAACGCGTGGGGCACGCGTTCGCGTGATAGGGCTTGTGCTTATAGCATCATTTCAGCCCAGCTCCATCGTAACTCTCTGCCATACACCTCTTTATGTTGATTTTGTAGGGCCACGCGTTCGCGTGGGTGACGCAGACGCGTGGGAGGTGAATTTTTCAAATGATGTGGACGCGTGATGGATGCGTTCACGTGGGCATGCTTGTGCCTAAGGCACGCCTCCAGCCACGCTCTCGCGTGACTCTCTGCTTCTTTTCTTCCTTATTTCTAATGCACTTATGACGCGGACGCGTCAGCGATGCTTGTACGTCGCGTGCATTTTTTTATGCAATATGCAGATGCAAATGCAGAATGCAGGTGAATATGTAGACATGATGAATGAATACTAGGAAAAATAGAATAAAATAAAACTAAGAATAGAACAAAACAAAATAAAACTAAGACTGAAAAAGAACGATTATACCATGGTGGGTAGTCTCCCACCTAGCACTTTTAGTTGAAGTCCTTAAGTTGGACATTTGATGAGCTCCCTGTTATGGTGGCTTGTGCTTGAACTCATCCAGGAATCCCCACCAATGTTTGCAATCCCAATATCCTTCGGGATCCCACACTAGTTGCATAAATCCTTCAAGCAAGTTAAAGCAAGTGACAAAGTCCCAAGAGTGTTGATTGCCAGAATGAATTCCAGGGTCCCAAACCTTGCTTTTGCACCCGTCTTCTTGTTGACCGTCTTTGTTCCAACCGGGTGGTAAGCAATCCAAATTCTCACTGGGACATCCAAACAGCTTCATAGACCCATTCAATTGAGAATTGTACCAACCTTTGTACTTCAATTTGGAGTATGCAACCATATTGAACCTTGTATGACATTTCCTACCACTAACCATCTCCCTCTTACTCTTAAAGCCACAAAGAGCTCTAAGCTGCCCATCCGTCTCAAGCAAAGCATATTCAAGTGGGCTAATTAAGCTTAGAGATGAGAGATTTACCCACTTGAATGAAGGGATGGATGGTGATGGTTTTGCGGGAGAGGTCTCCAACAACCTTGGCAAGGTGATCTCCAGCTCCATTCCCTTGGACTCCTCTTTGACAACTTCCACCTTTTTGCAAGCTTCTTCAATATCAACCTCTTCCTCTTGGTAGCCTTCTTCCAATTCGATCTCTTCTTCATTGTTCACCAAGGGCATGGGAGGTTGTGCTTCTTCTTCTTTAATCTCCATGTCAAGTCCAATGGGAGAGGATTCACATGTAGATAAGAATTTATCAATGATTGAATCCATCTCTTGATCATCCCCTTCAAAGTCTTCAACCATGATATGCCTTGGAGGTTGTACACCCTCCTCAACAACAAATTCAAACTCCTTAGAAGGGGGCTCTATGACTGGGCTTTCCCATGGACGTTTCGCATCTCCTAAGTCTTCTGCCATTTCTTCCTCTTTAACGATAACGGCTTCCTCCAATTGTTCCAATACAAAGTCATGCTGCTCACTGTCCACCGGAATTTCTAGTGTTTCCTTCATGCTACATTCTTCATTAGATTCTCCACATCAAGCCATGGGGGTTCCTTGAGTGTCCGAACGTCGGGAAGCTAATTGATTTTGTCGCTTGTTCTAGTTGATGAAGGGTTTCATGAAATTAATCTACTGTTTCCTTGAGGCTAGCCTGTGATTCTTGGGTTGATGGATATGGACATGGTGCATATAGAAGTGGTGGTTCTTGGGGGTAATTGGAGTGGAATTGGGGTGGGTAAGGGTTAGGGTCATATGGAGGTGAATGGTTGTAGGTGGCTTGTGAGTATGGTGGTTCAAAGCTATGTTGAGGAGGTGGTTCATTAGCATATGATGGAGCTTGTTGGTAACTACAAGGGGGTCCACCATATCTATCATCTTGGTGTGCACCTCAGAATGGCTCTTGACCATAGTAATTTGGTGGAGGTGGTTTGTCACGAAGGGGTCTGACGAATGTGGTTTTTGCTAGTAAAGAATTTGAAAAAATAGTCACGTTGTAGATATAGTTTCTAAACCAACAGAAATCCCTTCGTACAAATGTTTTGGGTGTCACAAGTAACAAACCCCTTTTTAAATTGTTAACCGAAGTATTCAAACCTCGGGTCGTCTTCTCAAGGAACTGTAGGGAAGTATGTTCTTATTATTGGCTATAAAGATTGTAAATCGGGGTTTAGAGGATGAGAAGCAA
The DNA here is from genome assembly GCF_000816755.2 of Arachis ipaensis. Taxonomy (NCBI): domain Eukaryota; kingdom Viridiplantae; phylum Streptophyta; class Magnoliopsida; order Fabales; family Fabaceae; genus Arachis; species Arachis ipaensis. Next base: position 73,696,038 of record NC_029785.2, on the reverse strand, counting down.
GTGATTTAAATGACAAATAAAGTAAATGAAGAACAAGTAATTTAAATAGCAAGTAAATTAAATAAATGACTGTAAATAAGCTTTTGGCAAGGTATGAGAAATTAGAGGTCCTATCCTAGCTATCCTTATCAAAGATGATGATAATTGAATCTTAATTCCACTTTGTTAACCTTTACTAAAGTAAAGGAAGGTCAAGGGATTAATTAATTGATCTTCAAATCCTATTTATTTCCTAAGAAAAGATTGGGATTATTGAAGCTCAAATTAACAAAGATAATAATTGTCAAGCATGTTTGAGTTTGATAGCTCCTGAGTTACTGATTTCTTAACCAAGACCAAAAGGGAGAAAAATAAATCTATCGAAATAAAAATGCCTTCAGATTGGGAATGACAGTAGCACAAAATATATCATAAAATATGGGTTTATCAACCTCCCCACACTTAAACAATAGCATATCCTCATGCTAAATCCAAGGTAATAAGTAAGGTTAAAATGATGGAATGTCATGCAATGCAATCTAATCTAAATGCAACTACCTAAATGCATCATGCAATTCTAATTTATTCACTCACTTGTATATAAAGCTTACAGGTAGTTAAATTAATTCACATTCTCGAGGAGTCATATATGTATATATAGCCAAGCCTTAGATAATCAATAAGCACTTTTACAATTGAGATGGGAGAAAAAGCATTTTATGAACTTGCAAGACAATTAGATAATTCAAACAGAGATAAATGTTAATGAGCCATTGAACCCTCACTGGATTTGTGTTTACTCTCTAGTCACTCAGTGTTTATTGGGTTAATCACTCTATTCCTCTTTTTATTCTTCCTTTCTATAACTTTGTTCTTCATCTAACCAATCAACAATTATAGAATACAGTCATACCAAAAATCATGAGGTCTTTAATTAAGGTTTTAATGGGGCCAAGGTAAAGGTAATAATATATGTATAAGGCTAAGTGAGCTAATAAGTGAATCTTTAATTAGACTAAGATCTCACCTAACATATATACTTAGTAAAACAAAACTTCTTTACCTATTTTCCCATATTTTTCCACTTGATGTTACATGCTCATGTTTCAATTTATATTTTTATCCCATGTGCATTGCTTTTATTTTACATTTGGGGAATTTTTTTTTGTATCCCCTTTATTAAATACTGAAAAATAACTTTTTTTAATGCACATGGTAATTTAATCACTTTGATTTCTCATGAGCATGCTTCCCAAAATTTCTTATTTTGAGTTATTTTATTCTTTTCAATTTTTTTCTACCTCTTGTTTTTATCATCCATGTTCCCAATAGGTTTCCCATATTTAAACTATTCATAATTTGCTATCTTAAGCTAACCAAGGATTCAACTTGGGATTTTATTTTGTTTTTCTGCTTAAGGCTAGTAGTGTGGCTAAATAGAATAAAAGCGGATTTAAAGGCTCAAGGGGGCTAACAAGGGTGATGTGAAAGGTAGGTTAATTTGGGATAAGTGAGCTAAAATCAAATGACGGCCTCAATCACTCTTTTGGTATGCATATCTATATTCTATATTCTATATTCTGTATTCTATAATTGGACATATAGATTAAAACAAAGTAAAGAACATCAGAATAAATAAGAAGGGCGGAACACACAGGAATAAAAATTATGGTTTAAATATAACCATACAATTAAGCTCAAAACTCACAGGCTGTATGTTCTCTAGCTCAAAAATCATTTATCAGTTATGTATGTCATGCAGGTTTAGTTAAAAATTCCCATTATTCTCAATGTAAAACTTAAGGTGGCTTTAAAGTTCTAGTGTTCCTCCTTGATGAAATGTTGTTAACTAACTAACATGTAATTCTATATATACAAGGTGTGTGGATTATTTCTATTAAGTTCAAGTTTCTAGTTTACTTCCTTTTTATATTTTCAATTTAAACTAAGCTATCTTATGCTAAAAAGGGTAAACTGTACTAATTAATCCACAATTTTCTATAACTACTAAGTTAGAATTGCAACTAAACTAAATAACTAAAAATATGAACTAAAGTGCAAAATGCAGAAAACATAGTAAAAATACATAAAAATAACAATGTATCAGAAAATAAGAATAAAAATAAAAAGGAAAATACAGAAAAATATCCAAAAATAAAAGAAAAAGAGTCTGTAGTGGTTCACCAAAATAATACGCCAGAGATGGCGACCTCCCCACACTTAAAATGAAGCATCGTCCCTGATGTTCACTCAAGCAGGGTGTGAAGGGGTGTCATCACCGGAAGGGATGGTAGCTGGTGTCTCTATGGTGGTGACTGGCTGAAGGTCTGGCTGCTGTAGAGGAGGGGCTGTCTGAATGGGGATCTCAGGGTCTACAGCCTAGATCGGATGTGGGACCTCTGCCTGTGGTGCAGCCTGCTCGATGTCTGCCTGCTCTGCCTCTCCCTGGGGATGGGTCTCTACCTCGGGCGCATCCGCCTCCTCCTCAGAGGCCTCGGATGGTGTGTCAGGCTCGGAGGGGATGTCACCGGATCGTATCATTAGCTTCAGGTGCTCATAGCGTCGCTTGTTGCGACGCTCCATCTGGTCAAGTCGTCAAAACAAGCGGTGCACCAGATGATAGACAGGCTCTGTGGCAGGTGGAGGTGCAGTGGTGGTGGCAGGGGTAGGTGGTGCAGCAGTGGAGGAAGAGGGGCCGGCGGATGGTGTGGCTGTGTCAGTAGTGGCAGTCAGGAATGGAGATCTGCAGCCCAGGGCCAGAAAGTTCCTGCTGTGCGGGATAATCTTCTTGCATTCTGCAGCAGGTGACCTCTCATCAGCATCCTCCCATGGCACGTCAGCTCGACGGCCCAGCTGGGTAACCAGATAGGGAAAGGGAAGAGTGCCTGGGATGTGGATCCTGGCCATATAGTACCGGATAAAGCGTGGCAGGTACAGGTCCTTACTCTCCATCACACACCATAGGAGGGTGGTCATAGCGGCTGGTATCTCAGTCTCGTGAGTACTCGGCATAATGTAGTTGCTGAATATCTGATGCCATAGCCGAGCCTCATCATTCAGGTAAATCTGCTTGATCCCTTTCGGCATGGTGGTATTCTGACCCATGATCCAAGGAACTGATGGGTCAAGGGCGATCCTCGCCTTGATTGCATCCCAGTCAAAACGCATAAAGCGCATATCCTCCTCAGCTTTCTGATAGCCATCTGTCTGATCAGTCTTAGGCAGAAGTTTCAGAACCTCTTCTATTGCCTCTTCAGTAACCAGAATCTGCTTCCCTCTGAGGTTCACTGCATCTAGGGAAGTTTTGAAGTAGTTGCAGTAGAATTCCCTAACCCAAGATGCATTAAGCTCAGTCAGAGGTCTCTCCAGAAAGAACCAGCCTCTTTGTTTGATCTGATCAGAGGTGTATTGCTAGAGTTCTTCTGGGATCTTCAAAGTCTGCTCCAGGTTTAGGTTCCTGGAGTTTGCAAACACCGAATACTTCAGCTCACAGTATCGGTTTGCAAACTTTACTGAGTCATTGGCGGGAAGTAGCTGGTCGGCCTTCTCCTGCGGGGTAAAGGCTTTCTCCTGCAAGGAGGCATCATGGATGAGGTCGATGATAGACACGGAGGCTTCTCCTCTTTTCCTTTTGCTAGTAGTGGCCTTGCCTTTTCCCTATTTCTGGGAATCTGACATCCTGAAAAACAGAAAACCAGGATATAATAAAAATAGGAAAGCAAATAGGCAAATAATCAAAGAAAACACAAAGTGGCAAAGGAGCAATAGGATAATGAATATGAGTTAAGTAAAATGTGCATTTAGGATTGTATAGGAGTGAAAAGACTGAAAAGAAGAAATCACAATCCAAAATGTAATTGAATGCAAGTTAAATAGAAAAATTAACATCATGCCTTGGTTAGAATGTTAAAAGAAAGTGAAAGAAAAGCAAAAAAAAAAGAAGTTTTGAAAAGGTTAGGTTGGTTAGAGTTAAAATTAGTGAGTTAGTGAAAAATGGCTTAAAGTAAGAGGCATAATGAAAATAGTCCAAGTAACAAGTAATCACAGGTAGAAGCTATAGGTAACTCATATTCAAACAAGTAAAACAGTTTGATGATGATTCAAATAGAGATAAAGAAAGCAAAAATAGGAATCAAACATCAAAATTGCAGTTTAGGAACCAGGAAATCAAAGAGGATAAGAATGCATGCCCTGGCATTCAGGAATGGTTTGGTTAAAGCAGTGGAGAATAGAGTTCGAAGTTCGAAATTCCAAAACCAAAACATGAATGAAAGTCAAAAATAGTTTATAGAAATTTGGGCAGCATTCTGGTGAAAATTGGATTTTCCCGGAAAATAAACAGCAATCAAACAGTTCATATGAATTAAAAAATCAAGCTGCAGTTACATATAATGAATATAAACATGGAAATTCAGTGTAAAGAGCAGCAATATAAAAGAAATACAGCATATGAACAAGATCACAGCAACAGCAGATTTGCAAATTTGATAAAAGAGAAACATGAACAGTGCAAGTAAACAGACCTAAATCCACTAACCACATCCTAGGTTACCTAACAACCTAAAATCCACTACAACATGCATATCTAACTAGTCTAAACATGAACATAAATGGAAAAATAAGAATAACTACGAATGGATAAAAGGGATTGCATGTTGCGGAACCTGGAAGGCCGAATAATGAGAATAGGCAGAAAGGTGGCTGGGGGTGGTGATGATAGTGGCGGTGGTGGGCACGGCGGCTGGCGGTGGTGGGCACGGCAGTGTCGCGTGGATGACGCGATCGCGCGGAGGGCAAAAAGAGGAAATGACGCGATCGCATGGGGCATGCGATCGCGTCGCTGGAATTTGTGCTAAACGCACGAATCCAGCGTCGTTTTAGCACAACTCTCTGTCTCCTTTGGGGTGTTCGTGCAATCCATGCGACGCGGTCGCGTAGGATTGGTATTGTGCGAGTGATGCGATCGCGTGGGTGACGCGATCGCGTGGGTGACGCGATCGCGTGGGCCATTTGTGCGAAACGCACAGTAGCCGCACGATTCCAGCCTAACTTTCTGGACGTTGGATGTTTACGCCGATCTCCAGGTCACGCGGCCGCGTGGATGAAGCGGTCGCGTGGGAAGTGTAGTTCGCCATTTAACGCGATCGCATGGGGTATGCGGTCGCGTCACGCACCCTTTTTTTTTTACGCATGAAAAATGCAGAATGCAATAATTAATGTGAATGCTATGCATGATCCCAGGTTTAATAAAATAAAATAAAACTCAAAAACAAAACTAAATAAAATTAAAAGTGTAAAAGGAACGATCATACCATGGTGGGTTGTCTCCCACCTAGCACTTTTAGTTAAAGTCCTTAAGTTGGACATTGGAAGGGCTTCCTGTTATGGTGGCTTGTGTTTAAATTCATCCAGAAATCTCCACCAATGCTTGGAATGCCAATAGCCTCCGGGGTCCCAAACTAGGCATGTAAAGCTTCTGAACAGCTTCAAACAGATTGTCAGGCTCCCTGGGTGACGAATGTCAGAATAGATTCTAGGATCCCAAGCCTTGTTTTTAGATCCGCCTCCGTCTTGATCTACATGTTTCCATCCGGGCGCTTTAGAAAGTAGATTCTCACCATGGTAACCAAACGTGATTCAACCAACTCTTCTTCTTGTACAATGATAGCTTCTTCTACTTGTTCTAATACGAACTCATTCTCTGTCTTGTCCACTGGCGTTTCTAGTATCTCCTTCATGCTACGCTCTTCATTAGATTGTCCACATGGGGCAGTGGTTGGTCCTTGAATGTTCGCGCGTCTAGAAGCTAATTGAATTACTGTTTGCTCCAGTTGTCGAATGGTTGTTTGAAGTTTATTTACTGTTGCCTTGAGGCGAACCTCTGATTCTCTGGGTGATGGATTTGGACATGAAACATAGGGAAGTGGTGGTGCTTGGGAGTGATTGGATTGGAACTGGGGTAGGAAAGGATCATACGGTGGCGAATGGTGAAGAGAAGCTTGTGAGTGTGGTGGTTCGAGGTTATGTTGAGAGGATGGTCTATAGGCACAGGGTGGGGCTTGTTGGTAAATACAAGGTTGTCCACCATGTCTATTTCCTTGGTATGTGGTGCACGAAATTGTGATCATCAATGGCGCCATCAACATGGTACGCTCAATTGTAATCTCAACTTTTTATCACAACTTCGCACAACTAACCAGCAAGTGCACTGGGTCGTCCAAGTAATAAACCTTACGTGAGTAAGGGTCGATCCCACGGAGATTGTTGGTATGAAGCAAGCTATGGTCACCTTGTAAATCTCAGTCAGGCGGATATAGAATGGTTATGGAGTTTTCGAATATTAATAATAAAATAGGGATAGAGATACTTATGTAAACCATTGGTGAGAATTTCAGATAAATGCATGGAGATACTTTCGTCCCTCTAAACCTCTGCTTTCCTGCTGTCTTCATCCAATCAGTCTTACTCCTTTCCATGGCAAGCTTTATGTAAGGACATCACCGTTGTCAATGGTTACTTTTAATCCTCTCTGGAAAATGGTCTGATGCGCTGTCACTGCATGGCTAATCGTCTGGAGGCATCACCCTTGCCAATGTACTTTGCATTAATCTTTGAGGAACAGCAGAGCTCCACACCTTAATCTATGGAGTGCAGAAACTCTACCGTTTGAAAATACATAAGTAATGAAGGGTAGGCATGGCCGAATGGCCAGCCCCAAACGTGATCAATAGATCAAAATATATTCCAAAGATGTCTAATACAATAGTAAAAAGTCCTATTTATAATAAACTAGCTACTAGGGTTTACAGAAGTAAGTAATTGATGCATAAATCCACTTCCGGGGCCCACTTGGTGTGTGCTTGGGCTGAGCTTAAAGTCTACATGTGGAGAGGTCATTCTTGGAGTTGAACACCAGCTTTTGTGCCATTTTGGGCGTTGAACTCCACTTTGCAACTTGTTTCTGGCGCTGGACGCCAGAATTGGGCAGAGAGCTAGCATTGAACGCCAGTTTGCATCATTTAAACTTGGGCAAAGTATAGACTATTATATATTTCTGGAAAGCCCTGGATGTCTACTTTCCAACGCAATTGGAGGCGTGCCATTTGGAGTTCTGTAGCTCCAGAAAATCCATTTTGAGTGCAGGGAGGTCAGAATCCAACAGCATCAGCAGTCCTTCTTCAACCTCTGAATCTGATTTTTGCTCAAGTCCCTTAATTTCAGCTAGAAAATACCTGAAATCACAGAAAAACACACAAACTCATAGTAAAGTCCAGAAATGTGAATTTAACATAAAAACTAATAAAAACATCCCTAAAAGTAACTAGATTCTACTAAAAACATACCAAAAACAGTGCCAAAAAGCGTATAAATTATCCGCTCATCACAACACCAAACTTAAATTGTTGCTTGTCCCCAAGAAACTGAAAATTAAATAGGATAAAAAGAAGAGAATATACTATAAATTCCAAACTATCAATGAAACATAGCTCCAATCAGATGAGCGGGACTTGTAGCTTTTTGCCGCTTGAATAGTTTTGGCATCTCACTTTATCCATTGAAGTTCAGAATGATTGGCTTCTATAGGAACTCAGAGTTCAGATGGTGTTATTGATTCTCCTAGTTCAGTATGATGATTCTTGAACACAGCTATTTTATGAGTCTTGGCCATGGCCCTAAGCACTTTGTTTTCCAGTATTACCACCGGATACATAAATGCCACAGACACATAATTGGGTGAACCTTTTCAGATTGTGACTCAGCTTTGCTAAAGTCCCCAATTAGAGGTGTCCAGGGTTCTTAAGCACACTCTTTTTTTTTTGCTTTGGACCTTGACTTTAACTGCTCAATCTCAAGTTTTCACTTGACAACTTCACGCTACAAGCACATGGTTAGGGACAGCCTGGTTTAGCCGCTTAGACCAGGATGTTATTCCTTTAGGCCCTCCTATCCACTGATGCTCAAAGCCTTGGGATCCTTTTTATTTGCCCTTGCCTTTTGGTTTTAAGAGTTACATGAACTTCTACTTCCTCTTCAATCATGATGCTATGGATCATGATGGCCCGATCCACAGTAACTTCAGATCGGTTGCTAGTGGGGATGATGGAGCGTTGGATGAACTCCAACCATCCTCTAGCCACAGGTTTGAGGTCCAGTCTTCTTAGTTGAACCGGCTTGCCTTTGGAGTCAATCTTCCATTGAGCTCCTTCCACGCATATGTCCATGAGGACTTGGTCCAACCTTTGATTAAAGTTGACCCTTCTAGTGTAGAAGCGTTCATCTCCTTGCATCATAGGCAAGTTAAACGCCAACCTCACATTCTCCGGGCTAAAATCTAAGTATTTCCCCCGAACAATTGTAACATAATTCTTTGGATTCGGGTTCTTACTTTGATCATGGTTCCTAGTGATCCATGCATTGGCATAGAACTCTTGAACCATTAGGATGCCGACTTGTTGGATGGGGTTTGTTAGGACTTCCCAACCTCTTCTTTGGATTTCATGTCGGATCTCCGGATACTCATTTCTTTTGAGCTTGAAAGAGATTTCGGGGATCACCTTCTTCTTGACCACAACATCATAGAAGTGGTCTTGATGAGCTTTGGAGATGAATCTTTCCATCTCCCATGACTCGGAGGTGGAAGCTTTTGTCTTCCCTTTCCCTTTTCTAGAGGATTCTCCGGTCTTAGGTGCCATCAATGGTAATGGAAAAACAAAAAGCTTATGCTTTTACCACACCAAACTTAGAATTTTGCTCGCCCTCGAGCAAGAGAAGAAAGAATAGATGAAGAAGAAGAAAAGAATATGGAGGAGAGGAGGGAGAGGTGAATTCGGCCAAGAAGGGAAGAGAGGGTTGTGTTGTGTGAAAATGAGGAAGAATGGAGGGCTATATATAGGGAAGGGAAGGGGGGTAAGTTTCGGCCATTTAGGGTGGGGTTTGGTGGGAAATTGATTTTGAATTTTGAAGGTAGGTGGAGTTTATGAGGTAGGTTTATGGGGAAGAGTGGATGGATGTGAGTGGTGAAGAGGTGATGGGGAAGAGAGATTGAGGTGATTGGTGAAGGGTTTTGGGGAAGAGTGTTTATGGGATTGTGTGAAAGAGGGGTGAGAAGAAGTGAGTGGAGGTAGGTGGGGATCCTGTGGGGTCCACAGATCTTGAGGTGTTCAAGAATTTACAACCTTGCACCAAATTAGGCATTCAAAATGCTCTTGCACACAACTCTGGGCGTTGAACGCCCATTTGTGGCCCATTTCTGGCGTTGAACGCCAGAACCATGCTTGTTCTGGGCGTTCAGCGCCAGCTCTTCTCTAGGGTGCATTTCTGGCGTTCAAACGCCCAGATGCTGCCTATTTCTGGCGTTCAGCGCCAGAACCATGCTCTGTTCTGGCGCTGAACGCCAGACAGATGCTCCTCCAGGGTGTGATTTTTCTTCTGCTATTTTTGTTAAACCTGTTTCTTCCACCATTATTAAAGCCTTGATGAGGCTTTTGTTGATCCTTCCCTGAGAGATTTGGATGATTTCTCCATGACGGATTATAGGTGTTTCCATAAGGTTCACCTAAGTAACTCACCTCTGCTATTGCAGGGTTTTCAGGATCATAGGCCTCTTCTTCAGAAGGTGCCTCTTGAGTACTGTTGGATGCAGCTTGCATTCCATTCAGACTCTGAGAGATCATATTGACTTGCTGAGTCAATATTTTATTCTGAGCCAATATGGCATTCAGAGTATCAATTTCAAGAACTCCCTTCTTCATAGGCGTCCCATTACTCACAGGATTCCTCTCAAAAGTGTACATGAACTGGTTATTATTAACCATGTCAATGAGTTCTTGAGCTTCTGCAGGCGTTTTCTTTAGGTGAATGGATCCACCTGCAGAAGTATCCAATGACATCTTAGCTAATTCAGACAGACCATCATAGAATATATCCAGGATGGTCCATTCTGAAAGCATGTCAGAAGGACACTTTTTGGTCAGTTCTTTGTATCTCTGCCAAGCTTCATAGAGGGATTCACCTTCTTTCTGTCTGAAGGTCTGAACATCCACTCTAAGCTTACTAAGCTTTTGAGGAGGAAAGAACTTGGCTAAGAAAGTCGTGACCAGCTTATCCCAAGAGTTCAGGCTATCTTTGGGTTGAGAGTCCAACCACACTCTAGCTCTGTCTCTTACAGCAAAAGGGAAAAGCATGAGCCTGTAGACTTCAGGATCTACTCTATTAATCTTAACAGTATCACATATCTGCAAGAATTCAGTTATGAACTGAAAAGTATCTTCAGATGGAAGTCCATGAAACTTGCAGTTTTGCTGCATCAGAGAAACTAATTGAGGTTTCAGCTCAAAGTTGTTTGCTCCAATGGTAGGAATGGAGATGCTTCTTCCATGTAAATTAGAATTTGGTGCAGTAAAGTCACCAAGCATCCTCCTTGTATTATTATTATTTTCGGCTGCCATCTCCTCTTCCTGTTCGAAAATTTCTGAAAGGTTGTCTCTGGACTGTTGTATTTTAGCTTCTTTTAGTTTCCTTTTCAGAGTCCTTTCAGGTTCTGGATCTACTTCAACAAGTCTATTCTTGTCTTTGCTCCTGCTCATATGATAAAGAGGGATAGAAAAATAATAATAATAATAGGGATCCTTTTTACCACAGTATAGAGGTCCCTGTGTGAGTAGAAGAAGAAAAGAAGGAAAATTTGAACACAGATGGAAGAGGAGGTTCGAATTTGGGTGAGATGAAGTGTTAGTAGATAAACAAATAGAAGAAGATGAGAGGGGGAAGTGAATTTTCGAAAATAATTTTTGAAAAAGAGTTAGTGGTTTTCGAAAATAGTTTTTTTTTTTTTTTGAAAAAGGTTAGTAATTTTTTTTGAAATTTTAAAATCAAAAGTTAAAATAATTAGTTAATTAAAAAGAAATTTTGAAAAAGAGGGAAGATATTTTCGAAAATTAGAGAGAGAGAGTTAGTTAGGTAGTTTTGAAAAAGATAAGAAACAAACAAAAAGTTAGTTAGTTGGTTGAAACAAATTTGGAAATCAATTTTGAAAAGATAAGAAGATAAGAAGTTAGAAAAGATATTTTAAAATCAAATTTTGAAAAAGATAAGATAAGAAGATATTTTTGAAAAGATATGATTGAAATTAGTTTTGAAAAAGATTTGATTTTTAGAATCACAATTAATGACTTGATTCATAAGAAATCACAAGATATGATTCTAGAACTTAAAGTTTGAATCTTTCTTAACAAGCAAGTAACAAACTTGAAATTTTTGAATCAAAACATTAATTGATGATGATATTTTCGAAAATTATGAGATAAAAGTAAGAAAAAGATTTTTGAAAAATATTTTTAAAAATTTTCGAAAATAAATAAGAAAAGTGAAAAAGATTTGATTTTTGAAAAAGATAAGATTTTTAAATTGAAAATTTGATTTGACTCATAAAAACAACTAGATTTTAAAAATTTTTGAAAAAGTCAAATCTAATTTTCGAAATTTTAAGAGAGAAAAAAGGAAAGATATTTTTTTTATTTTTGAATTTTTAATGATGAGAGGGAAAAACATGAAAAAGACTCAATGCATGAAAATTTTGGATCAAAACAATGAATGCATGCAAGAATGCTATGAATGTCAAGATGAACACCAAGAACACTTTGAAGATCAAGATGAACATCAAGAACTTATTTTTTGAAAATTTTTATATGCAAAGAAAACATGCAAGACACCAAACTTAGAAATCTTTCATGTTTAGACTCTATGGATGCAAAAATGCATATGAAAAATACCATACAACACAAGACAAGAAAACATCAAGATCAAACAAGAAGACTTACCAAGAACAACTTGAAGATCATGAAGAATACTATGAATGCATGAATTTTTCGAAAAATGCAAGATGAATATGCAATTGACACCAAACTTTCAACTTGACTCAAGACTCAAACAAGAAACATGAAATATTTTTGATTTTTATGATTTTATGATTTTTTGTATTTTCTTTTAATTTTTTTCGAAAATCATTTTGAAAAAAGAAAAAATAAGGATTCCAAAATTTTTAATATGAATTCTAGGAATCTTATGCTCTTTAGTCTAAAGCTCCAATCAAAGGGTCAGGCATGGCTTAATAGCCAGCCAAGCTTTAGTATGTAACTCAGACATGACACGCCTGACATACCCTATCTAGAAGAATTGGACATGGCTTTACAGCCATCCATGCTTCAACATGCTTCATGAAACACTATAATTCATTTTTAAAAATTCTGAAGAAAAATATATTTTTTTGAAAACATTTTTTTTTTGAAAACAAAGGAGAAACTTTTGAAAGGTTTTTGAAAAATTTTTTTTGAAAATAAAACAAAAAGAAAATTACCTAATCTGAGCAACAAGATGAACCGTCAGTTGTCCAAACTCGAACAATCCCCGGCAACGGCGCCAAAAACTTGGTGCACGAAATTGTGATCATCAATGGCGCCATCAACATGGTACGCTCAATTGTAATCTCAACTTTTTATCACAACTTCGCACAACTAACCAGCAAGTGCACTGGGTCATCCAAGTAATAAACCTTACGTGAGTAAGGGTCGATCCCACGGAGATTGTTGGTATGAAGCAAGCTATGGTCACCTTGTAAATCTCAGTCAGGCGGATATAGAATGGTTATGGAGTTTTCGAATATTAATAATAAAATAGGGATAGAGATACTTATGTAAACCATTGGTGAGAATTTCAGATAAATGCATGGAGATGCTTTCGTCCCTCTAAACCTCTGCTTTCCTGTTGTTTTCATCCAATCAGTCTTACTCCTTTCCATGCCAAGCTTTATGTAAGGACATCACCGTTGTCAATGGCTACTTTTAATCCTCTCTGGAAAATGGTCCGATGCGCTGTCACTGCATGGCTAATCGTCTGGAGGCATCACCCTTGCCAATGGCTGCATCCTATCCTCTTGTGAAAATGGTCCAAATGCTCTGTCACAGCATGGCTAATCATCTGAGGTTCTCGATCATGCTGGAATAGGATTCACCCTCCTTTTGCGTCTGTCACTACGCCCAGCAATCGCGAGTTTGAAGTTTGTCACAGTCATTCAATCCCAGAGTCCTACTCGGAATACCACAGACAAGGTTTAGACTTTCCGGACTCTCATGAATGGCCATCCATGGGTTCTAACTTATACCACGAAGACATTTAATAACTCGGACTCGGTCCCCTGTATTAGATATTCAAGAGATATCCATCCAATTGAAGGTAGAACAGAAGTGGTTGTCAGGCACGCGTTCATAGGGAATGATGATGATTGTCACGTTCATCACATTCAGGTTGAAGTGCGAATGAATATCTTAGAAGCGGAATAAGTTGAATTGAATAGAAAACAGTAGTACTTTGCATTACTTCATGAGGAACAGCAGAGCTCCACACCTTAATCTATGGAATGCAGAAACTCTACCGTTTGAAAATACATAAGTGATGAAGGGTAGGCATGCCGAATGGCCAGCCCCAAACGTGATCAATAGATCAAAATATATTCCAAAGATGTCTAATACAATAGTAAAAAGTCCTATTTATAATAAACTAGCTACTAGGGTTTACAGAAGTAAGTAATTGATGCATAAATCCACTTCCGGGGCCCACTTGGTGTGTGCTTGGGCTGAGCTTGAAGTCTACACGTGGAGAGGTCATTCTCGGAGTTGAACGCCAGCTTTTGTGCCATTTTGGGCGTTGAACTCCACTTTGCAACTTGTTTCTCGCGCTGGACGCTAGAATTGGGCAGAAAGCTGGTGTTGAACGCCAGTTTGCGTCATCTAAACTTGAGCAAAGTATGAACTATTATATAATGCTGGAAAGCCCTAGATGTCTACTTTTCAACGCAATTTGAAGCGCGCCATTTTGAGTTATGTAGCTCCAGAAAATCCATTTTGAGTGCAGGGAGGTCAGAATCCAACAGCATCAGCAGTCCTTCTTCAACCTCTGAATCTGATTTTTGCTCAAGTCCCTCAATTTCAGCTAGAAAATACCTGAAATCACAGAAAAACACACAAACTCATAGTAAAGTCCAGAAATGTGAATTTAACATAAAAACTAATAAAAATATCCCTAAAAGTAACTAGATTCTACTAAAAACATACTAAAAACAGTGCCAAAAAGCGTATAAATTATCCGCTCATCAGTATGCATTGTTAAACGGTCTTTGTCCATGATATCTTGGAGGGTGTTGTTGCCTAGAGGGTTGATCAGATCCTCTTAGCTCCATCCATCTTTGATTGCTCTGACCTTGATGCATGTTCCTGTTATAACTTTCATTCCTTTCAACAACATTAGAACCAAACTCAAAGCGAAAGGGGTGAGAATTCATAGTAGCTAAAAGAAATAAAGAGGGGAAAAAGAAAGACAACTAAACAAGTAAAAAGAAAAATATTTACAATAACCAATAATAAGGCACACGATTGCAGTTCCCCAGCAACGGCGCCATTTTGACGAAGGTGGTTTTTGCTAGTAAAGAATTTGTAAAAATAGTCGCGTTGTAGATATAGTTTCTAAACCAACAGAAATCCCTTCGTACAAACGTTTTGGGTGTCACAAGTAACAAACCCCTTTTTAAATTGTTAACCGAAGTATTCAAACCTCTGGTCGTCTTCTCAAGGAACTGCAGGGAAGTATGTTCTTATTATTGGCTATAAAGATTGTAAATCGGGGTTTAGAGGATGAGAAGCAAGTGATTTAAATGACAAATAAAGTAAATGAAGAACAAGTAATTTAAATAGCAAGTAAATTAAATAAATGACTGTAAATAAGCTTTTGGCAAGGTATGAGAAATTAGAGGTCCTATCCTAGCTATCCTTATCAAAGATGATGATAATTGAATCTTAATTCCGCTTTGTTAACCTTTACTAAAGTAAAGGAAGGTCAAAGGATTAATTAATTGATCTTCGAATCCTATTTATTTCCTAAGAAAATATTGGGATTATTGAAGCTCAAATTAACAAAGATAACAATTGTCAAGCATGTTTGAGTTTGATAGCTCCTGAGTTACTAATTTCTTAACCAAGACCAAAAGGGAGAAAAATAAATCTATAGAAATAAAAATGCCTTCAGATTGGGAATGACAGTAACATAAATAAAAGAAAGCGATATTAAACTGAAATACCTCAAATAACATTAATTCAAAATAGTAATCTGTAACATGGGAGTATTCATAAATTCAATTATAAAAGTAAACAAGCAACTAAAGCAATGAATAAAAGTAAAAGGGAAGCTTAAAGTAAAGGAATATTAAAATCTGGGATCGAGAGTTACTCCTAAAGAGAGAAGTCCTAAATCCTAATCCTAAAGAGAGAGAGAATCTCTCTCTAAACTAAATCTAAATCATGAAAACAAAACTAAAGTGGTCACTCTCTGTGAATGGATGCATTCCCTCACTTCATAACCTCTGGTCTATGCCTTCTGGACTTGGACTTGGGCCAAAAAGGGCTTCAGAAATCGCTGGGAGCGTTTTCTGCAATTTCTGGTGCATGGCCTCTGTCACGCGTCCGCGTGGGTCACGCGGTCGCCTCGTTTGGAGCTTTTCCTTGCCACGCGATCGCGTCAGTCATGCGGCCGCGTCGCTGCTTCTTTGCGCTTGGCATGCGTCCGCGTCGCCCATGCGATCGCGTGGATGCCAATTTCTTCAGAAGCTCCGTTTTGTGCTCTCCTTCCATTTTTGTATGTTTCCTTTCTATCCTTTAAGTCATTCCAATCTTAGAAGATCTGAAAACTACTCAACACACTAATCACGGCATCAAATGGAATTAAAGGTGATTAAAATAATTAATTTAAAAGCATAAGAAACATGTTTTTCACATACATCACATAATAAGGAAGGAAAAGTAAAACCATGCAATTAACATGAATAAGTGGGTGAAGGATTGAATAAATCACTCAAACTAAGCACAAAATATATCATAAAATATGGATTTATCAGGGTCCACCGTAACTATTGTCTGGGAATGCATTGTAGAATGGTCGTTGTCCCTGGTACTTTGGAAAGTGCTATTGCCGAAAGGGTTGATCAGATCCTCGTGGCTCCTTCCATCTTTGATTGTTTCGACCTTGACACATGTTCCTTTTATAGCTTCCATTCCTTTCAACAATATTAGAACCAAACTCAAAGCGACGGGGGTGAGAACTCATAGTAGCTAATAAAAATTAAAAACAAAAATAAAAACAAATAAACAAGCAAAATAAAATATTTACAATAACCAATAATAAGGCACACATTTGCAATTCCCTGGCAACGGTGCCATTTTGACAAGTGGACTTTTGCCAGTAAAGAATTTAATAAAAATAATCACATTGTAAGTATAGTTTCTAGACCAACAAGGAATCCTTTCGTTCAAAAACTTTGGTTGTCACAAGTAACAAAACCCAATAAAATTGATAACCGAAGTATTGAAACCTCGGGTCGTATCTCAAGGAATTGCAAGGAAGTGTGTTTATTATTGGTTATGGAAAAAGGTATATCTTTGGGTTTTTGGAATAGGGAACAAGTAATTTAAATGGCAAGAAAAATAAATTAATAATTAGAAAAATTCTGGGCAAGGTATGAGAACTGGAAATCCCATCCTAGTTATCCTTATCAGGTGTGATGAGAATTGTTTATTGCTCCCACTTAGTTAACCCTTACTAAATAAAGGAAAGTCAAGTGGACCAATCAACTTGATTCCTCAAGTCCTAGTCAATTCCTATGGAAAGACTAGCTTTAGAGGGATCCAAATCAATCAACAATTTCCAATTTTCAATCAACTGATGAGTTTGATAACTCAAGTGTCACCAATTACTTAACCAAAAGCCAAAAGGGGAAAATTCTAAATTATTTATATAAGAAAGCAATCATAAATCTGAAATACCTCAAATTGCATTTAAACATAAATTCAAATCTAACATGGAAAGGTTCATAAGCCAATTTGGCAACATAAGTAATTAACAAGTAAAAGCATTAGAGTAAATAAAAGTAGAAGAAAAATATAAATTAAAGTAACATTGAACCTGGAATGAAGAAATAACCATAAACTAAGAGGAATCATAATTCTAAAACCTAAGAGAGAGGAGAGAGCCTCTCTCTCTAGAAAACTACATCTAAAATCTAAAATTATGAATATGAATGTTGTATTATGAATGGATGGATTCTCCCACTTTATAACCTCTAATCTGTATTTTTTGGGCCAAAAACTGGGTCAAAAACAGCCCAAAAATCGCTGGGAACGAATTCTGCCACGCTGATTTTCTGCAGAACGACATGTCCGCGTGATTCACGCATGTGCGTCATTTTTCTGTAGGCCACTATATCAAATTATATATAATTTCGAAACCCCAAACGTTAGCTTTCCAACGCAACTGGAACCGCCTCATTTGGACCTCTGTAGCTCAAGTTATGACCATTTGAGTACGAAAAAGTCAGGGCTGACAGCTTTGCAGTTTTCTTCAACTTCTTGTATTCCTTCCATTTTTGCATGCTTCCTTTCCCTCCTCTAAGTCATTCCTGCCCTGTAAACTCTGAAATCACTTAACACACATATCATGGCATCGAATGGTAATAAGAGGGGATTAAACATAGAAAATTATTATCAAAGAAACATGTTTTCAATCATAGCACAAAATCAGAACGGAATTAGTAAAACCATGCATGTTGTATGAACAAGTGCATGAAAGATTGATAAAATCAACTCAGTTGAGCACAAGATAAACCATAAAATAGTGGTTTATCAATTTTCTTTCTTAAATTAGTTGTTGCATTTGCATGTTTGATTGCATGTTTGTTTGATTTTGTGCATATTCTACCACTGCTTGGTTGAAGTGATGAATTCTTTTCCAAGAAATTATTTTATAGCATTTCACTAATTTGAATTAAATTTTTTATTGAACTTGTTTGAAGAAATATTATATTGGAACATGGTTTAGAGCTCGAACACACAAAACCAGTAAGATTTTGAGCCTATTTAATTGGTTGCATTTTATCAACCAATGTTTTATTTTGGTGTGTGTTGTTTTCTCTAAAATTGTGATCTTTGTCTTGCTTAATTCTATATTTCCATTATTTGATGTATGCATGCACTTATATGATTAAGGCCTTGTTTCACTGAGCTTACATACCCATATGGCCTTAACCTTTTCATTATCCTTTGTAAACCAATGTTGAACCTTTTAGCCCCATCTATTCTTTACTTTATCTCATCACTAACTCTAAGAATAAAATAATAATGTCCCTAATTTGAATCCTTGGTTAGCTTAGACTAGTGAGAGTGCTCATAATTTAAGTGTGAAAAAATTGGGTTTGGAAACATTTGGTTTGAGAACTGGGTGTTGTATATTCCTGTGAAAATGTGCAAAACAATAGTTGAGCACATATTATTGCATTCAACAATGTAATCATATGCATTGAGAAAAACAAAAGAAAAGAAAAGAAAAATAAAAAGGAAAAAAAAAAAGAGAAAAAAAGAGCAAATAATAAAAAGGGGACAAAATGCCCCAAAGTAAATGGTGATAGCAATGCATACGAGTTGTACTCAAATTAGGATGCATGAATATGTGGCAAAACATAGTTAATGGGTAGTTAGGCTTTATATTATGATTACATGGATTGTCCTAAGTTAGGTGAGAAGTTTAGGTTAATTAAGGATTCAGATTTTAGTCTACTTGACCAAATATAATTCTACCTTGACCTTAACCCCATTACAACCCTTAAAAGACCTCTTGATATGCATTAAATTTCTGTTGATTGGTAGAAGAAGAGCAAGTCTTAGAAAGCAAGGTTAGTAGAGAGTTGAGAGAGTCGAACCTTAAACACTTGAGTAATTAGAGTGTATACACTTCCAATGAGGGTTCGATGCTCGATTCCTTGTTCCCGGCTTTCATGAGCTATCTTCTTTTGCAAGTTTACTTGTACCTTATTTTATGATTTGAATTAGTGAGATCCAGTTCATATTTCTTCTTGAAGGATTTGTTTACTTTTAACCTAGTAGGTAAAAGCATTTTTCATTTAGTTGTTATCATATAGATAGGTTGCATTTCATACTTTCTACCGTTCCTCTTCACTCTTTTGGTTCTCTTGAGCTTAGCATGAGGACATGCTAATGTTTAAGTGTGGGGAGATTGATAAACCCCATTTTTAGAGTTTATCTTATGCTTAATTGAAGAGTGTCTACAAAATTTTCGTCGGGATGAGTTATACGTCGACAATGAGAGAACAAGGGGGTGGGTACCTGTAAAAGGCACTCCGACGCTCAAGTTAGTAAGTGAGTAATAGGCTTTGCAAATTGCAATAATATGAACAATCTTCTTATCCCTTTCCTTTATATCTGAAATGAAGAGTAACAATTATGTCTTCGAGTAAATGATGCTTTAAACAAAGAGTAATAGTGTGTCCGAGTGTTTTGGTCCTTGTATGAGTGACTGTTACTAACAGCCGATTTATGACATTAATAGCCGAGTTATAACGTATAACCAACGTATAACAGTCATATTACAGCCCCTAAGCTTGATGGTTTTTTGATGAAACAGGTTGAGCTTTTATTGGGTTATAACTCGGCATTTTGATAGGCATGTGGATCTCCCAGCTTAACTTGTTTGATCAAAGTAAATTTCAAAGAATGTAAAGAGTGAAACAATTAAATGGGAAAGTGTAAGTTTTTCTTGAAAAAGAAAAAAGAAAAAAGAAAAGTGGTATTGTCATTAAATGGGTAATAACTGGCGCTCCAATTTCGAAGGTAAGTGGAAACCGTTGGTTTTGATAGAAGCAACGGTTGTGATTAAAGATATGGAAGTGAACCGTTGGTTTTGATAGAAGCAACGGTTGTGATTAAAGCAACTTCAGTTTATTAAAGACGTTGGCAAGAGTGAAACATGAGTAAAAGAGGTCAGTTTCTCTTTTATTTTTGGTTCTAATTTCTTCATCTTTTTTTACCGTTTTCTTTCAGAAAAATATGGGTGAGAAAAGGGAAAAGAAAGACTGGAAGATGTTGATGATGGTTCTTACAATTGGGATAGTGAGAATGTGAAAATTTGAGGTTCTTTGTTTGTAGACACGGGTAGTGTGGCTGAGATTGATTTTTCAAAAATAGTTAGGAAAGGTTCTAGGATATGGGTTGAGTTGCTTCTGTAACAGCCTACCATACAAAGCTTTATGCTTAAGTAGTAAAACAGAGGTGGTATGGTATTACGACCTCTAAAATATAT
>NC_029785.2:73663248-73675255 GCF_000816755.2 Arachis ipaensis | reverse complement strand
ATATATATATAATAGTAGTTGAAAGAATTTAATACTTGAGGAGCCTTGAAGGAAGGTTTAAGCAAATTCGCGAAAAGAAAAGCACAACGCTCACGTAACAGAAACTTGCGTACGAAGGAAGTAAGGACATATACATATAATAAGATCGGAGTGTCAAAGATACAGAACATCGAGCTCCAGGCTCAACCTGTAAAGCCAAGGCCAGCCGGAGAATATCATATACATACAACCCGGATAATCCAAAATACATAAAGTAAACTCCTAGTTCTCCAAAAAAGCCTCTAAGAGGGACAAAAGCGAAACATATAAAGGGAGAAATCTATACATATATATACATATACATAACAATACCCAAAAGACCATATCCCAACTTCGCTTGCGACAGAAAACTCCAGACGCCTAGCGAAGTGCCTCTCGACTTGGATCTGAAAAAGACAACATATGTATGGGATGAGAACCGGAGGTTCTCAACATGGTAATGGTGCCAACATACATAATATATAAGGTCCCGGAAAAGCCAGAGGCGATCCTAGAAATCCTACACTCAGATTTAAAACTTAAAGAATAAGCTAAACCAGATTTTGGGTATATAATCTAAGGTCTTTAAGTTTATAACTCAAATCCTAACTTAACCCTTCAAATCCTACTTCTTCCAGCCCTCTGAAACACTAGTGGAACAGTCCTCATCACTCATCCGCCAGACAAGGGACATCTCAATTGCATAGACAAATAATATAGGCAAAGAAAACACAAATAGAATGCAGTTACAGCAGGTAAAATATATATCAAGTAGACATAGTAATTCAAATAGGCAATCCCAAGTAAAGCAAACTCAAACAAGACACACAAATGCATATGATGTATGCCTTTCCTACTGGCCGTAAGCTCATGTGTCGGTTATACTGCCAGAACCTGACACATTTCGGTAGCTAACCCAAATGCCGTCTTTCATCTGTGCATCTCCAGGAGGCATAACATCGGGGGATTAGTTTCCTGCCACCTTTCCTTAGTGAGGCCGTGCCAGACCAATCGAGAGATTAGTGCCCTACCATCTTGCAGATAGAGAGAGAATGTGAAGGAAAACGTCGGGGGATTAGTGTCCTACCACCTTCCTCACATCCCACGCAATACAATCACAAGGAATATGGGAGAATGAATCGAGGGATTAGCGCCCTACCGCTTTCCCGACATTTAACACATCATAATCATAGAAAATGCAGGGGAAAAAGATCGAGGGATTAAAGCCATACTGCCTTTCCCACATCCAACTCATCAATATCATCATTTCTATTAATTATGTCTCATTCATTACTCATACATTCATACATTTCCACACTTTCTCAAATATTTCACATCATATCATTTTATAATAATTCATATCATATATCACCTTATTCACCCTTCCCAGTTCAATTCCTTCACTTCACAACCCTCTTCTATGGGTTCACTCTATTTTCTAAGTTTATAGACTAGGTATCGGACCATAGAGGGTAGCTACAGAGATTTGAAAAGTTAGAGGATTGGCTAAACTCTGTAAAAATATCATATTTTTGCCAAACAGGGGTTCTACGTATGCGAGATTCCCCTTCGTGTACACGAACTATCAGAGTCGCATATGTAGCCATGTCCTGCAAATGCAAGTGTCTGAGGCAGAAGAGAATGCTCACGTCGCGACTATGCTTCCGCATACACGAACCCCATTTCCTTCAAAAGCTCCTAAAACCATATTTTCGCACCAAATTCGAACGCGCATAACTTTTTTATTTTAATTAAATGATTTTCCTTCCGTTATTTGAACGGCATAATCCTCATGGATCCAATTTTTATTTGAAATAAGTTTGACAAAATTTAAGGGTCCAGAAGCTGAGTAATGGCTCACCGAAGTTGGTCAAAAATTCACTTTTTTCCAAAACACCAAAACCTCTATTCTTTCCAAATTCCCAATTCAAAACCTACATTTCACTTCTCAAAACAATATCAAAATTACTTAAAATAGTTACACATCCATTCCATTCCTTCCACAATATTCTAATTATATATATATATATATATATATTCAATAACTAATTAACTAAACCAACAACAATTACATTGCCACAACATGCCAACACATATATTCATCATATCACACATCAATTACACACCAATATACATTTATTCACTAATCAAATCAACAACCAAATTCAATTCAAGATTATCCTATGGTCATCTAGCCTAAGTTTTCACGTTACATTATATATTACCTACGAGAAACCAAAACTATACCTTGGCTGATTCCTCCCTAAAGTCAAAGCACCTCAAATATCACTTTCCTCAAGTGTCTAAAATCCTGAATCCTCACCAAACAAAAATCCAACCTCCATGGTTCGCTTCCTAGTCACTGATATCACCAAATTTGTCTGCAAAACATATATCTCACTCTAATTCCACATAAATACCACAAAAATTAAAATAGGGTTCATAATCATTAATAATTCACAAGAGTTAGTGGTTCCTCACCTTACCGATAGAAATTTAGGACAAGACCCAGCAAGCCCACAAAGCTAATTTGATCCTAAACACCAAAATCACATAATCTCTCAAAATCAAAACCACAATTTTTTGAAATTGGGGGGAGAGTGGCTGAGTAAGAAATTGCCATATTCTTATCAAATTTCTTAGTAAATTTTGTAGAAAATTTCGAGACGAATGCGTGGCCGCTGACGGCTCGTCAATTGAAACTCCGGATTGAAAGTTATGGACGATTAAATTTTTGGAGACGTTAGGATTTTGGTTTTTTAAACACTGCTCTCTCTTCTTCAACACATTCCATGAGTGAAATGGGAAGAAAGCTTCATATGGGTGTTTTATAGGTTGGGCCTTGGGTTCAGTTTAGGTTCGGTCTAACCGGTTCAGCCCGTTCGACCCAATTTTGGGCCAAAACCTTTAAAATTAGTGTCAAAATCTATATTTTAATTATTTATATTTCATTAAAATATAAAATTAAATTTTCTAATTTCTTTGATTAATAATTAATTTATTAGCTAATTATTCACTAATTACGTAGGGTTTACATCCTACCCCCTAATAGAAATTTTCGCCCTCAAAAATTTTGGCTACTAAAGAAAGCAGCGGGAGCATTCTCTGAACACCTCACCCAGGTCTGTGAGACGCCATTTAGTTCCTATTCACACCAAACAAGTGATATCAAATTGATGAGTCTTTAAATCTAAAAGAGGAGTTAGACTTGAAAGAGATTGTTATTTTGGATCTTAAAAAGAAATTGGCTGAAAAAGATGAAGAGTTGAAATTGGAGAAGAGTAACCATGATTAACATGTAAAGTTGTTGAAGAAAAAGGAAAGTGATCTTTCCAATTTGTATGAACAAGTTGTTGAAGTTACTGTGAAGCTGAAGAATATGGAGAAGGGTCGTGAGATCGTGATTTTAGATGCCTTTGGTGAAGGATTTAAACGTGCTGTTACTCAAGCAAAGTTGTTAGCCTCCGAGAGTGATTTCTCGGCGATGGATCCGAGCAAAGTTGTTCGAGATAGAATTTTGGTAGATAATGAGGATACTACCGAGGATGAGGATTACAACCTATCAAATTGATGTTTTGAAGTTTGTTGAAAAAAACTTTTGAATGGTTTGATGTAACTGACTCTTACCAATTTGTCTTGGATTTTTTAGGATTTGTAATAGGTAGGTTTTGAACTGATTTTTTTTTTATAATATTTAATCACTATTTGATGATATGATCTTCATTTGATGAGTTTGGATTTGACTTTTTCCAAGTTGTTTTGGCTATTTGAAATAGATAGTTGGTTGAGACTGATCTCTTTTGGATAATATTTGACTATTTGATATTTGATGAATTAGTAGAAAGATGTTTGATTGATGAGTTAGACAATGGATATTTTGGATTGACACTGATGTATTGGTCCCAATTTTTGACAGGGGTTTGATAGATTGAATTGTTTGGACGAGAATATCTCGTTATTTCACCTTTGTTTGGTGATTTGATTGATGATTGAGTTTGATTGCGCATGTTTAAACGATGCAAATTTGAATTTGAAAAATTATCACAAATAGATAAGTGTTTGTGGTTGTTCGATTATTGATGGAACAACTTAGTTGACTGTAGGTAGTCATAGTTCGGATAGATGTAGATCGGAATATAGTTGATATAAATGGGAAGAAAAAGAAATAGTTGATATAGATTGGTCTTTCTTTGGCCATAACGAATTGTTATATGACCTTTGCTTACAAAGGTGCAAGTAGGCTTGTCTCGTTAAAACCTCTCCAAGAAAAATCCTTTTCAAAAAAAAAAAATCTTGTGTGTAGGAAAAAGAGGACATGCTTGTCCCTGTTTTTTTAGCTATAATATTGCTTTAAAGAGGAAATGTTCCAAGCGTTCGGTAACATCATACCATCTAGAGATTTGACCTTGTAAGCTCTATTTCTGAGGACTTCAAGGATTCTGAGTGGACATTCCCATTTGGCAACAAGTTTCCCATGGGATGGAGGTCGTCTGGCTTGCTCGGTCTTTCTGAGTACTAAGTCTCCAACTTGAAATGAACGAGGATTGACCTTTTGATTATACCACCGAGCTATGTTTTGCTGCATTGCTCGGTGGTGTACGGAGACTATGGCTCGGACTTCTTCAATTAAATCGAGTTTAGTTCTCTGAGTTTTGTCATGATTGGTTGCTTGTGTTCTTATTGAGGATTGAGAGATCTCCAAAGAAATCATTGCATCATACCCATAAACTAAGCAGAACGGGGTTTCCTTGGTAATAGAATGTGTAGTGGTGTTATAACCCCAAAGTATTTCTAGAATCATCTTGGTCCAAAGTCCTTTTGCATCATCTAATTTCTTTCTCAAGCATATAGGACAATTTTGTTTGCAGCTTCGGCTAATCTATTAGTCTGCAGATGTTCAACTGAAGAGAAATGTTGTTTGATTTTTAAGTGCTGTAAAAAAGATGTGAAATTATGGTTGACAAACTGACGATCATTGTCAGTAATAATATGATGAGGTATACCAAATCTGCATATAATATGTTTGTAAACAATGGAAATCATTTGTTGTGATGTGATTTGTCCAATGACTGTGCCTCAATCCATTTGAAAAAAAATAGTCAATTGCCACAACTAAAAATTTTACCTGTCCTGGTACAATAGGAAAAGGGCCGACGATGTTGATCCCCCATTGGTACAATGGCCAACTTACCTCAGAGTGATGTAATAGCTCAGCTGATACATGTATGATTGG
This sequence comes from Arachis ipaensis, assembly GCF_000816755.2. Lineage (NCBI taxonomy): Eukaryota > Viridiplantae > Streptophyta > Magnoliopsida > Fabales > Fabaceae > Arachis > Arachis ipaensis. The sequence goes on along the minus strand of NC_029785.2, from coordinate 73,670,004 downwards.
AGCATATTTTTGATAATTTGTATAGGTTTTCACCTTTTGATGACAGTCTTTCTGTAAGCTCAGCTAAAAAAACTCAACTTGAAGAATTTTGGGGGAAAAGGTTCGTGCCCCTATATGTGTGCTGCATATTCCTTCATGAACCTCGATCAAGAAAAGATTGACTTCTGACCTATTTAGATATTTTAAGAGAGGACTAGTATAGCCTCACCTATATAGGTTATTGTTTAACAATATAAAGAATGGAGCTTGTTTCTTGAATATTTTCAAATTAGTGATTTCAGGGGAAATATTTCTAGTTTTTAGATAATGGATATAAGGCCATCGCTAATCATCCTTGTCAGCGATATGATAAATGTTAATAAAATGGATGCTGGGTGTAATCAAAGTGGATTTAAAAGAGTAGCAGTGTGTGATTGTGTACTGGCGAGCTTTGACAGAATGTCAGCTCAGTGATTTTGTTCCTTGGGAATATGATGGATTTCAAATTTTGAAAAATGAGATATGAGTATTTTGACAACATCTAAATTTTTTGTTAAAAGAGGATCTTTTACTTGAAAAGATTGATTACTTGTTGTACTACTACTAAAGAGTCACAGTGTACCTTTATTATTGAAATATTTAATTGGATAGGTAACCTTAAGCCGAAAATGAGTGCTTCATATTCGGCTTGATTGTTGCTAGCCTTGAAGGAGAAGTGTAGAGAATGTTCCAAAACTATTGCATTGGTGTCTTCTAGAAGAATTCTTGCTCTTGAGTACTAAGAGTTAGAAGCGTCATCGATGTATAGTGTCTATTCTGCTGGCATATCATCGGGAGTGGGAGCAGTAAATTCAGTAACAAAGTCGGCGAGGTATTGTGATTTGATTGAGCCTCGGGATTGATATCTGATATCAAACTCGGATAATTTGATAGACCATTTTATTAGTTGTCCAACTAATTCTGATTTTGTGAGCACTTGTCGTAGAGGTTGCTCAGTTCAGACACTGATGGTATGGCTCTAGAAATAAGGTCGGAGACGCCTAGCTAAGAATACTAAGGCAAGGGCGAGCTTATCTATCTTTGGGTAGCGAAGCTCGACGTTTTGCAGTAATTTGCTAATGAAGTACACAAGTTGTTGCATCTTGTTCCTTTTTGTAACAAGAGCAGAACTAATTCCCCAGTCATTAATAGATAGATAAAGACACAACTCTTCCCAAGTTCAGGTTTTTGCAAAATAGAAAGTTTTGAAAGCATAGTTTTTAAATTTGAAAAAGTAGTTTCACATTCATGATCCCATTTAAAGTTGTTTTTCTTTTTAAGTGATTGAAAAAAGTAGAAATAATTGGAAGCTAAACAAGGTAAGTATCTTAATAAAGCAGCAAGTCTTCCTGTTAATCGTTGCACTTCTTTGACTGTTTGAGGACTTTGCATTTCCAGAACAGCTCGGTATTTTTCAGGGTTTGCCTTTATACCTCAGCCTGTCAGCATAAAGCCGAGGAATTTACCTCTTTGGACACCAAAGGCACATTCCTCAAGGTTTAACCTCATGTTGTGTTTTCAGATTTGTGCGAAAAATCTCCACAAGATTATCTACGTGAGATTTGCCAACTTTGGTTTTGGCGGCCATGTCATCAACATAGACTTCGATGTTCCAACCAATTTTCTTAACGAATATTTTGTCCATAAGTCGTTGATAAGTAGCCCTTGCATTCTTAAGTCCAAAATGCATAATTTTACAGCAAAAATTACCGTATTCAATTATAAAAGCAGTTTTATCTTGGTCTGAGTGAGGTCGATCCCACGAGGGTTGATGGATCAAGCAACTTTAGTGAAATGATTAGTCTAGTCAAACTAACAAGTGATGGATTGAGTGAAATTGGATCAACAGAAAATAATTTGCAGGAAATTTAAAGTGCTGAATGTAAATTGCTTGAGACTTAAATGACAAGAAACTTAAATTGCATCAAATGTAAAGGGCTTTAGGTGCAGGGAAATTAAAGAGAGCAGTAAATCAAGCAATTGAAATGTACTCAAGGATAATTAACAGAAAAAAAATTTCATTAGGGATTAGAGATATCATAATCCACAATGAATCAAATGGGTCTCAACTCCTTTCTCAATCATATGAGTAGATCTACGGCGGATTGTAGTTGATTGGATCCCAATTCCTTTGCAATCCAATCTCTCTAATTACAATCAATCTTGCTATTTCCTTGATCCAATTGTCATGAGAAGAGGTTAAGTACATGTCTCTCATCCATAAGCCATACTCACTCTCAAGATCTCAATTCCTCCCGAATGGTGTTGATAAAGAGAGTTGTGAAGGATAGAGCCCCAATTCTAATCACGTGATTCCCCTTCCAAGGCTCATACAAGCATTCAGTTGAATTAAACCCCCTTCCGGAGTGACTAATTCACAATCAAAATAGAAGATATCCTATAGCTACACAAATGAATTGAGAAGAAGAAGAAGTTCACTCAATCATGTGAATTATAATAGAGCTCCTCCCCTAATGAAGTGGGATTTAATTGATCATCACTCTAAAAACAAGTGCAGAGAATTTAAATTGCATGAAAATAAACTCATCTCAAAGTAGACTCAAATGTAAAATTGCAGAAGAGTAGAGATGCAGGAAATTAAAATTGCAATAAAAGTAAACTGAATTTAGTACAAATTTTAAAGAAGAAAGTGCAAAAAATAAAATGGGTACAAAAGAGAAATTCTACACTAAGCTCTCTGGAGTCTCTAATCCTCCAAGAGAGCTCTGGAGTCTCTAATCTTCCAACCTCTACTCCTACTCCTACTACCCGAGCCTCAGCGCCCCCTTTAATCCTATCAAAGAGCCCTCTATTTTTACTCGTCTTCTCTTCTTCAATTGGGTCTGCATTGTACCTGGATGTGGGCCTTTTGGCCCCTGTTAAAGCAAGCTAGAATGGGTCTTTGTGATGTTGAAGAGGGGTAATTGGTAATTCATGTTAATGATCTGCATGGGTGCTAAATTTTACTGGTGCTGGTGTCAACGTTGGTGCTCAACGTTTGCAAGAAAACGTTGAGTCAAACGTTTGGCTTGAGAAAGGATTTTCAAAGGAATGAGCGTTGGTGCCAACATTTGACTCAACATTGGTTCACTAACGTTTTTCCATCCACGCATGCGCGTTGCCCACGCGTACGCGTCAAAATAGCATTTTGCGCGTGTGCGTCGCTCACGCGTTTGCGTGTCTGGCCAAAATCTACATCCACGCGTACGCGTCGATGTAAGTTTTTGAAATCCAATTTTGGGCTTCTTGTCGAGAACGTTGGAGGCAGCGTTTGAGGCAACGTTGGACCTCCAACGTTCGCTCAGTCACGCGTACGCGTGACCCACGCGTACGCGTGAATGGTCAAATTCGCCATTTACGCATGCACGCATCTCATGCGTACGTGAGATTTGCACTTCCACTCGTACGCGTCGCCCAAAATTTCTCAGCTCCAGTTTTTTTAAAAATTTTCGAGGACGTTGGACTCACCAACGTTCCCTCCAACGTTGGCATGCAAATTTGCACTAACGTTGCATACACCTTTCTTGAGCACAACGTTTGAGGCAACGTTGGAGCACCAACTTTGGCTCCAACGTTGCTTCCTTTTTGCTTCCTTCCCTGGCTCTTTTGTTGCTTGTTTGCTCTCCCTTTCTTAGCTTCCTTTTCACCTATCATCAATCAATCACTTGCATCAAAGTTTGCTATAATTCTCAAGATTTTGTATCATTCATAACATCAATCAATTCTTGCATAAATCTCATGAAAATGCACGAATTTAACCTTGTTCGATTGAATCAAGACAAGCATGAATTTTTTCTCCAAATACTTACTTATTGCCTAAGAAATGCTTGAAAACCAAGTAAAAATGAATGAAAAATGCTTGTGAAACTAGCCTAAGATGACTTGTCATCATCTGATAGATGCATAAGGATCTGGTTAGAAACAGAGTATGCATCCATAAAACTTATAGTGCCAAAGCTAGATGAATTATCGACTAAAGCATCAATGGATGGTAAAGGATATGCATCTTTAAGACATGCTTTGTTTAGATCGGTAAAGTCGATGCACATGTGCTATTTACCGTTATCTTTCTTTATCATTACGGCATTTACTTGTGCACTTATAGCTTGGTTAGAGTAGGCATTTTGAGGCTGATGTTATAACAATGCCGAGCTTTGCAGTGGTCACTATGAATTATTGCAACAAGGTTGTCCTGCACATGAAACTTAACACAGAGATGAATTATAGATACAATTACGCCGAACTTATTCAAAAAAGGTTGTCCAAGTATTAAGTTATAAGGACTGAAACAATCAACCACAAGGTATTAAACATCTAAAGTTTTGGTTAAAGGACTCTCACGAAGTGTGGTTTCTAACCACACTAATTCCAACCTGGGTACTCGTTCACCTAAAAATCCTATCAAGTGTCTAGTGGATGGCTGTAGTATGTTATCACTCAACTTCATTTCTGAAATGTGGAGTAAAATAGAACATCGGCACTGCTTCTTGGATCCAACAAGATTTTCTGAACTATTATGTCTCCCAATTGAATAGAGATGACAACTGGGTCGTCTAAATTAAGTTCGGTTGAATTGAAATTGAACGCTTGGAACCTCATTTCAGGAAAAGTGAGCAAAATTTGATGATCATTGATGGTGCTCTCTATAGTGAGCATAGCTCGGTAAGTGCATTTGCGAGTGGATTTTGATGCCCACCTCTAACGAAGCCCCCAGATATGTAATTAATCACTCCTCGGGGTTGATTAGCTGAGCTGTATGTGCTTTGTCTTTATGTTGAGAAGATTGACCTGCAGAAGTTAAGTCAGATTGATGTGTGTTGTGCTTTTGGATGTGGCTACCGATGTATTTGTCCAGATGTCCTTACTGAGCTAAGCTTTTGAGCAAGTCTTTGGCTATGAGACACTCATCAGTAGTGTGCCCGTGCTTCTGGTGAAAAACGTAATACTTTGTCTTGTCCACATTCTTAGTATCTTGGTATGTTCCAACTTTTTGAGAAGGTTTGATTAGCTTCGAATTTAATATTTCCTTGATGATTTTCTCCCTTTTGGTGTTGAAATGGGTAAAACGTGGTGCCAACCGAAAAGGTTTCTTATTGTCCCGAGCTTTATCGTCATCCTTATTGTTGTGATTCTTCTCAGATTTTCGAGCTTGGCGCAGCTCTTCAATTTCCATTTGACCCTTGGCTTTTTTCAAAACTCGGCCAACATTTTAGGCTTGGCCACTTTGATGGCTTCTTGGAACTTTCCAGGGCGGAGTCCACTTTTTATATCATGTAGATGTACCTCGGGTTGAAAGTTTAGGATGTTCATCGCTACTTTGGTGAAGAGGGTGATATACTCTCAAACTCTCATGTTGTCCTTTATTAATAGTGTTTAGATAGTCGAATCATTTAGATATATGGAAGATGCAGTGAACTGATATGCGAATTGCTGAGGGAGCTCCTGAAAGCATGAAATTGAACCTGTAAGTAAAGATAAAAACCAATAAAGTGCAGGACCGTCTAAAAAAGTAGAAAAATAATGACACAAAATAGGATCAGAAGCATCGTTCACTGTCATCATAGATCGAAACTTCTTTACGTGCTTTTTCGTATCTTCCATGCCATTATACGGGTTCAAAGTTATTAGTAATGAAAAGTTCCTAGGTAGTTTGAAATTCATGACGTCGACCGTAAATGGCCTAACAGCATTGTCCAATCCGTCATCGTCATCGTTTTGTTGTTGGTCTCCCTTTGGTTGTTTATTGTGATCATCATTATTTTCAATCCGAGCATTAGTTAACTCAGCTATTTGATTTGTCATTCGTTGGTTTTCCTCTGCCATATGCTAATTAGCTTGTTGTAGCTCCGTTACCATCCGGAGAAGCTCGGATGGTGTGGGAGGAGGCAGGTCATCCATGAGTAGGTATGGGAGTTTTGGGACCTATAGAGAGAAGGATTTTTATTTCGAGGCCCACGATGGGTACCAATTGTTCATGTGGGAGTTGATCGCTGTGTAGCTTGTCTACCGATGAGTGTCTGTAAGCTTTTCGTCGGGATGGGTTATATGTCGGCAATGAGAGAATAAGGGGGTAAGTACTTGCAAAAGGCACTCTAACGCTCATGTTAGTAAGTGACTAATAGGCTTTGCAAATTGTAATAATCTGAACAATCTTCTTACCCCTTTCCTTTATATCTGAATTGAAGAGTAACAGTTATGTCTCCGAGTAAATGATGCTTTAAACGGAGAGTGATAGCGTGTCCAAGCATTTTGGTCCTTGTCTGAGTGACTGTTACTGACAACCGATTTATGATATTAATAGCCAAGTTATAACGTATAACCGACGTATAACTGTCATATCAACAAGTATATGGTATTTTTTATTTACCAAACACAAAATGAGGAGTTTATGTTTTGAAAAAGTATAAGCACCTTATATGTATAATAAAAAGTATAGGAAACCAACTAATGGTGCAACCAAATGCAATCAACTAGGAAAAAAAAAGTAATAGTACCTAAAAAATCAACCTAATTTCACTCACACCCTAATCCTATTCAGAGTAAAAAAATAACCATACAAATCCTTATCCTTCTCTTTCTCCCAAAGCTGCACACTATATCTCTCTACGACAGCCACACGCTGCTGCTCTCTCCTACTGTCGTACTTTGCTCCTCTCTCTCTGCACTTTTTATAAACTTTAAAATATAAATATTAATAAAGAATTTTTTTTAGATTTAAATAAAATATGAAAAAATTAA
>NC_029785.2:73604262-73662795 GCF_000816755.2 Arachis ipaensis | reverse complement strand
TCATTATTGAGACTTTTGACTTTGAAAAGATATATATATAAGATATAGCCCTTTATGTGACATAGAAGATAGAAACTCAAACTTAGAAATTTTAGAATTTGAATTATCAAAGATAATCATTTCAAAACATTGTTGTGCCATATTTATTTCAAAAATTAAATAATAATAATTTGTGTAATGTTATGACCTAATATTTCTAAAATCACACGGTATAAATATAATTGGTCTTTTCAAATTATTTTATTATGATTATTTTTTATTTCAAAATCTATAATCTCTAAATTTATGCTCTTGTATTACTTTGGAGGGTTATATATTAGGTCAATTGTTTTAAAATTAAAAGTCATAGTTTAAATTTACAGGCTTGTAAAAACGTAATTTTCTTGAATTTGAATGAAATACAAAATTTAAATTTCATTTTTTATTAATTTTTAAGTTTTTTGACATTTTATTCAAATACAAATAAAAATAGTTTTTTATTGATAAGGGTAAAGTATTAAATTGGTTCTTTATGTTTGGACATAATCCTGTTTGGGTCCTTAAGGTTTAAAGTGTCCTATTTGAATCCAAAAAAGTTTCATTTAGCTTCAATTTAGTCCCACCTTGAAGTCAAAATTAAATAATTGACGAAACATCCTACATGACAATAATACAAGAACAAAGTCGATAATTTGGAGAACAAGTATAAACTCCAAAGGCACAAATCAACCGTGGATGCATCAATACATTTATTTATCATTCTCCTTATTTCTATAAAAAATATTTTATTTAAATTGTAAGAAAATAATAAATAAATGTATTGATGCATCCACGATTGATTTTGTGCCTCTGGAGCGTGTACTTGACTACAAAAAAATTAGATTAAAACGGCATTAATTTTATGGTGGTTTTACAGAACCACCATTTTTTCGCTAATTTCGGCGGTTTTAGCTTGTGCCATAATATTTGAGACTTTTGTGGTGGTTTTAGTTGATTGTGGCAGTTTTAAACTGCCACTATCATTTTTTCTTTTGTCTTTTTAACTCACCTGATGTATTGTTGTATTTGACTGTATGAGAGACCGAGAGTGATAAGTGTGATTTCTCAATAAAAAGTGAATGCCGAACCCTAATCCCTAATCCCTTGCTGCCGTTCATCTTCTGCCACTGTCATTCATCTCCTTGCTGCCACTTGATGAATGAGTTTTTGATGGTATAGAATTTCACAAATGAATTCTTGTTGCAAGTATAGTTTCTAAACTAACAAATAATCCTTTCATACAAACATTTGGTTGTCACAAGTAACAAACCCCCATAAAAATAACCGAAGTATTCAAACCTCGGGTCGTTCTCCCTAGGAATTGGAATAAAGTGTTCTTGTTATTGGTTATGATGTATATTTTGGGGTTTTTGAGATAAGAAACAAGAATTGTAAATTGCAAAAGAAATAAAATAACAACTAGAAAAGCTCTTGGCAAGGTATGAGAACTAGAAGTCCTATCCTAGCTATCCTTATCAATTGTGATGAGAATTGTTCATTGCTCCCACTTAGTTAACCTCTAACTATGAAGGAAAGTCAAGTGAATGAATTAAATTGATTCTACAAGTCCTAGCCTAATCATGATAAAAGACTAGCTTTAGTGCCATTCAAGTCAATTAGCAACTTCTAACTATCAATCAACAAAGGAGTTTGATAACTCAAGAGTCACCAATTACTCTACCTAGGCCAAGAGGAACAAAATCTACTCTAACATCATTCCAAGCATTTTATCAAACACTTGGAAGGCATAAAAGCAAAGCAAGATAGGATTGCAAGAAAAGTAAATCTACACTACTCAATTGCAAGGAAATTAACAACAACAATTCAATTAAGCAATAAAGGAACATGAATCATAAATTGCATTAAAAGAAAAATAGAGGAACAAAAGTGCATTAACATAAAAGTAGAGAATTACAAGAATTAAATGCTAAACTAGAGAGAGGAAAGGTAGAGGAATAAGAATTGATAAAGGAAAAGTAAATCAAAGCATGAAATTAACCTAGATCTAAGAAATCCTAATCTAACTCTAACCTTTAGAAACTAACTTTCCCTCCAAAACTAAACTAAAACTAATTAACTAACTAATTGGTTCATCCCTCTTTAATCCTTGGTTTAAATAGCACCAGAAATGAGTTGGATTGGGCCAAAAATGCTTCAGAAATCGCTGGCCACGAGTTGCCTTTAGTGAGTCACATGTAGCTTCCCACGTGTACGCGTACATCACGCGTACACATATCTAGATGCCAAGCAACTATGGCAAATTTTATATCATTTTGAAGCCCCGGATGTTAGCTTTCCAACGCTACTAGAACTGCCTCATTTGGACCTCTGTAGCTCAAGTTATGGTCGATTAAGTGCGAAGAGGTCAGGATCGACAGCTTTGCGATTCCTTCATTTCTTCATGAGTTCTCCATTTCTACATGATTTTTTCTTCATTCCCTCAATCCAATCTTTGCATCCTAAATCTGAAATCACTTAACAAATATATCAAGGCATCTAATGCAATCAAGGTGAATTAAATCTAGCTTTTTTAAGACCTAAAAAGCATGTTTTCACTCTTAAGCACAATTAAAGGAGAATTTACAAAACCATGCTATTTTAGTGAATAAATGGGGGAAAATTGACAAAACGTTCTAAATTCAATACAAGATAAACCCTAAAAATGGGGTTTCTCACCACTCATCCACTCGTTGCAACTCACATCCTTGCCGCTGCAAGAAATGTCGTTGTTGTTGCCTTCAGCAAGTTTTCGATCCAATTCTCCATCTGGCCTCAATCTGAAGGTTTGTCGCTGCCGCTTATTTCACTGCCATTGTTCATCTCCTCGTCGTCACTCATCCCCTCACCATATCAAGCAACATCGTGTCGCTACCTTCAATGAGGTTCTGGCTTCGATCTGAAGGTTAGTCACCGTCACTCATTCCGTTGCCGCCTTTATTTTTCACCTCGCCGCCGCAAGCAATGCTGCTGTTACTGCCTTTAGCGAGCCTCTGTGATTTTGTTTCACCTTCATCTTCTTTTGATTTTTCCTTCCTCTTCATAATTTTAGATCTAGTTCATGATCTAGTAGGAAGAAACAGAGAATGCTTATTTTTTCTCTTTTATTTTTAGTTTGATTGATCTTCTGCATTGTTGTTGTTGTTGTTGTTGATGAGGGTGCCAGAGGTGGTGGAATTTTACTACACGTTGATGAGGAGAGAACCATAGCAACTATCTCGATGCAAATATAGCTGAAACGGAATCCTAGAGGCCGTGCTGGCTCTAGCAAATGCATGTGACATGATCGATGAGATTGAGAACCACTCTTTTCACTTGCTCGCGGTAAGTGCTCACTGATTTTTTTCATTTTTTGCTAAATTTACAATTATGCCCCGCGAAGAAGGGGAACTAGATGTGATTGAAACCTGTGTGTTTTGGAATGTTCATGAGCCTTCCCCTGGCAATGTACCTCACCACTCTCTTCTTCTGAATTATTATCATGTTTTGTTTTTTCTTCTGTGTTTCTCTCTCTCATTTGATCTTTGTTTATTGTGTTTTCTTCATGCTACTCAACTCAGTAAAATTTTGAAGGGACTAATAGATTATTATAAAATCTCCATTCCAAGAGACTCAACTGGAAGGGTGAATAGTTTCTTATTACAAACATTTAGTAATAATGTACTTATTGCATTCTATGTGTTTGTTATTTTGCTTCTTAGAAATTGCTTCTGTTAGTTCTGTATTTGGTTGTAGCTCCTGGTTTTAAGGCTTGGAGTTTGTTCCTTGTTGCATCTAAGTTTCAATGATTTCAAGATTTAACTTGAATTCTACTTGTTTAAAACTGGATAAGTTATTGGTTGCTTGAATTACATAGTAGCAGCATTGGGGTTATTTATGAAGACAATGTAAAATTGAAGATGTGATAGGTAAAGAAAATTGGGGTTATCTTTGTACTTTGAAGACAATGTAAAATTGACAGAGGGCATTTTAAAATTACAGTCTAATTTATGAAGATGTGATAGGTAAAGCAAATTTTTTAACTAGTTTCTTGTTGCCTTTGGGGTTATTTCTGCAGACTGCTCATATTTGATAACATAGAGAATGGAAGCTTAAAAGAGCATCTCAATGGTAAATTTTGAAAGAAATTAGAAGAATTTTAGAGGATCCTCTTAATAATAATTGGAACTATTTTTATTTATTTATTTATTTCAATGTTTGAATGCTAGTAGATCCCTTGAATACTCCTTTAAATTGGAGGATGAGGTTGCAGATTGCTAATGAAGTTGTAGCAGCACTGGTAAGCTCTTCAAACAAAAGCTTGTCAAAGAACTAAATTTGCCTAATGTGTTTTGACTTGAAACTGCACTCTTCTTATCATATTTTTCTAATGCAAGTAATTTGAGGACTATGAAAAGTTAATGTCTCATTGAGTTTATGAATTGCTATTGGATGCGTGACATCCTTGCTAAGCTGTAACTGTTTAGCATTTTTCATTCTTGGCATTTATGATAAAATAAATATTAGAAACTATGGTACTATGGTACCTTGGTTTCATGGAAGCGAGTGTAAATTAGTGATTATATGGGGGATATTCTTCAAATGATTCCTTTGAGATTAATTGTTCTGCAAGTAATGGATTCCCATAGCTGCAGGTGTTCGAGATGAAAAAGTTAAAAGTTCACAACTGGAAATTAGCCAACGGTGCAATGCCATACCTTCAGCACTTGCTGATCGATTTTTGTCGACAGTTGGATGATCTCCCAAATGAATTGTGGTCTTTGATTGCCCTGAGACAAGTGCATGTTTTGCTACCCTCTGAAGCATTGTCTCTCAGACTAAAAGATATTGAAATGAAGGATGGGTGTGAGCTCATAATCAGAGAGGGTAATTCCTATTTCTCTGGAATTTAGAACTAGAGATTGTTGTTTGAATCTCTTTTCTTTTACTCTCTTTTTTTTGGAGGGTGTGTGTTTGAATCTGTAATATATGTATTATAAATTCTTGGACCATTTCATCCACTGAAAATCATAGGTTTGATGTACTGCTTTCAACTTTGTGATTTTAATTTTGAAAACCAAGAGTTCAATTTTAATGTATTACTAGTATAAGTTTTTCTTTGGTGCACTATGCCTTCAAAGGCTGCCTGTTGATAGATGTGAGATGTCAACCTGTCTTTGAAACCCATAAATAATACCCAAATTTCTATTATATTATATAATTCTCAGTCTGTTAAATTGGCTTTCATTTCTTAACAATACCTCAATTTTCAGAATTTTATGGAGTTTGAAGTCAATCCCCAAATATTTGAATTAGCAAAATGATTAGCTTATGGAACTTATAGGAGTGCATTCGCTGTTGGCCGTCAATATGGGTTTCAATATTACTATAAGGACCAGCTGAGGCAGAATCAACTTGAACTTGAGGCTGCACGACGTAGCCTTCGGGAATTTCGAATTATGCAAGATATACATAACCAGGCAATTGTTGAAGGTTACCATGCTAGAAATGAAGGGGTTCATGATACTACTGAGCAGGCAAGTTTTTGTTTTTCTTCATATAATTTTGACTTATATTATTGTACTATTGTACTATAACAATATTATTATTCATATCTATAAATTAAAAATATCACTTATACTATTGTACTATTGATAATATAATGCAGGACTCTTTCATACTTGACTTGGGAAGATTTTTCACTGGCTATGAAATTGGAGTTATATAATCAAATAATCAACCCATTAATTAAGCCAGTTATGAGAACATTTTCAAAAAGGTTTTTTCTTTTCTCAAATCCTTATTAAGCAATTCAGGATATGCTTTTTTAATCTGCAACCTTTTTAAGTCTTTTTTTTTTCTATACAGTGGATACCTGAGCTGAGACATTATGCTCCAAATGTACCTATTGTGCTGGTTGGAACAAAACTGGGTAAGATCAAAATTCCATCGAAGTAGTATTAAAATCATAAAAGACAATCTTGTGCATATTCTCATTTCTCAATATTTATCATGTTATTTATCACTTTCTCATTGTGCATTACTCTAATTCTACATCAATTAACTTTTGCCAATTTAACTCGGATGCATACACAGATTTGAGGGAAGACAAGCAATTTTTCATTGATCATCTTGGAGCTACAAGAATAACTACTGCTCAGGCATGTCCCAAACAAAATATATATATATATATATATATATATTAAATGGCTGCATTAAGAGCTTGAATTTTTCTATGTGGATAATAGAGTTGATATTAAATGCCTGCATTAAGAGCTTGAATTTTTCTATGTGGATAATAGAGTTGATAATGCTTATGGTGTGCACTCTGCAGGGTGAAGAATTGAAGAAGATGATTAGTGCAATCACCTAGATACAGTGCAGTTCTAAAACACAGCAGGTAAATGTTACAACTTAATTGGAATTTATAGTAGCTATTATTACGGTAGTATTTCTTATTCAAGAGGATATATGACATATGGTATTTTATCAAATCTTATCGCGAAAGAAAAAACCACGCAAGAGAAGGACTTGTTTTTTCTTCTAAGTAGTATTTCTTATTCAGTTGTTCTTATTGTATTTCTGAAATCATTAATATAACAGAATCAAAAACATTAAGCTTTAGTGTTTTTTATTCTTTTATATTATTGTTGTGAAGAACATTAGGCTTCTTTTTGAGGCTGGAAAATGAAATTTAGTATTGCATTGTTGAATTAATCATTTTCTTTTTTCTCCAATTTTCGTTCCTCTGTAATATTGCATATGTCCAATAATGCAACTAAGTGTACTATATAAGTGTACTATATAATGAGACTCAAATAGTAACTATGTCTTTTGCGAATCAGTTTGAGAATTTGATGAACTTCTGAGCCCATTATGAGGGTATAGGGCCTGAGATTTAGGAACAAACCAATGGAAATTTGGATGCATTTGTTGTAGCAGCAGGCATTATTTTTTTACATTTTATTGTATTTGGTTCTTACTTGAAATAACTATATGTTCTTTTTTGGGTGCAGGAATTGTACAATGAGCTGTTCTTCCATTGCTCTTTCACTTTGCTACTCGTGTTTTTGTTTCTGGGTAAATGAACTTCTCTCTCAATTTTGTTTCTTTCTTTACAATGTAAATTCAAGTTTCAATTTTTCAGCTGAGAAATGGAAATAGTATGAGAAAGTATGCTAATATTTTTTTGACATGTGTGGAATTATGTAGCATTGATTAGTTATGTTTTTCATTTTTCACTATAATGTAATATAATATGAATCTGTAGATATTATTTGTCCTTGTTAATTTGTGAAGATATTTCTAGATAAAATAATGTTTACAAATTTGTAATGCAAAATCAGACAATGAAAAATGCATAAGCCAAGGGTTTATATTCAGACAGATAAGACCCACTTTTGGTTAACATTCTAAGTTTCTTACAGACAGCAACATTCAATGACCCAGTAAAGTTAGGTCCTCGCCCAGAGAAGCCTATTGAGATATACAAATTCGAAGGGTAGTACTATGTATTAGGTGGAGCCATCAGAATTCAATAATTCATTATTTTTATGATGGAGATTTGATGTATCTTTAGCTACATGTTACGTTTAGAATTAAAAAATTATATTATGTTTGATAGTTTATTTATATAGGAGTTATTACTTTTGATTTTCAATACTAAAATATTATATATTATGTTTAATACTTTATTTATGAGTTACGTAATATTTTGTTTATGGGTTATGATTTCTTGTTATTGTAAAATTTTAAACAAAAAATTATTTGTTTAACATAGTAAAAATGACTGTTGAAATTATCTTTTTAAATGATAAAAAATGTCACTTTTATCCGGTAAAAATAGCATTTTTAAATGATAAAAAATGTCACTTTTAGGGTTAAAACCGCGGTTCAAAAATGACATTTTAACCAACCAAAAGCCACTCTGTAAGGGTAAAAACGACAGTTCAAAAATGCCATTTTAACTGACTGAAACGCCACTATTGGAGTTATTTTAACCGACAAAAATTCCACTTTGTGAGAGTAATAATGGCGGTTTAAACCGCCATTTTAACCCACCCTTAAACCGCCGTTTTAACCTGGAAATAACGGCGGTTTGAACCACCGTTTTAACCCAACAGAAAACTGCCGTTTTAACCCCAGGAAATTGTGGTGATTTTCAGAAAACTGCCGTAATAACCAAAATGGCGCTCTGAATTACAACACTTTTCGAAACCGCCGTACTTGATAATAATGGTGGTTCAAACTACCGTAATTACCAAAAAAAGCCGTCTTTTTTACCAGTTTTTTTGTAGTGCTTGTTCTCCAGATTATCGATCTTGTTCTTATACTGCTGTCATCTAGGATATTCCATTAATTATTTAACTTTGACCTCACGGTGGGACTACATTGAAGCTAAATGAAACTTTTTTGGATTCAAATAGGACACCCAACTTTAAACCTTAAGAACCAAAATAGAATTACACCTAAACATAGGAAACCAATTTAATATTTTATTCTATTAATAATTATGATTAAAATATTTTTTACGATAATTTTGCATGCACAGCCTGAGAAAATAAGAATGATTTTTATTTTATTTTATAGTTTTGCCTTTTGTACTTCTGAATACTTATTTCTTCCTTAATTTTATAATTTATGTCGTAGAATTAACAAATAATATGCATAAACGTAAATATACAAATTAAAAAATAAAATTTTTTTATCTAAATAAAAAATAACAAATTAATATCTTATAAAATAAAGTGACAAATGATTATTATTTCCATGGAATAAACTTATTAGTGGCTTAGATTAATATTAACATATTAAGATAATTAGATTCACTAAGTTAGGCTAAGGGAATTAGGAAAAAAAATGTTACGTATACCATATCATTAATTCCATCTCAAATAATCAAACAATTGATATAATAATAAATTATTAGTTCTAATTAATTATAATTGATTTAGTTTAATCAATAAAATAAAATAAAATAAATAAATTAAAAAATCNAATCTAAAAATAACGGAGAACCAATTTAAAATAAAACAAACAAATAAAAGTTTTACTACATGATTTATTTACTGTTTCTATCAGCGCAAGCTAATGTATGATCAATCAGTTCATGTTGCAACTATAGCTGTCATGAACAAATGTTATTGAACAAAAACATGAACTGATTGAAAGACAATGGCATAGAAACAGTATTAAGGTACTATAGCGAATTCAGATTGAGTAAAATAAAATAAATAAATTATCTTTAGATTGAGTAATTGCGATATTATAAAGCTGACAATGACAACTATCTTTAGATCGAGTAGTTGCGATATTAAGGTACGAGTTATAATTTCGAGTAGGTATTATGTAAGGTTATGTAAAAATTTAAGTTATTTGTCCTTAGAATAGGTTGAATGGATTTTGATTGTTGATATTCTTGAATAATGATTAATATGAGTATTGTGTTTGTTGATGTGTTTTAGTATGAAATTGAGAATGGTAATAATGAGTTTTCGAATGAATTGAGAAGTGTTAAGTGTAGTTATTGAATTGGACATTGTAATATATGTTGGCATGATTGAAATTGTGTTAAAATAAAATGTGATTTGATTTTTATAATGGTGATGGATGTGGAATTGGACCAGAGGTCGTGATAGGGTGAGGAATCTTCTATGTGATAAGTTGAGGTATATGGTGTGAAATGTTGTATGAGAATGAGATATTTGATGATAATTGGTTGTGGTTTTTGTTTGTATGAGTGTGTATGTTGAGGTTGTCTTGAGAAATTGATTAAATGTGAGTTGAATGATTACAAAGGGTAGAGAATTGATAAATATATGTTGAGGGAGCTTTTATTTTTTTGGTCATGGTATGTTGAGGGAGCTTAGAAGTAGTATTGGAATGGTTTGAATGAATTGGAACTAGAATTGGTGAAAATTGTTATGCAAAATTTTTTGGGTAAAAACGGATTGTTGATGAAATTCGACGGGCCATAGCTTGGCTCTCAAATCTTTAAATTCTGTGAAATTTGTTTTAAATAAAAATTGAGTTTGTCTATTTTATGACATTCGAAGAAAGGACCAAAAATAATTTTTAACGAAAAAGTTATGAACGTTTGAAAATCTGGTTTCAAAACCGAATCCTACAGAAGTTGCGGAATTTTGAGGTCATGCATACGCATGATGGCCATTCCAAAATTTAAAAAATTTCTTGCGAGTACTGTGAGAGTACCATGCGTACGCGCAAAAGTGAACTCGTGCGTACACATGAGGCATGCGTATGCACGACCACCCCATTTTTTAGAAAATGTATTTTTAACTGTTTTATTCTATCCAATCCACTTTTAATCTCATAAGCCCCAATTAAGGTCCGATTGCTAGCTAGTTTTTAGGCTCTGAAATGAGTGCGAGCACATCGAATGGGTTAAATTGATATAGAGGGAGATTGTGGAGTGGAGGATTTATATTAATGATGAGTTAATGTTATAGCAATGAGATGATGATGACGGGAATTATGTGTATATGTATATCTATGAATACTTGAGATGTTGAGATATTATTGAGGGCGATAATGATTATGAAGAATTATGATTGAAAATCAATCGATATGTGTTTGAGCTCCCTGGATAGATGCAGTGGTTCACTCCACTTACTCTGAGTTGAGATTAGAATGAATTGGAAGTGATTGAAGAGGATGAGTTGGCATGATTGGATGATAAGGATGAGTTTGATTGAAATAGTTCGAGCTTCTTAGGTAGATGCAAGGGTGTGGTTTGCCACACTTGCTCCAGGTTGAGATGATTTGAATTCCCTGGGTAGATGTAAGGGTGGGGCTCGCCCCACTTTCTCCAAGTTGAGATGATTTGAGCTCTCCGGATAGATGCAGTGGTTCGTCCCACTTATTCTGGGTTAAGATTGAGCTTTTCAGGTAGACGCAATGATTGTGGTTTTGTCTCACTTGCTCTGCGTTGATATTTGTTGACCTTCTGTTGCAAGATGTGGCCGGACACTTAGACCTTTACAGATAATTCCTCCAAGAAAAGTGAATTCCGCTTGAGGTTACGTGCACCGAGAGACTGTCCAGGGTTTGCTACCGGACATGTTGGATTTGGCTTATAACCGACAAATGAGCTCATTGGCCGTAGGGCAGACATGAATCATTTGCATTTGTATGTATTGATTGGGTATGCATCTTGTATTTGGTTTTCCTTCTTGATTAACTGTATCTATATGCTACTTGATCTAATTGCATTATCTGTTCTCTTTACTTGTGTATTTCGTGCATTGCTTTGTATGTATTTGAACAACTGAGAGATCCCTTATGTTGGTGGTGGTGAATCCAAGGATTGTTCCTGATGAGATGTGGTGATTGGAGGTATGTGTGAAATTAAGATAAAGAGATATATTAGAATCCCTTAGGCAAGTTACCATATTCTGGTTAGTATGAGCTCTAGGCTTGAACCTTGTGGGATTAGAGATTAGGATTGCCTAGTGGGTTCATGTAGTTTTACATAGTCTCTATTTGGAATTATTTCCCACTGAGAACACTGTAAAGGATAATGTTCTCACTCGTTGTGGAAATTATTACTTTTCAAATGCAGGTCCCGACGCTTCTCAGTGAGCAGGAGATTTATCTGGAAGGACAGTGAAGAAGACCTTTTATTCTGCTTTAATCTTAGACACTCTCCTTCTTTTGATATATATATATATATATATGTCTCTTTACTCTTATTCTTCCTTTAAACTTTTATTTATCCACCTTTCTTCTGACGTATGTAACACCCTAATATTCAAATCCTTATACTCGAGTCATAAGTCAATGATATTAGGGTGGTACAACTCTCAGGTGGATTATAATACATACATATATATAATTGAAAGGAATTATAAATTGAGAAGCCTGAAAAGAGTGAAAATTGCGAAGTCATAACACTCACGTATCGATAAAACAGAAGATAAAGTGTGAAATTGAAAGCGATATACAGATAAAACCATAAAGAAGAACAAGAGAAGGACAAAATATAGATATATGACATACGTAAATAGCTACTAGTCACGACCTGTGAAGTTTAGGCCAGCCAGGGTACAGAATAAAAGTAATTGACAACAATATCTCCTAATCTCTCCCAAATGATACATAAAGGCCTCTATAGACAAGTCCAAAAGGAGATCAATACAAAATATAAGTTTTTAAAAATAAAGATGGAGAGATTCTAAGCAAAACATAAAGCAAAGAATACAAAGGTCTTCCCCCTCTCTCAGATGAACCACAGCTCACTGCTGAGCACCTGGACCTGCATAAGAAAAATAAGAGATATATACAGAATGAGAATCCCCGACCCATGGGTTTCCAGTACAGTAAAAGTGCCATATAAATGCAATGTACTATAATAAAAACTCACTAAGCATCCTAAACTTCCTTTACTCATTTATTCATCTTAGGTTCTCACTAATCCATGAATTAGGCAACTGTTCTAGGGGATACTAAGTCTAGTCAACTCCTCATCATTCCCTTCTTTCCGAACCTCTTAACACTCAATTCTGAATAACATTATAGCCTGTAAATTTGAACTTAGTGCTTAAATATCAATTATGTCATTCACTACCTGGAACAAGTGAAATCACTTTACTGCGTTTACCCAGGGAGCTCAAGTTACCTCATTCAATAATCATCATTTTAAATTAATCATCTCGTTAGTTCTTTTCAACAAGAACAACCCTCAGCATCAACCGACACCAACGTGAGGGACCTCTCAATTGTACAAACACAAGCAATACAGACAAGTAATACACAATTAAGGTACAAGCATAACAAGTAGCATTTAATCAAGTAACATAACATATATGATTTAGCAAACCAAAACAATTAGGAAAACCAAACAAGTCAAACATATGCAAATGATGAATGCCTGTCCTATGGCCGATGATATCATCTGTCGGTTCCATAGCCAACCCAACATGTCCTTGTAGCGAACCATTGGACAGTCCCTGCGAGTGCGCATCCCCAAGCTCAAAATCATAATCGTTCAAAATAAAAATATACATGAGGGAGAGCTCATCCAGAAAGGTCTAAGTGTCCGACCACAATTACAACGCAGCGTCAACAAAATCTCGAATCTTAAACCGTACCTTAATGACGACGGTTCACAACCAAATACATCATAACTCAAGCTTCCAAGGCTCTCAATTATCACCAATAAGCTTTAGCCACCAACACTTTGTTCCAAATGTTCAAAATATACCTAACAACACTAACATAACCAATTTAACATATATACATTAATCTAGGGTTCATAAAATTTGATAAACTACAAGGGTTTGAGGCTTCCTTACCTTATCCCATATGAAATACGGACAGAACCCACTTAGAATCCATGTTAGAGTATCCCTAAACAACCAAAATCACAAGATTTCAACACTAACTATCCAAAAATGCTTAACAGTGGAAAATTTCAAAAACTGGGCCAAGATTTCAGATTTTCTTACTACAATACTTATATATAAATGAAGAGAACGAGGAGAGCGACACGTGGTCAGAAATGGCTCGTCAATCAGAGCTCTGAAGAGAAAGTTATGGTGATTTGAAGTTTCAAGGAGGGTTAGAGTTTCTCTCTTCTTCCCTCTCTTCTCTTTAATGTGAATCACACAAAAATGGGAGTTGTGGCTGCTGAATGGCCTTAATAAGGTGATATATATGTTGGGTCTTGGGTTCACTTGGGCTTGGTTCACTTGGTTTAACCCGTTGGCCTAATTTTAGACCAAAACCTTTAAGATTAGCGATTTAACGTGCGCTATTGTTATTTTTACCACCTAAACAACAAATATTTAACTTTCTAACCTTTCTCACTCATAATTAATTTTCTCAGTGTTTGTGGTTTATCTTGTGCTTATTTTAGGGGATTTTATCAACTTTTCTCACATTTATTCAATGAAATAGCATGGTTTTGTAATTCTCCCTTAAATTGTGCTTAAGTGTAAAAACATATTTTTTAGGCCTTTAATTTGCTAATTTTAATTCACCTTTGATTCCACTAGGTGCCTTGATGTGTTTGTTAGTGCATTCAGGTTGAAAAGGCTAGGAATGGATCAAGAGTGAAGAGAAAAGCATGCAAAGTGGAGAATTCATGGAAAATCAAGGATTTGGAGTGCATTCATCGACGCGCACTGTAAGAACCGAGTTTTCCACGCAAAAATGTTTTAATAAAAATAATAATTTTAAGTGCCCGAGATGGATTCAAAATTTAGAAGTTTTAATTTGAAAGTAAAAAGGTGAAATTTGGTTTCAATGAATTTTTCTAAGTCGGAAAATGTATTTTCTGCGAAAGACCGAGAACCGACAGCCGAACCGGTTGAACCGGTTTAAGCCTGTCCAGTACTGTGTTTTGAGAAAAATAATATTTTGGAAAAATTGATTTATTGTTTTGAAAGGATAAAAATAATTTAGAAATGAAAACCGGGCACTAATCTTAAAGGTTTTGGTCCAAAGTGGGCCAAACGGACAAAAAACGCTAACAGGTTGGACCGAGTCCAAGGTCCAATATATATAAGCTCATTTAATGAGCTTTGAGTTCATTTTTCCAGCCTTAAGAGAGAGAGAGGGCCGCGGATTTAGAGAAGAGAGGAGAAAGTAGTGGTGTTACTATTCACCTCCACCTTCCGGGGGCCATAACTTGAGCTACGGACCTCTAATTGACAAGCCGTTTGTGGCCATGCGAAGCTCTCGACAAGCTCTTCTTTTCTATCTAAGTTTTTCTGGTAAGAACTCGAAGCTCACTCCCTAGTTTTCTTCCCTAAGTTTCTGTGCGTTTTAGATTTAGTTCTTGAGCAAGTTTTGTGGTTTTGCTTGTTTAGGTGATCTCTAGTAGCGGGTAAATATTGGATTTTATCCCTAATCTCGTTGGATAAGGTAAGGTTTCACTAAATTCTTGTGTTTAGTTATTTTGTGTATATTAGGTTTTGATTTTGGTGATATATGTGTTGTTAGTTTGATCTTTGGTATTTGTTGGAGTTGGTTGAGGCTTTGGATCAAGTTTGGTAGTTTTGTTTTGGTGTTTGGAGTGATTGGAAATTGGCCAAGGTATGGTTTCGGTTTTTTTTATGTAATATGTAATGTTTCTGGACACTCAGGCTAGTTGACCCTAAGATAGAATTGAATGATATTGGTGTATGAATATTTAAATGTGAATCGATGTAATTATTAGTTATGTTGGATTATTGTGGTAGATGATGATTATTGGGGATTGTTGGTGTTAATGAGTATTGATGATTGATGTTGTTGGTAATTGAAAGTAAATTGTGATTTAGAGATTGGTATGAGAGTGGGTGGAGTAGATATGGTTGATGAGAAATATTATATGTTGATGGTTACTGGTGTTGAGAAAGTAGATAATAAATGTTGTGGATTATTATTATTGATATGGGTTTTTGATATGGTTGATGAGTAATGATGAATAATTGATTTTTGTGGGTGATGGTGATTGTTGAGAAGTATTAGTATTAATGATGTATTATGATGTGGAATGATGTGGGTGAGTGTGTATATTGATATGGGTAACATGAATGTTGATTTTGATGACTATTGTTTGGAATATGTGAGTTTTATGAGATTAATATAAAGAGTTGTAGTAGTTGATGTTGTTGATGATTCATGGAAATGCCATTGTTGAATGAAGAGAATGATGATTGTTTATGATATCTTGAATGTTGAGGAATAAGGAATTTGATAGTTCAAAATGGTGTTAATGAGTTATGATGTTAATCGTGTGAGAAGGGTGAAGTTGAGGTTTAAATTTGTGAATTTTGAGTTAGGGTTGGGTCATGGTGAAAAGATTGAGTTAGAGAGGTTTGATGGTTGAGAATGGTATAATATGTTGTAAAGGGTAGATTATGATGGGAATTGGAGTTTGAAGTGGTTTTGGGTTTGGTTTTGGTTGGAAATGTTGGTAAGTTGAGATTTTGAGACTTTTGGTAAAAGTTGGTTTTTGGTGAACTTTGTCTGATCATAAATTTTGCCTCGGTTTTCAAAATTGGGTGAAATTTGTTTAGAATTAAAGATCTTTGAAAACCCTTTAAATCGATATAAAGTTTGTGAAATTTGGAATTTTGTAGAGGAAGTTATGATCATTCAAAGTTGGTGTTAAAAATCTGAAATTCTGCAAGGTTGCAGAATTTCATGATTTCTGATATGTGCGAGCGCACACCCCTATGCGGACGCACACCCTGCGAAAATTTTGACCTGTGCGGACGCACACCCCTGTGCGTACGCACAAGCAGAGAAATGCATTCTGTTTGCAGCGCTAGCACAGCTTGTGCACGCACATATCTAAGGAAGAATTTCAACCTGTGCTGACGCACAGGCCTGTGCGGACGCACACGTCGGGAATGCCAGTCTGTTAGGGGCGCTGGCACAGGTTGTGCGAGTGAACAGATTCTATAAGTGTTTCCACCTATGCGTACGCTCACCCCTGTGCGTACACACACGTTTTAAAATCTCATGGGCGTGCGCACGCACACACCCCTGTGCGGCCGCACACGCCCTGTTTCTCAAATTTTACTTGTTTTTCAAATATTCTACCTTTCCAACAAGGTTGTAAGCTTCTATAACACCATTTTAAGACTCTTGGGCTTGTTGTTTTGGGCATGTGATCGTGGGAAAGGCCTTAGGAGAATTTATTTGGGTTTTACTATGAAAGGTTAGCAAACGGATGTTTAGGTTTCTGGTGTATTGAGGATGAGTTGGTTGAGAGAGAAGGAAGAGTAGTGAATTGGGTGATTACTGACAACAAAGTGAGAAATTGGTGAACTAATGAGTTCGGAATGGAATTGCTTATGATCAGTTTGAGAAATATGAATGTTTAAGAATGTTAATAGAATGATGATCGTGATGAATGTTGAAAGTGTGCCAGGCACTATATCATTGGGTTAAGGACGATGAGAACTTAAAGAGGAATGATGATCTTGTTGAATGTGGAAAGTGTGCCAGGCACTATGTCCTAGGGTTAAGCATGATAGTGTGCAGGGCACTATATCCCTGGGAATGAATTATGATCAATGACCTTTTCTGCTGCAAGAGTGTGCCAGGCACTATATCCTTGGGTTACGCATGCGAGTGTGCCCGGCACTATATCTGTGGGTGAATAGAGTGTGCTCTGCTGCAAGAGTGTGCCAGGCACTATATCCTTGGGTTACGCATGCGAGTGTGCCCGGCACTATATCTGTGGGTGAATAGAGTGTGCCCGGCACTATATCCGTGGGCGTGGCAGAAAAGCTACATCCGAAAGGATGTGTCAGGTTGGCATTTATGGACCGACAAGTGATATCACGAGCCAATAGGATAGACATTCATCATATGCATCTCTTATGTGCTTGTTTGCTTTGATTACTTGAGTTTGCCTAATTATATAAAATGCCTACTTTCTTCTTGATTTACTTGTTATATATGAATACTATCTGTGTTTTACTTGCTTGCATTATCTGTGATTGTTGGTGCTGAGGAGGATAGGTAGGTGATGGTGATGGGGTCGCATGGAGGGTAGGTTGGCGAAGGCTGTGGGATACAGTGGTGTGATTAGTATTAGTTAGAATTCCCCTAAGTTCAGATAACCCGATTTATGGTTTAAGTTCTTTATTTATTTAATTTATTCCAAGCTTGAATATCTGTATTCGATGTGAAGTTCTAGAATTGCCTTCAGCGTCCCGGATCCTTATATCTTACATTATTGGGCACTGTTACCATACTGAGAACCTCCGGTTCTCATTCCATGCTTTGTTGTTATTTTTCAAATTGCAGGTCGTAATTCACCTCGGTGAAATTGCGGAGATGGTGGCAGAGCATAGTATGGTTTCTTCTTGGTTTATTTCTGTTTTATTTTATTGTAGCACTTTCTCTCACCCTTTTTGTTTTAGAATTCATGGCCTTAGAGGCTTACCTGAGAGATAAGTTGTATAAGCTATTTTAACTCTAAAACTCTGTATTTTTCTGTTTGTAACTAGTCGGCTTAAACTCCACAAGCTGCGGCTAGTTCCCTATGATTATTATACTCTTATATCTATATGTGTTCTATTCTCTTGCATTTATACCTTGTGTCTTGTGTGTTAGCTTCGTGTGAACGTTTCGCGCTTTTGTAATTCTGTTTTTGAGCTTAATCCTTCATCGGGCTTCTAGTATATATTATTCCTTCTAAATAAATATGTATAAGCCTTAGAATTATCGTAACCTTGATTAACCTTTGCTTTACGCCTAGAGGTAAGGCTTAGGGTAGTTAGGGTGTTACAAGAAAGATATTGGATGTAAAGATTTATGTTTGAGAAGTGTTGAAATGCTGAATATACGATGAATGACAGCCGTAATGATAATGATTAATTGCATATGAATGACTATATGGCTTATTGCACTTCTATTATTTGAGATACGAGTTGCTAGCCACCACTCGCTCCAAGTTGAGACTCGATACTCTTTGATGCTTCTTGAATTACTTGTTGTATATGAAAACTATTTGTGTTTTACTTGCTTGCATTAGTTGTGATTGTCTAGCGCTGAGGAGGTTAGGTATGGGGTGGCGATGGGATCGCACGGAGGTTAGGTTGGAGGAGGCTGTGGAATACAACGGTGTGATTAGTATTAGTTAGAATTCCCCTAAGTTTAGATAACCCGGTTTATGGTTTAAGTCCTTTATATATTTATTTATTTTGTTCTAAGCTTGAATATCTGTATGTGATGTGAAGTTCTAGGATTGCCTTCGGCATCCCGGAGTCTTCCATCTTACATCATTGGGCACTGTTACCATACTGAGAACCTCCGGTTCTCATTCCATACTTTGTTATTATTTTTCAGATGCATGTCATAATCTACTTCGGTGAGATTGCGGATATGGTGACAGAGCGGAGTATGGTTCCTCCTTGGTTTATTTGTTTTTCTTTGTTATAGTTGCTCTCACATCTTTTGTATATTTATCTTTATGGCCTTAGAAGCTTCTTTGAGAGAATAGTTGTATAAGCTGTTTTTAACTCCAAACTCTGTATGTCTGTATATATATACTAGTCGGCTTAAACTCCGCAAGTCGCGACTAGTCCCCTATGGTTATTATACTATTATATATATATATATTCCATTATTTTGCATCTATATCTTGTATCTTATGCGTTAGCTTCGTGTGAACATTTCATGCTTTTGTAATTCTGTCTTTGAGCTATATCCTTCATCAAGCTTCTAGATTATATTATTTCCTTTTATATATATAAATAAGTATAAGCCTTAGAATTATCGTAACCTCTAATTAACCTTTGCTTTATGGCTAGAGGTAAGGCTTAGGGTAATTGGGGTGTTACATTTAGTGGTCGCGACTAGTGGTTATTATACTATTATATATATATATATTCCATTATTTTGCATCTATATCTTGTATCTTATGCGTTAGCTTCGTGTGAACATTTCATGCTTTTGTAATTCTGTCTTTGAGCTATATCCTTCATCAAGCTTCAAGCTTCTGTAGCATGCTTAGTGCCTGTTTGGGGTAAATGAAGCACTAGACTTTTGATATTGAGACTGATCACCTTGATATCGATTGTTTGGTGTAGACTGTAGACATAATGGCCACTCGTGGACGAGGTCGTACGCGTTCACGAGGAGAGAGTAGTAATGAGCGACTGGCCGATAACCATGCCGAGTTCATGGCGGCAATGGCGAATCCTGCAAACATCTTGGGGGCTACCGCTACTACGACTCTGCAAGCTGTGCAGAGGTTAGGCCAACCGGCCGGAAACGGAAATGGAAATGGTGAAGGAAATGCGAATGAGAATTGATGGGTGGCAGAAGTTGACCAATTAAGAAATCAATATAGAAATACGTTGCATGTATAGTTCTTAACCAGCAAAAATCTACTCATCAATTTAGAAAGGTTGTCACAAAAATTAGAATAAAAATACTGGGAGTATGTATCCCAGGTCGTCTCCCAATGAGTTGACAAAAGGCTGCTATTCTATTAATTAGGAGTTTTCCGAGAGATTTTTAGAGTTGAATGACAGAAAAATAAATAATTGTAAATCAGCGCAATGAAAATTAAAAGGGATTTATATTATTCAAAATAAAAAACCTTGACTGGGGGAATGATTAATTGGAAGTTCTATCCTTGTTGGAATTCTCTCAAGTGTAGTATAAAGAGGTTGTTGTTTTCACTTAGTTAACCCTTACTAAATAAGGGAAAATCAAGTGATTGAGTTAACTCTTATTCGCAAATCCTAGTCCTCTCCCTTGGGAAGGTCTAGCATTAGTAAATATAGAATTAGCCAACAACTTCCAATTTAACTAATCACTTAAGCATTCCAACTCAAGTGTCTCCTCTTAATCAACCCCCATGTCAAGTTGGGAGTCTACTCCATCAACATGGATACCATCTTCGTTGTTGGGAGTAGGGAATAGAAAAGACACATGATAATTTAAATAAATAGGGATTGAAAATTAATTAAAGATAAAAGTAATTCTCTATATTAATAAATCTAAAATGCAACATAAAGTAATCAATAAGAGTAAAGGAATAAGAAAACAAACGAGAATAGTAACTTCAACGGAGGTGATGACTCTCTCAATATCCAAAGCAAAAGCATAAAACTATAAAACTATGAATGTAAAGAAAACCTAGAGGAGAGGTGATTCTCTCTAGATTTCGATCTAAAACTAAAAACTATGCTAATGAGAATGTGTCCTGAGTCTCTGCATGTTCTCTGGCTCTAGTCTGTGTTTCTGGGCCGGAAACTAGGACAAAATTTGGCTCAAAATCGCTCCCAGCGTTTTCTGAATTTTCTGCAGATCGCGCCAGTCACGCGTACGCGTCGCTGGTCATCTTGGCATGTCACGCGTAGGCGTCAGGCACGCGCACGCGTCTCCATGCAAACTCCAATCCACGCGTACGCGTCAGGCACGCGCACGCGTCGCTACCAATTTCTTCATCTCGTGCGCACGCGTGAGCCATTCGTGCGCGTCGATGCTCGCTAGTTATCTCCTTAGTTTCTTGTGTTCCTTCCATTTTTGCAAGCTTCCTATCTATTCTCTAAGCCATTCCTGCCCTATAAAGCCTGAAACACTTAACACACGGATCACGGCACCGAATGGTATAAAAGAGAATTAAAATACACAAATTAAAGATTTCTAGGAAGCAAGTTTTCAACCATAGAATAAAACTAGGAAGGAATTATAAAATCATGCAAATCATATGAATAAGTGGGTAAGGACTTGATAAAAACCACTCAAATGAGCACAAGATAAACGCGGTTCGTCCTCGTGAGCCTGAGGGATGGACCGATTGTGCTTCATTGCATACTCTGTGTATCTTTTCTTTGATGCTACTAGGTTATCTTCTTGATATTTCATAGCATGCTTGTTTGTGAGTGCCTGTTTGGGGTAAATGAAGCACTAGACTTTTGATATTGAGACTGATCACCTTGATATCGATTGTTTGGTGTAGACAAGAACCCTAATGGCCACTCGTGGACGAGGTCGTACGCGTTCACGAGGAGAGAGTAGTAATGAGCGACTGGCCGATAACCATGCCGAGTTCATGGCGGCAATGGCGAATCCTGCAAACATCTTGGGGGCTACCGCTACTACGACTCTGCAAGCTGTGCAGAGGTTAGGCCAACCGGCCGGAAACGGAAATGGAAATGGTGAAGGAAATGCGAATGAGAATTGATGGGTGGCAGAAGTTGACCAATTAAGAAATCAATATAGAAATACGTTGCATGTATAGTTCTTAACCAGCAAAAATCTACTCATCAATTTAGAAAGGTTGTCACAAAAATTAGAATAAAAATACTGGGAGTATGTATCCCAGGTCGTCTCCCAATGAGTTGACAAAAGGCTGCTATTCTATTAATTAGGAGTTTTCCGAGAGATTTTTAGAGTTGAATGACAGAAAAATAAATAATTGTAAATCAGCGCAATGAAAATTAAAAGGGATTTATATTATTCAAAATAAAAAACCTTGACTGGGGGAATGATTAATTGGAAGTTCTATCCTTGTTGGAATTCTCTCAAGTGTAGTATAAAGAGGTTGTTGTTTTCACTTAGTTAACCCTTACTAAATAAGGGAAAATCAAGTGATTGAGTTAACTCTTATTCGCAAATCCTAGTCCTCTCCCTTGGGAAGGTCTAGCATTAGTAAATATAGAATTAGCCAACAACTTCCAATTTAACTAATCACTTAAGCATTCCAACTCAAGTGTCTCCTCTTAATCAACCCCCATGTCAAGTTGGGAGTCTACTCCATCAACATGGATACCATCTTCGTTGTTGGGAGTAGGGAATAGAAAAGACACATGATAATTTAAATAAATAGGGATTGAAAATTAATTAAAGATAAAAGTAATTCTCTATATTAATAAATCTAAAATGCAACATAAAGTAATCAATAAGAGTAAAGGAATAAGAAAACAAACGAGAATAGTAACTTCAACGGAGGTGATGACTCTCTCAATATCCAAAGCAAAAGCATAAAACTATAAAACTATGAATGTAAAGAAAACCTAGAGGAGAGGTGATTCTCTCTAGATTTCGATCTAAAACTAAAAACTATGCTAATGAGAATGTGTCCTGAGTCTCTGCATGTTCTCTGGCTCTAGTCTGTGTTTCTGGGCCGGAAACTAGGACAAAATTTGGCTCAAAATCGCTCCCAGCGTTTTCTGAATTTTCTGCAGATCGCGCCAGTCACGCGTACGCGTCGCTGGTCATCTTGGCATGTCACGCGTAGGCGTCAGGCACGCGCACGCGTCTCCATGCAAACTCCAATCCACGCGTACGCGTCAGGCACGCGCACGCGTCGCTACCAATTTCTTCATCTCGTGCGCACGCGTGAGCCATTCGTGCGCGTCGATGCTCGCTAGTTATCTCCTTAGTTTCTTGTGTTCCTTCCATTTTTGCAAGCTTCCTATCTATTCTCTAAGCCATTCCTGCCCTATAAAGCCTGAAACACTTAACACACGGATCACGGCACCGAATGGTATAAAAGAGAATTAAAATACACAAATTAAAGATTTCTAGGAAGCAAGTTTTCAACCATAGAATAAAACTAGGAAGGAATTATAAAATCATGCAAATCATATGAATAAGTGGGTAAGGACTTGATAAAAACCACTCAAATGAGCACAAGATAAACCATGAAATAGTGGTTTATCAAACTCCCCACACTTAAACATTAGCATGTCCTCATGCTTAGCTCAAGGAGATAAAATAAATGAGTAGGGAAAAGTAAGACTCATGCAATACAATGTAACCTATGTATGAATGCAACTATATGCTAAGATGATTCTGTCTACTTGTTAAAAGTAAATAAGTTCTTCAAGACAAACATAAATCAAATTCCACTAATTCAAATCATACAGTAAAGACAAGTAAACTTGTAAGAAGATAGCTCATAAAAGCAGGGAACATAGAATCAAGCATTGACCCCTCACTGATGGTATATATGCACTCTAGTCACTCAAGTGTATGGGGTAATCACTCTACTCTTCTCTAGTCATACTTTCTAAACTTTGTTCTTCACCTAACCAATTAACAAATATTTAATGTACCAATGCAAACATCATGAGGTCTTTTCAAGGTTGTAATGGGGCTAAGGCAAGGGTGAGGGTATATATATATATGGCTAAGTGAGCTATAAATTGAATCCTTGACTAACCTAAGTGATGAGCGGATAATTTATACGCTTTTTGGCATTGTTTTTAGTATGTTTTTAGTAGAATCTAGTTACTTTTAGGGATGTTTTCATTAGTTTTTATGTTAAATTCACATTTCTGGACTTTACTATGATTTTGTGTGTTTTTTTGTGATTTCAGGTATTTTCTGGCTGAAATTGAGGGACTTGAGCAAAAATCAGATTCAGAGGTTGAAGAAGGACTGCTGATGCTGTTGGATTCTGACCTCCCTGCACTCAAAGTAAATTTTCTAGAGCTACAGAACTCAAAATGGCGCGCTTCCAATTGCGTTGGAAAGTAGACATCCAGGGCTTTCCAGCAATATATAATAGCCATTCAAGCTCAGCCCAAGCACACACCAAGTGGGCCCTGGAAGTGGATTTATGCATCAATTACTTACTTCTGTAAACCCTAGTAACTAATTTAGTATAAATAGGACTTTTTACTATTGTATTAGACATCTTTTGATCAATTTTAGATCTCTAGACCTCCATGGGAGGCTGGCCACTCAGCCATGCTTACCCTATATTCACTTATGTATTTTTCTACAGTAGAGTTTCTGCACTCCATAGATTAAGGTGTGGAGCTCTGCTGTTCCTCAAAGATTAATGCAAAGTACTACTGTTTTTCTATTCAATTCAACAGGATAAAAAGTAGCCATTGACAACGGTGATGTCCTTACATAAAGCCAGCCATGGAAAGGAGTAGGATTGATTGGATGAAGACAGTAGGAAAGCAGAGGTTCAGAGGAACGAATGCATCTCTATACGCTTATCTGAAATTCTAACCAATGAATTACATAAGTATTTCTATCCTTATTTTCTGTTTATTATTAATATTCGAAAACTCCATAACTATTTGATATCTGCCTGACTGAGATTTACAAGGTGACCATAGCTTGCTTCAAGCCGACAATCTCCGTGGGATCGACCCTTACTCACGTAAGGTTTATTACTTGGACGACCCAGTGCACTTGCTGGTAGTTGTATCGAAGTTGTGAATGAAAAACGATTTATTAAGACGTGCGTACAGAGTTTCTGGCGCCGTTGCCTGAGATCACAATTTCGTGCACCACTAAGCTCTCACATAAACACACATATACTCCATATAACTTCTAAAACTATGCTTAACTACCCAAAGTTCCCACTTTTCATCTCATACTCATGCATCAACTTTCCTTTTAATTTGTATCACATATGCATTGATCTTTTTATTAACTTAATATTGGGGTAATTTTGTCCCCTTATTTATTTATTTAATTGAATATTTTTGGGTTTTTTTTCTTTTTTTTTAAAGCAAACATAACTTATCAATGCACATGGATTTTCTTTTATTTTTCTGGTCTTACATGAGTAGGTACCCAAATTCCCAATATTTTATCATGACACATTCCCTATTAACCCATGTTCCCACAGTTTTCCCACACTTAGGCGATACACAATCTCTATCTTAAGCTATCCAAAGATTCAATTTGGGGTAATTAATTGTTTTTTCGCTTAAGGCTAGTGATGTGGTAAAATATAGAACAAATGAGGATTAAAAGGCTCAAAGTGACTAACAAAAGTAAATGAAAGGGTAGGCTATTTGGGATAAGTGAGCTAATAATCAAATAATGGCCTCAATCATATGCATGCATATAAATAAACTAAACATTGGACATATAGGATGGAACAAAATAGAGATTACAGTCATAGAGAAGAAAACACACAAGAATAAAATATTATGGTTAAATAATATAACCATGTAATTAAGCTCAAGTCTCACAGGTTGTGTGTTCTTAGCTCTAAACCATGTTCCAAATTACAATCTTCAAACAAGTTTTAACACAAAAGTTTTGATTTAAATTATTGAAATTTTTCAAAAATAGGGTCTTAAAAAGAAACTTATTATTTTTCAACCAAATAGAACATGCATGCAAATACTTATTACTATGCAATCTATCCTATCCTAACAAAAGAAAAATAACCTATTGGTGTTAAGAAAGAGAAATTACCTCCGGAAGTCAGGTACTGACCAACCTCCCCACACTTAAAGCTTGGCACCGTCCTCGGTGCCATCAGTCAGGAACAAAGGGGGGCTGGTAGTGCAATACCCTAATTAGCCTAAGCCTTACATCGCGTCATAAAGCAAAGGTTAATCAGATATTACAACAGTTCTAAGCTCATACGTATAATATACATAGAAGGAATATAATAATCTAGAAGCCCGATGAAAGATATAGCTCAAAATCATAGAATTTGAAATGCACAAATCGTACTAACGAGCTACTAGCTTAACGCACAAGAACAGATAAGATACAACAAAATATAAGTATATAATATCATAGGAAACTAGCCTCGACTCACGGAGTTTAAGCCGGCTAGCCATATATAAGTATACGGGATTATACAGAAAATTGACAGTTATAAAACAGCTTATACAAGTTTTTCTCTCATAAACATGCATCTAGGCAAAACAAAATACAAAAGAGAGATGTATAAATAAAATAAACCAAAAGACTCCAAAGGAAACCAAGATCCTACGCTCCTGTCACCATCCAAAGCAACTCACCGGGGTGGGTTGCGACCTGCATCTGAAAAACACAACAAAGATATGGTATGAGAACCGGAGGTTCTTAGTATGGTAATAGTGCCCAGTGATGTAGAATATAAGACCCCGGGAAGCCAAAGGAAATCCTAAGCTCCATATCCATCACAAGATTCAAGCTTAAGGCATTATAAAACAAGCAAGCATAATATAAACCTCATCACAAGATAAACAGGGTAATCTATCTTAAGGGATTTCTACTCTAACCATACACTGCTGTCCCACAGCCTTCACCAACCTATCCTCCATGCGATCCCATCGCCACCGCCTTCCGAACCTCCTCAATCCCAGTAGAAAACATAGGCAATATACAATGCAAGTAATTCACAAGTAAACGCATACAAGGCAAGTAGATCAAGTAAGCAAATAGACATGTTATTCAATTAGGCATACAATTATAAGACGGCAAAGCAAACAAACAAGTAGAAAATGCATATGATGAATGCCTGCCCTACTGGCTGTGATATCACATTGTTGGTTCAACTGCCAACCCGACACATCTCCATGGAGACGTCGCCCTTCAGATTACTCATATGGGAATTCCCAAGATATAGTGCCCGGATCACTGTCCAGGTACCGGCGCCTACACGCTTTATAGGTCCGAAGGGATTCGAGCAGGATACTCTTGCCACAGACCTCACATCTCAACGCAAGTGGGACGAACCACAGCCCTTACGCCACCGCCGCTACCTCGACAGGCGGAATCCAACCGCCGTCCCTACCGGGCGCTGACAAACCCCAATTTGACGGTTTATCTTGTATTGAATTTAGGGGTTTTATCACCCTTTACCCACATTTATTCAATGAAATAGCATGGTTTTGTATATTCTCCTTTAATTGTGCTTAAGAGTGAAAACATGCTTTTTTAGGTCTTAAAATAGCTAAATTTAATTCTCCTTAATTCCATTAGATGCCTTGATATGTTTGCTAAGTGATTTCAGATTTAGAAGGCAAAGATTGGATCAAGGGAATGAAGAAAGAAGCATGAAAAGGTGGAGAACTCATGAAGAAATGAAAGAACCGGAAAGCTGTCAAGCCGACCTCTTTGCACTTAAATGACCATAACTTGAGCTACAGAGGTCCAATTGATGCGGTTCCAGTTGGGTTGGAAAGCTAACATCCGGGGCTTCAAAACGATATAAGATTTTCCATAGTTGCTACACTTATGGTGGCGCGCAAGCGCAAAGTACGCGCACGCGCCGTTGCTGCCACCTAGTTCACTTAAAGCAAAACGTGGCCAACGAATTCTAAAGCCTTGTGGGCCCAATCCAACTCATTTCTGATGCTATTTAACCCAAGGAATGAAGAGGGAAACATATGTTAGTTACCAATTAGTTTAGTTTAGCTTTGTAGTTAGAGTTAGAGAGAGAAGCTCTCCCTTCTCTCTAGAATTAGGATTAGGAATTAGGGTTAGATTAGGATCTCATAGTTCTAGGTTTAATTCAAGTCTCCTTCTACTTCTACCTTCAATTGATGATTGCTACATTTTGGTTCTTCTCTCTATCCCTATTCTCTTGTTGTAATTTCTCTTATTTTGTTTCTAGGTTTTGTAATTGAGATACTCTTGTTCTCTTTATTTTCTTTCAATAATGCAATTTGAGGTAATTCATGATAATTGTGATTTCCTTGATTGTTGTTGTTAATTCTTTACATTCAATTGTAGTTAGAATTCATTCTTGTTGTGATTGACTATACTTTTCTCTTGTGCCTTCCAAGTGTTTGATTAAATGCTTGGAAGAATGTTAGACTAGAATTTTATGTTCTTGGCTTGAGAAGGTAACTTAGGATTTCTTGAGTCACTAGTATCCAATTGATTGATAGTTGATAGCCATTAACTCTAGCCTTCATTAATCCAATTAGTGGAAAGTTAGGACTTATGGACTAGGATTGATATAACTCACTTGACTTTCCTTTGTTAATCGATTTAAGGATGACTAAGTGGGATTAATCCTTGCAACTACCATACTTGTGGCTAGTGATAATGATGAAGATCCTTGACAACCAAACCTTGCCAAGACCATTTTGTGAATAAAGTTTTCCTACCATTTGCTATTCACATTCCTCATCCAAAACCCCAAAATAAGCAAGTCCATAACCAATAACAAGAACACTACCCTGCAAGTCCTTTGAGAGACGACCCGAGGTTTAAATACTTCGGTTTATAGATTTTAGGGGTTTGTACTTGTGACAAACAAATTTTTGCATGAAAGGATTATTGTTGGTTTAGAGACTATACTTCAACGAGATTTCATTTGTGAAATTCTAAACCGTCAAAAATCCGATCGTCAGGCGCATAGCGTCTCACATTCTCAGTAAAAACAATCTTTCAGTGGTTTTCAGAAAACATTTTCAGTATACAGAGATCCATCGTCTCAATCTGAGTCCTCGACTCATCTCAACCATTGTCCCTTTCATAACTCAGTTTCCAAGGCCCACAGTTCATCATTCTTTATCTCATATATCACTCATCCTCCACCCAACATCAAATCATTCTCAGCACGCCAGAAACCTAAGCCTCCGTTTTCTAATTTATCATAAAACTGTGTTCTAGAAACCTTACGTTACATCCCATATTCCAATACTCAAAATTAAGCCGATAAGTTTTAAAAATGGTGTTTTAGAAGCTTACAACCATGTTGGGAAGGTAGAATAGTTGAAAACAATTAAAATTTTGAGAAACAGCACGTGTGCGGCTGCACAAGGGTCTGTGCGTGCGCACACTCCTGAGAGTTTTGAAATGTGTGCGTACGCACAGGGGTGTGCGTACGCACAGGTGTCAATTTTTACAAAGATCTGTGCACTCGCACAACCTGTGCCAACGCCCCCAATAGACTCACCTTCCCGACGTGTGCGTCCGCACAGGTTGAAGTTTTTCCTTAGATGTGTGTGCGCACAAGCTGTGCTGGCGCTGCGAACAGAATGCACTTCTCTGCCTGTGCGTGCACACAGACGTGTGCGTCCGCACACATCAAAAATCATGAAATTCTGCAACTTTGCAAAATTTCAGATTTTTAACATCAACTTTGAAGGATCATAACTTCCTTTACAAAATTCTAATTTTTACAAACTTTATATCAAATTAAAGGGTTTTTAAAGATCTTTAATTATAAATAAATTTCAATCAATTTCGAAAATCGAGGCAAAAGTTATGATCAAGAAAAATTCACCAAAAACTCAATTTTACCAAACTTCACAACTTACACAATTTATTACCATACACATTCCAACCCTAACCATACCATTCCAAAACTCCATTTTGTCATCAAAATGTACCTATTGTATCATAATACACCAACCTTACCACATTCTCTTTCTCATTTCATTACTTTTAATTCCAACAATCAACCATATAACACTTTATGATCCAAATCACCATCACACTCACAATTTTATAAGTCATCATACTACAATCATCATAAGGAACTAACTTCCAATCCATACAATCATTCAACATCAACACATCATTAAATCTCATCACAATCAACTCAAAAATCATCAATTCATCATCATATAACACACCAACCATCATTTTAGTTCAACCTATCTTATTGGTCACTAGCCTATGTGTCCATGAATATTATATACTACATAGAGGAAACAAAAACCATACCTTGGCCGATTTTCCTTTTTGCACCCAAATTCAACTTAGCACAAATAAGTTTCCAACCAAAGTCCAAGCTTTCAATTTCACTCCAATAAGCACAAATAAGTTCCAAGAGCTCCCAAAGCCACAATAATCAAACTATATACATATAAATCACCTCAAATCAACCTAGGGTTCCAATTACACATAAATTCACAAGGGCTTAGTGGCTCTTACCTCCTCCCATAGATTTACTAGAAAGAATCCAAGGCTAAGCAAGGATTAGAGCAAACCTAAACACCAAGAATCACAAAAAATCATTTAATAAAAAACCCTATATACCCGAAATTTTGAGGAGCGAAACTAGGAGGGATTCGAGCTTTCCTTACCAGTTTCTTATATTGGTTTTGTAGAGCTCTTCACAAGGAACGCGTAGCCGCAAACGGTGCGGCGATCGGAGCTCTCTAGCTCAAGATATGAGCTTTGGAAGTTGACAATGAATAGTAACCATGGGTTTCTCCCTTCTTCTCAACATGTGTGAGTTTGTTTGTTTGTGTGTTATGTTGAAATGGGTTCATTAATGAACCTTTTATATGTTGGGCTTGGGCTCAACTTGGGCCCAGTCCAACCTATTAGTGTTTTTAGCCCATTTGGCCTAACTTCGGGCCAAACCTTTAAAATTAACACCCGGTTTTCCATTTCTAACATCTTTTCTAATGTTTTTGCCGGTTTTCACTTTTTCCCATGCGGTACCAGGCATATTTGAACCGGTTTAACCGGTTCAACTGCCGGTTTGTAGTTTTTTACGGTTTTTCACAGAAAGCACATTTTCTGACTCAGAAAGACCTACTGAGTCCGAAAATCACCTTTAAATCCTCAATTTCTCTCTCTAACTTTTCGGAATCTAATTTGGATAATTAATCACTTAATTAACCGGTTGATTAGTCGCGATTCTTACATTCTCTCCACTAAATAAGAAAATTTGACCCTCAAAATTTGAATTACCTGAGAAAAGCTCGGGATAATCCTTTCGCATCTCAGACTCTAATTCCCAAGTATGCTCTTCTACTCCGGCTCGCTCCCACGCAACTTTAACCAATGGGACATTCTTTCCTCGCAGCTTCTTCACACTACTATCATCGATCCTCACTGGTGTCACTTGGAAAGTCAAGTTCTATTTCAACTCAACCGACTCAGGCTCCAACACATGAGCTACATCCGACGTGTACTTACGGAGCTGTGACACGTGCAATACGTAATGCAAGTTAGACAGATGAGGTGGCAAAGCGACTTGATACGCCACCGGCCCGAATCTCTTTAGAATCTCAAATGGTCCTATGTATCCTGGGTTCAACTTCTTAGTCTTGATTGCTCTTTCAATCCCAGTTGTCGGTGTAACCCTAAAGAATACGTGTTCTCCTACTTCAAACTCTAACGGTTTCCTTCTCTGATCCACATAACTCTTTTGTCGGCTCTGAGCAGTCAAAATCCTTTCGCGTATTCTCTTAATCTTCTCAGTAGTCTCTGCTACCACATCTGGACCCAAAACACTTGCTTCACCAGATTCATACCAACAAAGTAGAGACTGGTACTTCTATCCATATAAAGCCTCATACGGAGCCATCCCAATGCTCGCATGAAAACTGTTGTTATATGCAAACTCCACCAACGACATGTAACGATCCCAACTGCCGGGTTGATCCAACACACATGCTCTTAGCATATCTTCCAACATCTGAATAGTCCTTTCTGATTGTCCATCTGTCTGCGGATGATATGCGGTGCTGAGACATAGCTTCGTATCGAAAGCTCTTTGAAAAACTCCCCAAAAATCTTGATGTGAATCGGGGATCATGGTCTGATACTATACTTGACGGCACACCGTGCAATCTTACTATCTCTTTGATGTACAATCTTGCCAACTCATCCATAGAACAGTTTACTCGGATAGGCAGAAAATGAGTGGATTTGGTTAAGCGATCCATGATCACCCAAATCGCATCAAATCCCGACCTAGTCCTCGGTAAACCGGTCATAAAATCCATACCAATTCCTTCCCACTTCCACTGAGGAATCTCAAGTGGTTGTAGCATTCCTGACGATTTTTAGTGCTCTATCTTTACCTTCTGGCAAGTTAAACACTTGGATACTATGGTTGCTACATCACCTTTCATCCCAGGCCACTAGAACATCCTCTTCAAGTCATAATACATCTTCGTGCTTCCAAGATGAATGGAAAACCCACTGTTGTGAGCTTCTGACAACAAATCTTGTCTCAAACTCCCAACATCCGGTATGCAAATTCTTCCCTTGTATCTCCATAACCCTTCATCATCCTTAGTGAATTCTTCGCGCCTCTTACCACCAACTGGTTGAAACAATTGTTGAAGCTTCTGCTCATCTTGCTGAGCCCTTTGTATTTCTGATTTAAACGTGCTTGAGATTTGTAGCTGGTTCAAACAAGCTCTCCCGGCAACTTCACCAATATCCAGCTTAAGATCCACAAACTTATCTACTAGCTCCTCTTCCTTGATTCTCATCCAAGCAATTGTTAAAGATTTCTGACTCAGAGCGTCTGCTACCACGTTCCCCTTTCCAGGGTGATAACTCAACTTGAAATCATAATCTTTAAGCAATTCCATCCACCTTCTCTGGCGCATATTTAGCTTCTTCTGATCAAAGATATACTTGAGACTCTTATGATCAGAAAAGACGCTAAACCTTACTCCGTACAAGTGGTGTCTCCAAATCATCAATGCAAATACAATCGCCGCTAATTCCAAGTCATGTGTAGAGTAATTCATCTCATGCGGTCTCAGCTGACGCGATGCGTAGGCCACCACATTCCGATGTTGCATCAACACGCAACCCAAACCTTTCAGTGATACATCGCAATATACTTCAAACGGTTCATGCGGTTCTGAAGTTAATCTATGCTTTAAAGTCTGAAAACTCTCTTCGCACTCCGACGTCCACACGAATGGCACTTCTTTCCTTGTCAACTTTGTCATTGGTAGTGTAATCCGGGAAAATCTTTCGATAAATCTCCAATAATATCCGGCTAAACCCAAAAAGCTCCTGACTTCCGTCACAGTCATCGGTCTTTCCCATTCCATCACCGCTTCTACCTTAGAAGGATCTACAGCTATTCCTCCTTTACTTACCATGTGGCCTAAGAACTTTACTTCCTCCTTCCAGAACTCGCACTTTGACAACTTAGCGTACAACTTTCGCTCCTTTAGAATTTGTAGCACAATCCTCAAGTGCTCCTCATGTTCTTTTGCCATCTTAGAGTAAACCAAGATGTCATCTATGAAAACCACCACGTCCGTCAAGTTCGGATAGTCTGTAGTAGCCCTTCCCAAGTACTTCTATGACTCGGTAGGGTCCTTTCCAGTTTGCTACCAGCTTTCCTTCTCCGGGTCGAGTTGTTCCGATATCATTTCGGATTAGGATGAGACCATTCTCAGCGAAACCTCTTGGAACTACCTTTTTGATTATATCTGGAAGCCATTCGACGTTCTAGTGCCTCTTCCCTGATCCGAGCTCTTTCTTGGATTTTAGGAAGTAGGTCGAGCTCTTCCCTTTGAAATTTGGAGTTGGCTTCTTCATTGTAATGAACCACTCTAGGCGACCCTTCCTCGATCTCTACTGGGATCATTGCCTCCATTTCGTATGCTAATCGGAAGGGTGATTCCTTTGTGGTAAAATGTGGCGTTGTTCGATATGCCCATAGGACTTGTGGGAGTTCTTCGGCCCAAGCTCCCTTTGCGTCTTGTAATCTCCATTTCAGCCCAGCCAATATGACTTTGTTGGCAGCTTTGGCTTGTCCATTGGCTTGGGGATGTTCGACGGAAGTGAACTGGTGCTTTATGTTCAAGTCGGCTACTAATTTTCTGAAGCCTGTATCTATGAATTGGGTGCCATTGTCTGTGGTGATGGAGTATGGGACCCCGAACCTTGTGACAATGTTCCTATATAGGAACTTTTGACTTCTTTGAGCAGTGGCGTTAGCTAGGGGTTCTGCCTCGATCCACTTTGTGAAATAGTCTACCCCTACTATGAGGAATTTAACTTGTCCCAATCCATGAGGAAAGGGTCCGAGAAGGTCGAGTCCCCATTTTGTAAGTGGCCAAGGTGAGGTTACACTGATGAGCTCCTCTGGCGGGGCGATGTGAAAGTTGGCATGTTTTTGACATGGTGGACATGTCTTTACGAACTCTGTGGCCTCCTTTTGTAGAGTTGGCCAATAAAATCCTACCCGAAGTACTTTTTTGGTGAGTGCTTGTGCTCCGAGATGATTGCCACAGATGCCACTGTGTATTTCTTCTAGAACTTCCTTTGTATTGGAAGTCGGTACACATTTTAACAATGGTATTGAGATTCCTCTTTTGTATAGAGTATTATTTATGATAGTGTAGTACTGTGACTCCCGTTTTAACCTTTTTGCCTCCTTCTCATCTATAGGAAGTGTTTCTGTTTTGAGGTAGTTAATTATAGGAGTCATCCATCATTGATCTAGACCTGTTATGGCTAGGACTTTTTCCTCTTCCGAGATTGACGGGTTCTGTAGTATTTTCTGGATGAGGCTTCTATTGTTGCCTCCTGGTTTGGTGCTGGCTAGTTTTGAGGGTGCATCAGCTCGGGCATTCTGTTCGCGGGGTATGTGATGGATCTCATATTCCCGGAGTTGTCCGAGCTGTTCCCTGGTTTTACCCAGGTATTTTTTCATAGTGGGGTCCTTAGCTTGGTAGCTCCCTGTTATTTGTGAAGTGATCACTTGTGAGTCGCTGAAGATAATGAGTCTTTGAGCTCCGACTTCTTTAGCCAGCTTTAAACCAGCTAGTAGTGCCTCATATTCCGCCTGGTTATTTGAGGCAGGGAACCCAAATTTGAGAGAGAGTTCGATTTGGGTTCCTTGATTACTTTCAATTATCACATCTGCGCCGCTTCCAGTCTTATTCGAGGAACCGTCCACGTAGAAATTCCATTCTATGGGGGTTTCTGGAGTGTCTGTAAATTCTGCAATAAAGTCGGCTAACTATTGTGATTTGATGGCTGTCCGAGCTTCGTATTGAAGGTCGAACTCAGACAACTCGACTGCCCATTGTAAGATTCTGCCCGCTAGATCTATTTTCTGCAATATTCCTTTTATGGGCTGGTTGGTCCGAACCTTAATGGTGTGAGCTTGGAAGTACGGGCGAAGTCGTCGAGATGTTAGTGTGAGAACATAGGCAAATTTTTCTATTTTTTGGTAGTTCAGCTCGGATCCTTGTAATGCTTTACTGATGAAGTATACGGGTTGTTTCCCTCTGTCGTCTTCTCGAACTAGTGCTGAGGCTACTGCTCGACTTCCTACCGCGAGGTATAATATGAGTGGTTCTCTTTCTCGTGGCCGAGATAGGATAGGTGGCTGTCCTAGAAATCTTTTGAAATCTTGGAAGGCTTGTTCGCACTCTGTTGTCCATTCAAACCTCTTTCCTTTCCTTAGAGTAGCATAGAAGGGAAGAGATCTTATCGCTGATCCCACTAGGAATCTGGACAAGGCTGCCAATCTCCCGTTGAGTTGTTGTACCTCTTTGACACAAGTTGGGCTCTCCATGTTGAATATGGCCTGGCATTTATCTGGATTTGCTTCAATTCCTCTTTGTGTGAGTATAAAACCTAAGAACTTTCCAGCTTCTACTGCAAAGGTGCATTTTGCAGGATTGAGTCACATGCCATGCTTCCTTATAGTGTCGAACACTTGGACCAGGTCGGACAATAATGTCTCTTCATTTTGTGTCTTTATCAACATGTCGTCCACATAGACTTCCATGACTTTTCTGATATGATCCGAAAAGACTTTATTCATTAGCCTTTGATAAGTAGCTCCCGCATTTTGAGACCAAAAGGCATCACAATGTAGCAGTAGTTTGCTTTTGGTGTTAAGAACGAGGTTTTTTCTTGATCGGGTGGATGCATTGGGATTTGATCGTATCCAGAATATGCATCCATAAACGAGAGGTATTTATATCCGAAGGAGGCATCTACTAGGGCGTCGATACTTGGGAGTGGATAAGGGTCTTTTGGGCAGGCTTTGTTGAGATCAGTATAGTCAGTACACATTCGCCACTTCCCGTTTGATTTTTTCACCAAGACGACGTTGGCTAACCATACTGGGTACTTGACTTCTCTTATGAATCCTGCTTCCAGTAGGGCTTGTACCTGCTCTTCCACAGCTTGGGATCGTTCGGGTCTGAGCTTTCTACGCCTCTGTTGTACTGGCCGAGATCCAGGGGAGACTGCTAGCTTATGACACATTAACTCGGGGTCTATGCCTGGCATGTTTGCAGCCTTCCACGCAAAGAGATCGGCGTTTTCTCGTAAGAAATGTACGAGTGATTCTTTTATGTCTCCTTTTAGAATCGTGCCAATATTGGTTGTTTTGTCCGGGATGTCTCCGATCAGGACTTTCTCTACTTTACCTTCAGGTTGTGGACGGAGTTCTTATCGCCTCTGAACTCCACCAAGTTCGATTGTGTGGAATTCTTCTCCTCTGCCTCTGAGGTTTAGACTTTCGTTATAATAGCGGCGTGCTATCTTCTAATCTGCTTTTATCGTAGCTATCCCTTCTACAGTTGAGAATTTCATGCATAGATATGGAGTTGAAACTATTGCGCCGAGTTGATTTAATGTTGTCCGACCTATTAGGGCGTTGTAGGCTGAACTCACGTCGACCACGATGTAGTCTATTTTGAGTGTTTTGGATTGGTTCCCTTTTCCAAAGGTTGTGTGTAGCGGGACTAATAAACCATTATTTTATGGTTTATATTGTATTTAATTGTGTGGTTTTATCAAATCTTTACCCACTTATTTATTAAATAAGCATGCATTTATAATTCCTTCCTAAAAATACTTTATGGTTGAAAACTTGCTTCTTAGAGACTTTTAATTTTGTATTTTAATTCTCCTTTATTCCATTCGATGCCGTGATCTGTGTGTTAAGTGTTTCAGGTTTTATA
The DNA here is from genome assembly GCF_000816755.2 of Arachis ipaensis. NCBI lineage: Eukaryota > Viridiplantae > Streptophyta > Magnoliopsida > Fabales > Fabaceae > Arachis > Arachis ipaensis. Next base: position 73,625,965 of record NC_029785.2, on the reverse strand, counting down.
GGGCATGAATGACTTGGAGATTAGAAAAGAAGCTTGCAAAAATGGAAGGAACACAAGAAATTAAGGAGATGACCAGCGAGAAGTGACGCGGGCGCATGGCTCATGCGACCGCGCGATATAGAGGAAATTGCAGTGACGCGGACGCATGGCTCACGCGACCGCGTGGATTGGAAACTGCACCAGTGACGCGAAGGCGTGGATGATGTACACGCGTGGTAAGGCAAAACGCTGGATGACGCGAACGCCTGGATGACGCGATCGCGTGACATGCGCGATCTACAGAATCTGCAGAATTCGCTGGGGGTGATTTTGGGCCCTGTTTTGACCTAGTTTTCGGCCCAGAAAAGCAAATTAGAGCCAGAGAAAATGCAGAGACAGAAGACAACATCCATTCCGCATAATTTTAGTTTTAGATATGATTTTACCTCTCCTCTAGGTTTTCTCCCTACACATTGATAGTTCTTAGGATTTGATTTTATTGCTTTTTGGATTGGAACATTGAGAAGAGTTATTGCCTCCGTCAAGACTTCGTCATTCTAGTTTGTTTCCTTACTTGTCACTTACTCTTTCATGTCCTTTATTTACTCAGAGTTACTCTTGGATTATTTCTAGAATTTATTTATAAAAGAATTATTTTTATTTTAATTGATCCTTTTGATTATTATTTATTATGTCTTTCAGTATTTCTCTTCCTTATTTTGTGAAATTTACATTCATAATGAGCGAGTAGTTCCATAACTTGATTGGGAGATGATTGAAAGGAAACCTTGAGTTGGGTTACTCAAGAGAAAAATTGTAATTGGGTTTATTGTTGGATCGCCCTCTAATCACTGACACTAGTCCTTCTCAAGGGAGAAGATTAGGACTTGTGATTAGAAATAGCTTTCCAACTTGCTTGACTTTCCTCTACCTGGTAAAGGGTAACTAAGCAGAACAACCTTCAATTATCAATTAATCTTGAGAGTACTCCAACAAGAATATGGCTTCCAACTAATCTACTCCCAGTCAAGGTTTTTATTAAAATTACATAATTTCTCTGATTTAATTTCCTGTTTATCAACTCAACCCATTTTTGAAAACGTCTGATTAATAAAATAGCACATCTTTCTGCAACTCGTTGGGAGATGACCTGGGATTCATACTCCCAGTATTTTAATTTTAATTTTAATTTTGTGACAACCCTTCTAAATTGATAAACAGATTTTCGGTTGGTTAAGAACTGTACTTGCAACGTATCTCTTATAATAATTTCTTAATTTGCCAATTTCCGCCACGTCAATTTTTGGCGCCGTTGCCGGGGAGTTGCAATAGAGTGCTAAGTTATTGTTTGGAATTTTTTTATTTGCATTTTATTTTATTTTTGCTACTATGAGCTACATGTTTCTTTCGTTAAATGACGCGTTCACTTCCTGATCCAAGCTTACCAGTATTTGATCCTGAGATTGATAGAACTATCTCACGAATAAGGCAAGCTCGGAGTCGGTTAGTCCTCTCTGAGGGCGAATCTAAAACGTCACTTGAGGAAGAAACAAGCTCCCTTTCTACTGATTCGGTTGATTTACGTGTAGGTGACATGGCAGCACCTAGGAGAATTACTATCCAGGAGGCTGGAGCCACTAATTTTACAATGCAACCATTTCAAGCGCATCACCCAGCAGTTGCTACAGACTTTGAAATAAAGACTGCATTGCTCAATTTGATGCCTAAGTTTCATGGCTTACCTGCTCAAGAGTCTATCAAGCACCTGAGAGATTTCCAAGCAGCCTGTTCTACTGTCAGGCGTGATGGTGCAGATGAAACTTCAATTTTGTTAAAAGCCTTCCCATTCTCTCTTGAGGAAAAGGCGAGAGAGTGGTACTACACTCAACCCGCAGCAACTGTTTCTGACTGGAATACGCTCAGAAGAGAAATTTTGGAAAAATTCTTCCCAGCTGAAGTTACTGACAAACTAAGGAAAGACATTTCCATGATTGTTCAGGACGAATCCGAGACTCTCTGTGAATACTGGGAGTGCTTCAACAATATTCTGGAAGCATGTCGCCACCATATGATTGACAAGATAGTGTTGCTCGGCTACGTCACACAGGGCATGAGGCCCCAAGATAAGACCACATTGGAAAGTGCTAGCAATGGGTCTATGAAAAAGTACAAGACCACTGATGAGGCATGGCAATTGATCAGCGACTTAGCTAAATCTACTCGGAATCACAAGCAGAAACAAGGCCGTTCAAAAGCTATTGCAGAAGTATCCTCTAGCAGAGAGACTGTTGCTCTAACTCAGAGTATCTGTGAAATGACCAACTTACTGAAGCAGATGCAATTGAATCAACAACAAGTTCAGCAAGCTCAACCTTCTCCACCACAGCAAAGCCAACAGTTAGTCCCACAGAGAGTTTGCAGAATCTGTGCTAATTATAGCTATTATACTGATGAATGTCCGCAGCTCTAGTAGGAAGACAACACCGTGGCAGCCACTCATAACTTCTATGACCGTCCCAACCAAGGGTACAATCAAGGTGGCAGTTACAGCCATGGATGGTAGGACAATTCTAACCAGAATTAGAGAGATAATTCTAACAAGAATTGGAGGGACAATAATAACAGAGGAGACAGAGACAATCAGGGAAATCAGAGGTGGAATAATAACAACAACAGGCAGTAGAACCAAAACCAGCCTTACAGAGCACCTCACCTGAGGCAATTCCAAGGATCACAGCACAACCAACAGTAAACCTCTCAGATCACTTGTCCTTCTTCATCTTCTAATGATGAGTTACTACAATCTATTGATCGTAGACAACAGGACATGGAAAATAACCTTACTTCTACTCTAAATGGTCTAAACTCTACCTTGCAAGCTCTTGTCTCACAGATTGGATCAATGAATAACTCCAATAACCAGCCTTTGAGCTCCAGTGGAATCCCCTCTCAACCATTACCCAATCCAAAGGGTGGCATTAATGCCATCACCCTAAGGTCCGGAACCACATTGCAAGAGAGGAATCAGGAGGAGCCAAGCCCACCAGAACACGCCTCAGCTGAAGAGGTAGTGGAAATAGAAGATGTTGAGGAGGAAGAGGACATACAGGAAATGGCTGAAGAAGAAGAAGCTCAATCACAGGAAGAATCACCAAAGGGCGCAGACATTGTAGAAAACGCCATTCCTATTCTCTTTCCACAACTTGCAAGGAAGCCCATGAAGCAGTTGGAACCTGATCCCAAAATGGTAGAAATATTCAAAAAGGTTGAGGTAACTGTTCCCCTTTTTTATGTTATTCAACAGGTACCTAAATACGCAAAGTTTCTAAAAGATTTATGTATACATAAAGACAAAATTAATGAATTAGAGACTATTCCTTTAGGTAGTTCTATATCTGCTTTAATGGGAGGTATACCTGAAAAGTGTAGTGATCCAGGTCCATGTATGGTTAATTGTACTATTGGTGGTGTAGTATTTTCTAACTGCATGTGTGATTTAGGAGCATGTGTGAGTATAATGCCTTTATCTATATATGATATTTTGAGGCTCCCTCCCTTAAAAAGGTCGGCAGCTCATTTTGTGTTAGCAGATAAAAGCATTATTACAGTGGCTGGAGTTGCTGAAGATGTATTAGTGGGCATTAAGGGGCTCACATTCGCCATTGATTTTTATATCCTAGAGATGTCCCAAAATGACTCAGAGAAGCCATCGTCAATCCTACTCGGAAGACCATTCCTGAAGACCTCGAAGTTCAAATTGGATGCTTTTTCAGGAACATACTCTTTTGAAATAGACGGCCGAGTAGTAAGCTTCAATCTGAATGGAGTTATGAAGCACCCACCAGAAGATCATTCTATCCTCCAGTGTGACATCATAGATGAAACCATAGCTGAAGTTCACCAGGAGGAGTTAGAAGAGAAGTACGTAGGACAAGGTCCGAGTGTGGGGACACTTTCTGAGGACAATGAAAGTACTTTACCATTGTTACCATCTCCAGATAATCCAGAGCCTGACCATGAGCAGAGGCTAGAATTAAAACCCCTTCCTCCACACCTCAAATATGCTTACCTTGAGGACAAGCAGAAGTTTCCAGTTATCATTGCATGGGAACTCACTTCTCAACGAGAAGAGGAGTTACTTAGTGTGCTGAGGAGGCACAAGAAGGCAATTGGGTGGAGTTTGGCAAACATAGTAGGCATCGACACTCAAGTTTGTGAGCACAGAATATTTTTAGAAGAGGGAGCTAGGCCTGTTCGTCAACCCCAGAGAAGACTGAATCCCACTATCTTGGAGGTTATCAAAAAGGAAGTGACCAGACTACTAGAGGCGGATATCATCTATCCTACCTCAGACAATGAATGGGTAAGCCCAGTACAAGTGGTGCCCAAGAAGTCTGGAGTCACTACAGTGAAGAATGAGCATGGAGAGGTCATAGCAACCAGAGTACAGAACGCCTGGAGGGTCTGCATTGATTACAGGCGCCTAAACCAGGCAACCCGTAAGGATCACTATCCTCTTCCATTCATTGATCAAATGCTGGATCACCTGTCAGGTAAATCGCATTATTGCTTTTTAGATGGTTACACAGGTTATTTCCAGATTCATATAGCTCCTGAAGATCAGGAAAAGACTACTTTTACCTGTCCTTTTGGGACTTATGCTTATAAGAGAATGTCCTTTGGCTTGTGCAATGCACCAGCTACTTTTCAAAGGTGCATGATGAGTCTTTTCTCTGATCTTATTGAGGACTGTATGGAGGTTTTTATGGATGATTTTAGCGTTTATGGTGATTCTTTTAGCCTTTGCTTGGATAGCTTATCTAGAGTATTAGATAGATGTGTCAGTACAAACCTTGTATTGAATTTTGAAAAATGTCACTTTATGGTTAAACAAGGGATTGTACTAGGACATGTTGTATCTAATACTGGCATTTCTGTAGATCCAACAAAGGTGGATGTTATTTCTAGTTTACCTTACCCCTCCTCTGTGAGAAAAGTCTGTTCGTTCCTTGGCCATGCAGGTTATTACCGGAGGTTCATTAAGGACTTTAGTAAGGTAGCGCTTCCCTTATCCAGATTACTGCAGAAAGATATTGAGTTCGAGTTCAGTGAGGATTGCAAACAAGCGTTTGATAAGCTGAAAACTGCCCTGACTCAAGCTCTAATTGTGAGAGGACCTGATTGGAGCCAGCCATTTGAGATCATGTGCGATCCTTCCAACCATGCAGTAGGAGCAGTGCTGGCTCAGTGTGAATGTAAGGACCCCTTTGTAATTGCTTATGCGTCTAAGACTTTAGACGCCACTCAGTCTAATTACACTACCACTGAGAAAGAGCTTCTTGCTATTGTTTTTGCTCTGGATAAATTCCAAGCCTATTTACTTGGTACTAAAGTAGTAGTGTATTCAGACACGCAGCTCTAAAGTATTTATTAGCTAAAAAGGAATCCAAACCAAGGCTTATACGTTGGATACTACTACTACAAGAATTTGATTTAGAAATAAAGGATAGGAGTGGAAACCAGAACTTAGTGGCAGACCACTTGAGTCGCCTTGAGCACATTAAGGATGACTCCACTCCTATAGCTGATAATTTCCCTTTTGATAACCTGTAAGCAGTATCTGAGGTAGTCCCTTGGTATGCACCTGTAGCTAATTATCTAGTTAGCCGCACTTTTCCTCCAAACTTTACTAAGCATCAAAGAGACAAGCTGAAAAGCGAGTCTAAATATTATATACAGGATGACCCATATTTATGGAGATGTGGTGCTGACCAGGTAATTAGAAAGTGTGTACTTCAATCAGAATTCCAGTCCATCTTAGAGGCCTGTCACTCATCTGAGAGTGGAGGACATTTTGGCCCTCAAAGAACAGCTAGCAAAATCTTAGACTGTGGATTCTGGTGGCTTACTCTTGTTAGAGACGCTGCTGAATTTTGTAAATTGTGTTTCCCATGCCAAAAATTTGGTAATATATCCAGGAAGGATGAAATGCCTCAACAAATTATGCTTTTCTGTGAAATTTTTGATGTTTGGGGCATTGACTTCATGGGTCCATTTCCAAATCCTAATGGTTATTTTTATATATTGTTAGCTGTAGATTATGTTTCCAAATGGGTGGAAGCAATTTCTACCCGCACTGATGATGCTAACACTATTGTTTCCTTTGTGAGAAACCACATTATTTGTCGCTTTGGATCACCACGAGCAATCATGAGCGATCAAGGCACCCATTTTTGTAACAGGAGACTAACAGGATTACTGAAGAAGCATGGGATAATTCATAAAGTAGCAACAGCCTACCATCCTCAGACTAATGGGCAAGCCGAGGTGTCTAACAGAGAGATAAAGCGCATATTGCAGAAGATAGTCAAACCTTATAGAAGAGACTGGAACACCAGGCTACAAGATGCACTTTGGGCATACAGAACAGCATACAAGACACCCATTGGGATGAGTCCCTTCTGCTTAGTTTATGGAAAAGCCTGTCATCTCTCAGTTGAAGTAGAGCACAAAGCCTTTTGGGCAGTAAAGGAGTGCAACATGGGATTTGAGAAAGCCGGAGCTGAAAGGAAGTTGCAACTGCAAGAATTGGAAAGCCTTCGCCTGGAAGCTTATGAGAACTCAAGGCTGTACAAGCAAAAGATGAAGGCTGTACATGATCAGCGCATCAAGAGGAAAGAGTTCCAACCTGGAGACTTAGTCCTCCTTTACAAATCTAGACTGAGGCTCATGCCAGGTAAGTTGAGATCAAGATGGGAAGGTCCGTATAGAGTAGATAAGGCTGAGCCGTACGGAGTTTTTCACCTAAGTCACCCTTCAAGCTCTGAACTCATCAAAGTGAATGGACATCATCTGAAGCTATATCATGGTGAGAAGGTGGCGAAAAACAAGGAGTTAGATATCTTCCTCTTGGAGGATCCACTCACAGCAGAAGACTGAGCTAGTGGAGCGTCCAACTTACGGACGTTAAAGCAAAGTGCTAGGTGGGAGACAACCCACCATGGTATGATCGTTCCTTTTCTTTATTCTTAGTTTTCTTATTCAATAACCCTTCTCTTTATTAGTACATTTAGTTTGCATCTACATTTGCATATTTTTATTTAAAAAAAAAAAGAAGAGAGAGGGAGAGCCGCGACGCGACAGCGTCGCAGGTGGCTCAGAGAGAATAATAACTCGAACAGAGAGTCATGCAGTAGCGTGGTTGGAGGCGTGCCTTTGGCACAAATCACCCCACGCGACCGCATCGCTGACTCGTCCGCGTCACATGGGAAACATGCCTCCCACGCGTCCGCGTCACTCACGCGGCCGCGTGACTTGGAAATCGACGTAAGAAAGGATGCACGACCAAAAGTTGTGCTAGAGTGGTGCTGGACTGGTGCTAAACACACAAGCCTTACCACGCGGACGCATGACTCACGCATCCGCGTCATGTCCCTATAATGGTCACTCACGCGATCGCGTCGACTACGCGACCGCGTCACCCTAGATTTTGGCAATACTAAGTTTTGAACAGAGAGTTGTGCGAGCGCGAGGCTGCCCTCACGCCAGTGGCACAAAACACGTCACGCGTCCGCGTGACCGACGCGACCGCGTCGACTAATTTCAGCGCAAATCGCGCGAACGCGTCCCCCACACGTCCGCGTCGCTTGCACCGCACAGCTTATCCTAATTTGCCAAATATCTTATCTTTCTCTTCCCCAAATCCTACTTTTTCTTTTCCCTCCTCATTATTTTCTTCCCCTTTCTTCCACCTTCCTTCCTTCTCACTTTCTACTTTCTCTCTCTCACCACTATTAACAAGGTTTTTCTTTTCTTCCCCCTCCTTACTTTTCTATTCTTCTTAATTTATGTTTTCTTTTTCTTTTCTTTTTCTTTTTATTTTCCTCATTCATGTTTTCTTTTTTCTTTCTTTTTCTTTTAATTGGTGTTAGATATTTAGTAGGGTCATTATTATTCCTTTTGTTTGCTTGTGGATTGTTAATAACTTGTTTAGCAATTATATGTTATTTTCAAAAAGAGTTGCTTGCATGTTCAATTTGATACTTTCAATAGCTTCTTTACCATGCATGCTATGTGTTTGTGAAAACGTCCGTATGGCATTGTGCACTATTTTTGAATTTCTTTTAATCTACTACTCTAAATGCCTGCTTTTCACAAAACCCTTTTTTATATCTTATTAATTTAATATAATTGTTATTACAAACAGGTTGTTAGTTTGAATTCTGTGGTAATCTAACTTGGACATTGAATGCTTGATCTATGCTACTCATGCCTTTGCCTGCATGCCAATAAACACCTTGCATTTAATTGTCTCCATATGCAGTCTTTATATTTCCATTGTTGATTTTCCACATGTTGTCAGGACCATGTGTTAACATCATTCAATTTTTAATGTGCATTGATCACCACCTTTCCCGTTCTCTTTCTTGCTCTACCCCTTGACATTTTAACATACTTTCTCTTTTCTCCCTTTCAGGATGGCCACCAAAAAAGGCAAGGAGAAAGCTGCTCCCAAATCAACAGCAAGGAGAGGAACAAAACGAGCATTAGTGGCAGAGCCTTCTTCGACTGCAGTAAAGCCCTCAACAAAGAGAATTAAGAGGATTATAAAAGTTGATGATAAAGAGAAAGCCTTCTGATGAGCGGATAATTTAAACGCTTTTTAGCATTATTTTTACATAGTTTTCAGTATGATTTAGTATATTTTTATTAGTTTTTAAATAAAAATCATATTTCTAGACTTTACTATGAGTTTGTGTATTTTTCTGTGATTTCAGGTATTTTCTGGCTGAAATTGAGGGACCTGAGCAAAAATCAGATTTAGAGGTTGAAGAAGGACTGCAGACGCTGTTGGATTATGACCTCCCTGCACTCAAAGTAGATTTTCTAGAGCTACAGAATTCCAAATGGCGCGCTCTCAATTGCGTCGGAAAGTAGACATCCAGGGCTTTCTAGCAATATATAATAGTCCATACTTTGCTCGAGTTTAGAAGATGTAAGCTGGCGTTGAACGCCAGTTCCATGCTGCATTCTGGAGTCAAACGCCAGAAACAGGTTGTAAAGTGGAGTTAAACGCCAGAAACAGGTTACAAACTGGCGTTCAATTCTAAGAAAGACCTCTACACGTATAAAGCTCAATGCTCAGCCCAAGCACACACCAAGTGGGCCCCAGAAGTGGATTTCTGCATCATTTACTCATTTCTGTAAACTCTAGTAACTAGTTTAGTATAAATAGGACTTTTTACTATCATTGTAAGGGATATTTGATTAGTTTTTATGCTATCTTAGACTTTCATGGGGGCTAGCCATTCGGCCATGCCTGGACCATTATCACTTGTGTATTTTCAAACGGTAGAGTTTCTACACACCATAGATTAAGGTGTGGAGCTCTGCTGTTCCTCATGAATTAATACAAAGTACTACTGTTTTACTATTCAATTCAAGCTTATTCCTATTCTAATATATCCATTCGCACCCAAGAACATGATGAATGTGATGATTATGTGACGATCATCATCATTCTCACTTATGAACGCGTGCCTGACAAACACTTCCATTCTACATGCAAACAAGCTAGAATGAATATCTCTTAAATATCTAATACAGAGGACCGAGTCCGAGATATTAGAATTTTCATGGTATAAGTTAGAACCCATGGATGGCCATTCTTGAGATCCGGAAAGTCTAAACCTTGTCTGTGGTATTCCGAGTAGGATCTGAGAAGGGATGGCTGTGACGAGCTTCAAACTCGCGAGTGCTGGGCGTAGTGACAGACGCAAAAGGATAGTAAATCCTATTCCAGTATGATCAAGAACCGACAGATGATTAGCCATGCAGTGACAGCGCATTGGACCATTTTCACAGAGAGGATGGGATGTAGCCATTGACAACGGTCATGCCCTACATAAAGCTTGCCATGGAAAGGAGTAGGAATGGTTGGATGAAGACAGCAGGAAAGTAGAGGTTCAGAGGAACGAAAGCATCTTTATACGCTTATCTGAAACTCTCACCAATGAATTACATAAGTATCTCTATCCTATTTTAATTATCTTTTAGTACACTATAATCTCTTAATACATTTGAATCCACCTGACTGAGATTTACAAGGTGACCATAGCTTGCTTCAAGCCGACAATCTCCGTGGGATCGACCCTTACTCACGTAAGGTTTATTACTTGGACGACCCAGTGCACTTGCTGGTCAGTTGTGCGAAGTTATGACAAAGAATGAAGATTATGAATGTGCGTATAAAGTTTTCAGCGCCGTTACCAAGGAATGGAACCGTCACGATTTCTGCGCACCAAGTTTTTGGCGCCGTTGCCGGGGATTGTTCGAGTTTGGACAACTGACGGTTCATCTTGTTGCTCAGATTATGTAATTTTATTTTAATTTTAATCTTTTTATTTCTTATTTTCGAAAAATACAAAAAAATTTTCTTCTTTTTTCGTTTTTCCCAATTAAATTTCGAAAAAAAATCAAAAAAGTTTAATAAAATAATAAAACCAAAAATATTTTGTGTTTCTTGTTTGAGTCTAGAGTCAAGTTTTAAGTTTGGTGTCAATTGCATCTTTTTAATTTTCTAAATTATTTTCGAAAATTTCATGCATTGCATTCTTCATGATCTTCAAGTTGTTCTTGGCCAGTCTTCTTGTTTGATCTTCATATTTTCTTGTTTTGTGTCTTTTCTTGTTTTTCATCTGCATTTTCAATTTGTTAATGTCTAAAGAATAAAAATTTTTAAGTTTGGTGTCTTGCATGTTTTCTTTTCTTGAAAATTTTTCAAAAATAAGTTCTTGGTGTTCATCTTGACATTCAAAGTGTTCTTGGTATTCATCTTAACATTCATAGTGTTCTTGCATGCATCACATGTTTTGATCCAAAATTTTCATGCATTGAGTCTTTGGGTTGTTTTTCTCTTTCTTCATTGAAAATTCAAAAATAAAAAAAAATCTTTCTCTTATTTCACTCATAATTTTCGAAAATTTGATTTGATTTAGTCAAAAATTTTTAAAATTTAGTTATTTCTTATGAGTCAAATCAAATTTTCAATTTAAAAATTCTATCTTTTTCAATTCTTTTTCAAAAATCAAATCTTTTTCATTTCGAATTTTGTTTTAATTTCAAATTAAGAACAAAAATATTTTTATTTTAATTTATTTAATTTTCGAAAATACTTCTCTCTCACTTCCTTCTAATTATTTATTTATTTACTAACACTCCTCTTCATCTGAGAATTCGAACCTACTCTTCACCCTTGTGTTTGGATTCTCCATCTTCTATTCATATCTTCTTCTACTCACATAAAGGAATCTCTATACTGTGACATAGAGGATTCTATATTTTCTTTTCTGTTTTCTTCTTTTTCATATGAGCAGGAACAAGGATAAGAACATTCTTGTTGAAGCTGATCCTGAATCTGAAAGGACTCTGAAGAGGAAGCTAAGGGAAGCCAAAGCACAACTCTCTGGAGAAAATCTAACAAAAATTTTCAAAAAAGAAGAAAACATGGCCGAAAATAATAACAATGCAAGGAAGATGCTTGGTGACTTTACTGCACCAAATTCCAATTTACATGGAAGAAGCATCTCAATCCCTGCCATTGGAGCAAACAATTTTTAGCTTAAACCTCAATTAGTTTCTCTGATGCAACAGAACTGCAAGTTTCATGGACTTCCATCTGAAGATCCTTTTCAGTTCTTAAATGAATTCTTGCAGATCTGTGATATTGTTAAGACCAATGGGGTTGATCCCGAGGTCTATAGGCTTATGCTTTTCCCGTTTACTGTAAGAGACAGAGCTAGAGTATGGTTGGACTCTCAACCTAAAGATAGCCTGAACTCTTGGGATAAGCTGGTCACGGCTTTCTTAGCCAAGTGCTTTCCTCCTCAAAAGCTTAGCAAGCTTAGAGTGGATGTTCAAACCTTCAGACAGAAAGAAGGTGAATCCCTCTATGAAGCTTAGGAGAGATACAAGGAACTGACCAAAAAGTGTCCTTCTGACATGCTTTCAGAATGGACCATCCTGGATATATTCTATGATGGTCTGTCTGAGTTATCAAAGATGTCACAGGACCATTCTACAGGTAGATCCATTCACCTAAAGAAAACACCTACAGAAGCTCAAGAACTCATTGACATGGTTGCAAATAACTAGTTCATGTACACTTCTGAAAGGAATCCTGTGAATAATGGGACGCCTATGAGGAAGGGAGTTCTTGAAATTGATACTCTGAATGCCATATTGGCTCAGAATAAAATATTGACTCAGCAAGTCAATATAATTTTTCAGAGTCTGAATGGATTGAAGGAATCATCCAACAGTACTAAAGAGGCATCTTCTAAGAAGAAGCTTATGATATTGAGAACCCTGCAATAGCAGAGGTGAATTACATCGGTGAACCCTATGGAAACACCTATAATCCTTCATGGAGAAATCACCCAAATTTCTCATGGAAGGATCAATAAAAGCCTCAACAAGGCTTTAATAATGGTGGAAGAAACAGGTTTAGCAATAGCAAACCTTTTCCATCATCCACTCAGCCACAGATAGAGAATTCTGAGCAGAATCCATCTAGCTTAGCAAATATAGTCTCTGATCTATCTAAGGCCACTTTAAGTTTCATGAATGAAACAAGGTCCTCCATTAGAAATTTGGAGGCACAAGTGGGCCAGCTGAGTAAAAGGGTCACTGAAACCCCTCCCAGTACTCTCCCAAGCAATACAGAAGAGAATCCAAAAAGAGAGTGCAAGGTCATTGAATTAACCATCATGGCCGAACCTACAAGGGAGGGAGAAGACCTGAATCCCAGTGAGGAAGACCTCCTGGGACGTCCAGTGATCAATAAGGAGTTTTCCTCTGAGGAACTAAAGGAATCTGAGACTCATCTAGAGACCATAGAGATTCTATTGAACCTCCTTATGCCATTCATGAGCTCTGATGAGTATTCTTCTTCTGAAGAGAATGAAGATGTCACTGAAGAGCAAGTTGCCAAGTACCTTGGTGCAATCATGAAGCTGAATGCCAAATCATTTGGTAATGAGACTTGGGAAGATGAACCTCCCTTGCTCATCAATGAACTAAGTGATCTGGATCAACTGAGATTGCCTCAGAAGAAACAGGATCCTGGAAAGTTCTTAATACCTTGTACCTAGGCACCATGACCTTTGAGAAGGCTCTATGTGACCTTGGATCAGGGATAAACCTCATGCCACTCTCTGTAATGGAAAAACTGGGAATCTTTGAGGTACAAGCTGCCAGAATCTCATTAGAGATGGCAGACAACTCAAGAAAATAGGCTTATGGACAAGTAGAGGACGTGCTAGTAAAGGTTGAAGGCATTTACATCCCTGCTGATTTCATAATCCTGGATACTGGGAAGGAAGAGGATGAATCCATCATCCTTGGAAGACCCTTCCTAGCTATAGCAAGAGCTGTGATTGATGTGGACAGAGGAGAGTTAGTACTTCAACTGAATGAGGACAACCTTGTGTTTAAAACTCAAGGATCTCCTTCTGTAACCATAGAAAGGAAGCATGAAAAGCTTCTCTCACTGCAGAGTCAACCAAAGCCCCCACAGTCAAACTCTAAGTTTGGTGTTGGGAGGCTACAACCAAACTCTAAGTTTGGTGTTGGGAGGTTCCAACAATGCTCTGAACATCTGTGAGGCTCCATGAGAGCTCACTGTCAAGCTATTGACATTAAAGAAGTGCTTGTTGGGAGGCAACCCAATCTTATCTAATTATATTTATTTATTTTCCATTGTTATTTTATGTTTTCTTTAGGTTGATGATCATGTGAAGTCACAAAAACTACTGAAAAATCAAAAACAGAATGAAAAATAGAATGAAAAATAGCACACCCTGGAGGAGAACAGTCTGGCGTTTAAACGCCAGAAACAAGCATCTGTCTGGCGTTTAACGCCAGAAACCAGCACCAAACTGGCGTTTAACGCCAGAAACAAGCATCAACCTAGCGTTAAACGCCAGAAACAAGCTACATTTGGGTGTTTAATGCCAGAAACAGGCAGCAGTCTGGCGTTAAACGCCAGGATTGCACAGCAAGGGTGTTTTACACGCCTAATTGGAGCAGGGATGTTAAGTCCTTGGCCCACTGGATCTGTAGACCCCACAGGATCCCCACCACTTCTTCTCTCCTCTTCACAGCTTTTCATACCTCTCTTCCCCAAATAACCTCCACCAATCACCTCCATTACTCCTCCAAAACCATCATACAACCCACCTACACCCACCCACTCAAATTCAAACCTTCACTCTTTTTTCCTTTTCACACAACATGCACAATACTACCCCCTTGGCCGAATACACACACCTATCCATCTCCTCCATTTCTTCTCTTTTACCCACTTCTTTCTTCTTTTGCTCGAGGACGAGCAAACATTTTAAGTTTGGTGTGGAAAAAGCATTGCTTTTTTGTTTTTCCATAACCATTAATGCCTCAAGGGATGCACTTCCCTCCACAAAACTACTGGGAGTAAATCAACACTTCCCTAGGAGAATTAAGCTCCAACATGGGACAACTAAGGGTAGAGCATCAAGAGCACTCCATCATCCTCCATGAAATTAGAGAAGATCAAAGAGCTATGAGGGAGGAGCAAGAAGGACAAGGAAGAGACATATAGGAGCTCAAGAGCACCATTGGTTCTTCAATAAGAGGAAGACACCACCCTCACTAAGGTGGACTCATTCCTTAATCTCCTTGTTTATTTATTTTCTGTTTTTCGGTTTTTGAGCCCTATGTGTTATTTATGTTTATGCCTTTACTACATGATCATTAGTGTCTAAGTGTCTATGCCTTAAAGTTATGAATATGAATCCATCACCTCTCTTGAATGAAAAATGTTTTAATTACAAAAGAACAAGAAGTACATGGTTTCAAATTCATCCTTGAATCTAGTTTAATTATTTTGATGTGGTGACAATACTTTTTGTTTTCTGAATGAATGCTTGAACAGTGCATATGTCTTTTGAAGTTGTTGTTTATGAATGTTAAATATGTTGGCTCTTGAAAGAATGATGACAAGGAGAATTGTTATTTGATAATCTAAAAAATCATAAAAATGATTCTTGAAGCAAGAAAAAGCAGTGAATACAAAAGCTTGCAGAAAAAAAAGAAAGAAAAAGAAAAAGCAAGCAGAAAAAGCCAAAAGCTCTTTAAACCAAAAGGCAAGAGCAAAAAGCCAGTAGCCCTTAAAACCAAAAGGCAAGGGTAATAAAAAAGGATCCAAGGCTTTGAGCATCAGTGGATAGGAGGGCCTAAAGGAATAAAATCCTGGCCTAAGCGGCTAAACCAAGTTGTCCCTAACCATGTGCTTGTAGCGTGAAGGTGTCAAGTGAAAACTTGAGACTGAGCGGTTAAAGTCAAGGTCCAAAGCAAAAAAGAAGAGTGTGCTTAAGAACCCTGGACACATCTAATTGGGGACTTTAGCAAAGCTGAGTCACAATCTGAAAGGGTTCACCCAGTTATGTGTCTGTGGCATTTATGTATCCGGTGGTAATACTGGAAAACAAAGTGCTTAGGGCCACGGCCAAGACTCATAAAGTAGCTGTGTTCAAGAATTAACATACTGAACTAGAAGAATCAATAACACTATCTGAATTCTAAGTTCCTATAGATACCAATCATTTTGAACCTCAATGGATAAAGTGAGATGCCAAAACTATTCAAGAGGTAAAAAGCTACAAGTCCCGCTCATCTGATTGGAGCTAAGTTTCATTGATGTTTTGGATTTTATAGTATATTCTCTTCTTTTTATCCTATTTGATTTTCAGTTGCTTGGGGACAAGCAACAATTTAAGTTTGGTGTTGTGATGAGCGGATAATTTATACGCTTTTTGGCATTGTTTTTACATAGTTTTTAGTATGATTTAGTTAGTTTTTAGTATATTTTTATTATTTTTTAAATAAAAATCACATTTCTGAATTTTACTATAATTTTGTGTGTTTTTCTGTGATTTCAGGTATTTTCTGGCTGAAATTGAGGGACCTGAGCAAAAATTAGATTTAGAGGTTGAAGAAGGACTGCAGATGCTGTTGAATTCTAACCTCCCTGTACTCAAAGTGGATTTTCTGGAGCTACAGAACTCCAAATGGCGCGCTCTCAATTGCGTTGGAAAGTAGACATCCAGGGCTTTTCCGCAACATATAATAGTCCATACTTTATTCGATTTTAGATGACGTAAACTGGCGTTGAACGCTAGTTCCATGCTGCATTCTGGAGTCAAACACCAGAAACAGGTTGCAAAGTGGAGTTAAACGCCAGAAACAGGTTACAAACTGGTGTTCAACTCCAAGAAAGACCTCTACACGTATACAGCTCAATGCTCAGCCCAAGCACACACCAAGTGGACCCCGGAAGTGGATTTTTGCATCCTTTACTCATTTCTGTAAACCCTAATAACTAGTTTAGTATAAATAGGAGTTTTTACTATCTTTGTAAGGGATCTTTGATTAGTTTTTATGCTATCTTAGAATTTCATGGGGGCTGGCCATTCGGCCATGCCTGGATTAAGGTGTGGAGCTCTGCTGTTCCTCATGAATTAATACAAAGTACTACTGTTTTTCTATTCAATTCAAGCTTTTTCCTATTCTAAGATATCCATTCGCACCCAAGAACATGATGAATATTATAATTATGTGACGATCATCATCATTCTCACTTATGAATGTGTGCCTGATAAACACTTCCATTCTACATGCAAACAAGCTAGAATGAATATCTCTTAGATATCTAATACAGAGGACCAAGTCTGAGATATTAGAATCTTCGTGGTATAAGTTAGAACCCATGGATGGCCATTCTTGAGATCCGAAAAGTCTAAACCTTGTCTGTGGTATTCCGAGTAGGATCTGGGAAGGGATGGCTATGACGAGCTTCAAACTCGCGAGTGCTGGGCGTAGTGACAAACACACAAAAGGATAGTAAATCCTATTCCAGTATGATCGAGAACCCAGTGACAGCGCATTGGACCATTTTCACAGAGAGGATGGGATGTAGCCATTGACAACGGTGATGCCCTACATAAAGCTTGCCATGGAAAGGAGTAGGAATGGTTGGAAGTAGACAGCAGGAAAGCAGAGGTTCAGAGGAATGAAAGCATCTCTATACGCTTATCTGAAACTCTCACCAATGAATTACATAAGTATCTCTATCCTATTTTAATTATCTTTTAGTATACTATAATCTCTTAATACATTTGAATCTGCCTGACTGAGATTTACAAGGTGACCATAGCTTGCTTCAAGCCGACAATCTCCGTGGGATCGACCCTTACTCACGTAAGGTTTATTACTTGGACAACCCAGGGCACTTGCTGGTCAGTTGTGCGAAGTTGTGATAAAGAATTAAGATTATGAAGGTGCGTATAAAGTTTTCAGCGCCGTTACCAAGGAATGAAACCGTCACAATTTCTGCGCACCACCTTCCCAGCAAAGGACACTGCACGATTTCCCAATCGCTACTGTGAGCAGATGTTCCCTATCCTGGCAAAAAAGAATTACAACAACGAATACCTTCTTATCCTCCCAAACCACATTGCTAAATTTGTTGAGCCACAAATTGCACGGAGACAGTGGGGTTTCATACAGAGACAGCCACGGCAGGTTAATCTTTCCTGGGTTGTTGAGTTCTACTCCAACTTCCACCTGCCAACCCTGTAGCTGTCTATGTCCGTCAGAAGCAAGTCCCCATTATAGAAGAGGCCATTCAACGAACCTTAGATCTTCCCCCTACTCCAGAAGGACTGGACGCATTTCAAGAAGCCGCACTCAAGCACTAGATGTACCAATTTGACTGGGACGCTGTTCTCAGAGTTATCGCACTACCTGGCAGCGGATGGATCTACGGTTACCATCGTTCCGGTCCTAAGGGAATATCGGCTTCCGCACTCACCTTAGAGGCTCGAGTATGGGCACAGATTATGTCCCATTACGTCTTTTCGAGCACCCACGAGTCCTCCTTCACTGCCGACATGGCCATTCTATTATGGTGCATCCTTACAAACCAGCCTCTGAACCTACCAAGACACATCCGGAGTGCTATGGGACACGTACAAATTGCGAGAAACTTATCTTTTCCCGCCTTGGTGTCAGATCTTGTCTCCGCAGCCGGAGTCTCCTATAGAGCTAGGGACACCAAAGCCATGCTTGCACGGGAAGATCAGTACGTCCCTAACGAGAAATACATCAGACCTCCAACAGCCACTACAAGCCAGCCTACTGATCAGGCTGAAGACATTCCTCCTTCAACATCACAAGCACCTACAACCACTCAATTGCTCCATCAGATACTTGAAAGGTTAGATCGGTAGGAACACAAAGCAAAGCTAAGAGAGCGCCGTAACAAGCGCTGATTCACATACCTCAAGGAGATACTTAAAGGAAAATACAGAGACTCAGACACCCCAGACTCCACTTCCTTTACCAGCACTGGGAGCCATGACGGTCCCGACTGTGGAGATACTGCTACCAGCCCACCTTTGTTCCTGACAGATGGCACCGAAGACGGTGCAAAGCCTTAAGTGTAGGAAGGTCGGTCAGTACCTGACTTCCGGAGGTAATTTCTCTTCCCTAATGATACGCGAAAAATTAATGTTTCACGTAATTACCGGCAAGTATACCGGGTTGTATCAAGTAATAAAACTCACTAAGAGTGAGGTCGATCCCACAGAGATTGGTAGATTAAGCAACTTTAGTTAAATGGTAGATTTAGTCAAGCAAACATGGTTTTGATTTCATGAGATTTGTGATTTTTTGAACATAATTGCAAAAATTTAAATGGCAAGAAATTTAAAGAACTAGAAGAGAGAAAGAAGATGAAAGTAAATAACTGAAACTTAAAATGCAAGAAACTTAAATGACATTAAAGATAAATTGCAAGAAAGTAAAGATTGCAGAATTTTAAAAAGCATAAGAGTAAATAGCAAGAAATATAGAAACAGAATGCAAATGACAAGAATAATGAATTGCAAGAATGTAGAAGGAATTGGGTAATGGGTATTCAAACAACTAAAGAGTAAAAGAAATGAGAATTGATGATGGAGAGGATCATTATCATTAAGAGATGCCATAATGAACCTGCTGGGTCACGTGAACGACCAATCAACATAGCTTCAACACTTGGTACCATAACCGTGGTACAAGAACCGCGGTAACGGTCCCTTTCTTTCTCGGTACTTAAAATGTATTAGTTTCACATTAATGCTAACACGCATGGTTCAACGAGTACAACGGTCCCTAACAAACTCGGACCTGTAGTGTTAAAGCACGTGGTGTTGCGGTGGTTGTTCCCGCACAAACCACTGTTGAGGTCGTCGTTCTTCCGAACCTATCCTTCCCACACTTCGTGCAACGGTTGCGGTTTAAGACTTCCGCACAAGGAACCGTTGCGTCGTTCGTTGGAACCCCTCCATAAGGTTTCGGAGCTAGTGTAACGGTCGGATCTCTAATCCCCGCACAAACTCCTGTTACGTCCGTTTGTTGCGACTTATCTTCTGAACCGGGTCCTTTCCCTCTACGTGCAACGGTTACGGTTCAAGACTTCCGCACAAGGAACCGTTGCATCGTTCGTTTAGAACCACGGTATCCCTTCCGAGCTCGTGCAACAACCCGACCCTCTCGTACCCGCACCAGGTTCCGTTACGGTTCGTTCCTTCGTCGGGACCTCTTTGGTCGTGTAACGGTTGAACCTTCTTTCCCCCGCACAAGTCGTTGTTGAGGTCGCTTGAACCGTCGGACTGGAATGGAAGAAGTTCCTACATATTGAACTCGATTTTTCGAGGTTTCCTTCACTAAGGTCACCGTAATTTTTCATCTGTAGTTCTAGAAAGGTTGGTATATAGTATCATACCCCAATCGTAAGTAAACTTCGAAGTTTTCGACCGAAGTAAACCTCGAAGTCTTTCCTCGTGCAACGGTTGCACCCAAGTAACCGCACAAGTAACCGTTGCGTCGTTTGAACCTCGATCCTTCGTTGGTGCTCGTGCAAAGATTAAACCTAAATATTCCCGCACAAGTGGTTGTTGCGATCGTCGATCAGTTGAACCTTACTTCGTTGGGTGCAACCGTTGAACTTTCTTGTTTCCTCACAAACGGTTTTTGCGACCACTCGACCTGTCGGACTGGAATGGAGGAAGTTACCTCATATAGAACTCGATGTTTTGAAGTTTACCCCACTAAAGTTGCCTTAAACTTTCATCTGTAGGTCTCTAAAGGTTACTATATAGTACTATACCCAAACTGTAATAAAAGTTCGAAGTTTTAGCCCGGAGTAAACCTTGGAGTCTTTGACTCGTGCAACCGTTGAACCTTAGGTTCAACCGTTGCGGGAACGATTTTAAACCGAGGTACCCTCCGTATTGGGTGCAACGGTTGAACCCCTTCCACTTCTGCACAAACGATCGTTGCGGACACTTCGAATCGTGGGAATCTTCCATTGGGTGCAACGGTTGAACTCTTACACTTCCGCACAAACAGTTTTTGCGGCCGTTGGGACCGTCGGCCTGGAACAGTAGAAGTTACCTCGTATTGAACTCGATGTCTCTAGGTTAGCTCCACGAAGGTCAACGCAACCTTTCTACTGTAAGTCTTTAAAGGTTGGTATATATTATCAGCTATCACTTCGTGTTTTAATTTCGAATTTGGTCCCCGTTGAAACCCGTAGTTTTGACTTTGGTTCTTCTTCTTCTCGGTTCAACAATCGTTGTTGAACCCGATCGTTGCGGGTAGAGAGGTTTATTGAGGGTCGCGTCCTTTAGGTACTCGTGCAACGGTTGCACGTAAATGTATCCGCACAACCGGTTTTTGCACCACGATGTTAAAGTAACTCTTCGATCGATTAGGTTGGAGTTCGTTCGTTTCGGGTATTTAGAGTTGGTTAGTTCCGATGTTCTTAGTAGATTTTATCAATTAAAAGTAAAACAAAACATTAAACAAAAATTAAAGTAAAGTTAAACATTAAATCCCTACGGATATATTTCCGGTATCAAAGTATCTTAATTCTCGAGAGAGAATCTAAAAAAAATCTGAAAAATAAAAAAAATGAAAAACCTGTGAACCTGTAAAAAGATCGTAAAAATAAGAGATGAAAAGATAGTGGCCAAAAGATAAAAAACAAAAAGATCGTTGAAACTTAATATCAAAATTCTTGAAGAAAAAGAAGAAGTAAGAAGAGATGTGAATCAAATTAAAAGTAGATAACGTTAACAAAAACTTTAACCTCGATACTAAGTGATTTGGGGTAAAAGTAATCCCCCTTCTCGAGACAAATAAACTTACTTAACTATTGAGAAGAAGAGGAAGAATTAAGTTCACCAATTAGGTTCTCCTTTGAGAACAAGAAGTTTCTAAGTTAGTGGTAGCTCTCTCCCTAATTAGATATACTTAATACACCACTTAAACCCTTTCCTCGGTGTATTAAGTCAAATCTCAAGTAGGAAAGTACTAAAGGAACTAGTTATGTGAAACCAACCATACACTCTACATTGGAGGGAATCAACTCTAAAACCTTCAACACACCGAACCTAATCTTTAACTTGAAGTAGAGAAGAGTACTTGTTAATCTAGTGCTCTCACCGTTAACCAACATAACTCTCTTTGACTCAATGGTTCTCTAACCCTGAGTTAATGGGTGTTCAACGGTACCTAGATATGGGTACTAACTCTTCCTTAACTAGTTGTAGTTAAGTCCTCTTAAACGTAGAGACTAGGG
>NC_029785.2:73600910-73604237 GCF_000816755.2 Arachis ipaensis | reverse complement strand
TTTTTGTCTTCCCTTTCCCCTTTCTAGAGGATTCTCCGGTCTTAGGTGCCATCAATGGTAATGGAAAAACAAAAAGCTTATGCTTTTACCACACCAAACTTAGAATTTTGCTCGCCCTCGAGCAATAAAAGAAAGAATAGATGAAGAAGAAGAAGAATTGGAGGAGAGGGAGAGTGGGGAGTGTTTCGGCCAAGAAGGGTGTAGAGGGGTGTGTTGTGTGAATTTGATGAAGAATGGAGGGCTTTATATAGGGAAGGGAGGGGGGAAGGTTTCGGCCATATGGGTGGGTTTGGGTGGGAAATTGGTTTTGAATTATTGAAGGTAGGTGGAGTTTATGAGGTAGGTTTATGGGGAAGAGTGGATGGATGTGAGTGGTGAAGAGAGATTGAGGTGATTGGTGAAGGGTTTTTGGGGAAGAGTGTTTATGGGGTTGTGTGAAAGAGAGTGGTGAGAAGAAGTGAGTGGAGGTAGGTGGGGATCCTGTGGGGTCCACAGGTCCTGAGGTGTTCAAGGATTTACATCCCTGCACCCATTAGGCATGTAAAAATGCCTTTGCACACAACTCTGGGCGTTCAGCGCCAGGTTGGTGCTCATTTTGGGCGTTCAACGCCCATTTACTAGCCATTTCTGGCGTTGAACGCCAGAACCATGCCTGTTCTGGCGTTCAGCGCCCAGAAGCTGCCCATTTTGGGCGTTCAGCGCCAGAACCATGCTCTGTTCTGGCGCTGAACGCCAGACAGATGCTCCTCCAAGGTGTGATTTTTCTTCTGCTGTTTTTGATTCCGTTTTTAATTTTTATATTTATTTTGTGACTCCACATGATCATGAACCTACAAAGACATATACTAAGAAAAATATAGTTAGATAAATAAAAATTGGGTTGCCTCCCAACAAGCGCTTCTTTAATGTCAATAGCTTGACAGTGGGCTCTCATGGAGCCTCACAGATGTATTATTATTATTTTCGGCTGCCATCTCCTCTTCCTGTTCGAAAATTTCTAACAGGTGCTTACTGGTTTGTTGTAATTTAGAGTCCTTTCAGGTTTTGGATCTGCTTCAACAAGAATATTCTTGTCTTTGCTCCTGCTCATATGAAAAAGAAGAGGGCACAGAAAAATAATAATAATAATAGAGATCCCTTTTTTTTTTTTGAGTGAGGGAGAGATGTTAATAGATGAATAAATAAATAGAAGGAGATGAGAGAGAAGAGAATTTTCGAAAATTATTTTTTTGAAAAAGAGTTAGTGATTTTCGAAAATAGTTTTTGAAAAAGGTTAGTAATTTTTGAAAATTAAAATCAAAAATTAAAATAATTAGTTAATTAAAAAGAAATTTTTGAAAAAGAGGGAGATATTTTCAAAAATTAGAGAGAGAGAGTTAGTTAGGTGGTTTTGAAAAAGTTAAGAAACAAACAAAAAGTTAGTTAGTTAGTTGAAACAAATTTTGAAAAGATAACAAATTTTGAAAAAGTTAAGAAACAAACAAGAAGTTTTTGATAAGATATTTTGAAATCAAATTTTTGAAAAAGATAAGATGAGAAGATATTTTTGAAAAGATATGATTGAAATTAGTTTTGAAAAAGATTTGAATTTTAAAACTACAATTAATGACTTGATTCACAAGAAATCACAAGATATGATTCTAGAACTTAAAGTTTGAATCTTTCTTAACAAGTAAGTAACAAACTTCAAATTTTTGAATCAAAACATTAATTGTTGACATTATTTTCGAAAATTATGTGATAAAGATAAGAAAAAGATTTTTAAAAATTATTTTTATAATTTTCGAAGATAACAAAAAAAAATGAAAAAGGTTTGATTTTTGAAAAAGATAAGATTTTCAAATTGAAAATTTGATTTGACTCATAAGAAACAACTAGATTTTAAAAATTTTGAAAAAGTCAATTCAAATTTTCGAATTTGATGAGGAGAAAAAGGGAAAGATATTTTTTTTTATTTTTGAATTTTTATGATGAGAGAGAAAAACAAGAAAAATGATGCAATGCATGAAATTTTTAGATCAAAATAATGAATGCATGCAAGAATGCTATGAATGTCAAGATGAACACCAAGAACACCGTGAATATCATGATGAACATCAAGAACATATTTTTGAAAAATTTTATATGCAAAGAAAACATGCAAGACACCAAACTTAGAAATCTTTCATGTTTAGACTTTAATAAATAAAAAAATGCACATGTAAAACAAGAAAAGACACAAAACAAGAAAACATCAAGATCAAACAAGAAGACTGACCAAGAACAACTTGAAGATCATGAAGAACACTATGAATGCATGAAATTTTCGAAAAATGCAAGATGCACATGCAATTGACACCAAACTTATAACATGACTCAAGACTCAAACAAGAAACATGAAATATTTTTGATTTTTATGATTTTCTAAATTTTTTTTTTGGATTTTTATTTTATATTTTTTGAAAAACTATTTTGGAAAAGAAAAATAAGGATTCCAAAATTTTTAATATGAATTCCAGGAATCTTATGCTCTAAAGCTCCAATCACAGGGTCAGGCATGGCTTAATAGCCAGCCAAGCTTTAGTATATAATTACATGGACTGGAGTGATTAGTTGAATACCAATCCCAAAGCAGTTTGGGTATGGCTTTACAGCCAGATAGGATTCAACATGCTTCATGAAACACTAGAATTCATTCTTAAAAATTCTGAAGAAAAATATATTTTTGAAAACATTTTTTTTTTCGAAAACAAAAGAAAAATTTTTGAAAAATATTTTTGAAAAGAAAATGAAAAGAAAATTACCTAATCTGAGCAACAAGATGAACCGTCAGTTGTCCATACTCGAACAATCCCCGGCAACGGCGCCAAAAATATGGTGCACGAAACTGTGATGTTCAGGCTCAAACAATCCCTGGCAACGTGAGCAACTTGGTACGCGCAATCGTAATTACACTTTGATTATGTAAAATTCATGGCTCTTTCTTTCCCTGGCAATGGCGCCAAGAACATGGTGCCAATACCATGGTTCACAACTTCGATACAACTAACCAGCAAGTACACTGGGTCGTCCAAATAATATCTTACGTGAGTAAGGGTCGAATCCCACGGAGATTGTTGGTATGAAGCAAGCTATGGTCACCTTGCAAATCTCAGTTAGGCAGATATAAATTGATAATGGTGTTTTCGAATAATATATAATAGAATAGGGATAGAGGTACTTATGTAAATCATTGGTGAGAGTTTCAGATAAGCGAATAGAGATGCTTTCGTTCCTCTGAACCTCTGCTTTCCTGCTATCTTCATCCAATCAGTCTTACTCCTTTCCATGGCTGGCTTTATGCAAGGG
>NC_029785.2:73594039-73600652 GCF_000816755.2 Arachis ipaensis | reverse complement strand
GAGATCTAAGAGATATTCATTCTAGCTTATTTCATGTAGAACGGAAGTGTTTGTCAGGCACGTGTTCATAGGGGAGAATGGTGATGAGCGTCACACATAATCATCACCTTCATCACGTTCTTGGGTGCGAATGGATATCTTAGAAGCGAAATAAGATGAATTGAATAGAAAACAGTAGTACTTTGCATTAATCTTTGAGGAACAGCAGAGCTCCACACCTTAATCCATGGAGTGTAGAAACTCTACCGTTAAAAATACATAAGTGAAAGTCCGGGCATGGCCGAGAGGCCAGCCCTCAATTGTGATCTAAGATAGCATACAACTGATCAAAGATGCCTAATACAATAGTAAAAGGTCCTATTTATAATAAACTAGCTACTAGGGTTTACAGAAGTAAGTAATTGATGCATAAATCCACTTCCGGGGCCCACCTGGTGTGTGCTTGGGCTGAGCTTGAGTGTTGCACGTGTAGAGATCCTTCTTTGAGTTGAACGCCAGCTTTTGTGCCAGTTTGGGCGTTCAACTCTGGTTTTGGCTCCTTTTCTGGCGCTGGACGCCAGTTTACATCATCTATTCTTGGCCAAAGTATGGACTATTATATATTGCTGGAAAGCCCTGGATGTCTACTTTTCAACGCAATTGAAAGCGCGCCATTTTGAGTTCTGTAGCTCCAGAAAATCCACTTTGAGTGTAGGGAGGTCAGAATCCAACAGCATCAGCAGTCCTTCTTCAACCTCTGAATCTGATTTTTGCTCAAGTCCCTCAATTTCAGTCAGAAAATACTTGAAATCACAGAAAAATACACAAACTCATAGTAAAGTCCAGAAATGTGAATTTAACATAAAAACTAATGAAAACGTCCCTAAAAGTAACTAGATCCTACTAAAAACATACTAAAAACAATGCCAAAAAGGGTATAAATGATTCGCTCATCACGTTGGCAACTTGCTTGAGGCTTCAAATTCACCTTCCAGGGCTACTTGGTATTATTGCCAAACACTCAAGTGATAATGCACGTTGGCAACGCCCAAGTCTCTTCCTCCTTGCCAAGCTTGCTATATCCCCAATCTTTCTTGCTCAAATTCTTCTTTCTTCATCACCTAACGTAAACCAAAGAATCTTCCTCAAAGTCTTGCCATCTTATGCAATAATTTTCAAGGGAATCATTCACATCAACTTATATATAAACTCCTTGAGTCATTTGCATGAATTATGCCAAATTTCACTTAGTTCTTGGTTCATGGATGCATGGAGAAAAACTCACAAAATTGCTTGTTTATTTTAGTAATAATGAACGAAATTGAACTAAATTTAACTAAACTAACTAGTCAAAATAGCAAATATGCGAATGCATCACAACACCAAACTTAAACCTTGCTTGTCCTCAAGCAAGAAAAGAATCATGCAATAGAGATTGACAATCCAAGGTAAGAAGAATAGCAACTCAATGTTCATGGTAAGCTAGTTTTCTAAGCATGCTACAATCACAAAAGAAATGTAAATGATTGATGCTTCTATTTAGCTCAATTTATGAAATCTTTTTCTTATATTTCTTCCTTGAAACAAGCTTTTGATTTTCTTATTAGCTTATCCTTTTGGGTGCTTTTCCCCATGAGTTGATAACAAAACTACGACTCTAAATGCTTTGTTTTCAAGTATTACCACTTGATACATAAGCACCACAAGCATTTAATTAGAGGACTTCATTAAGCTCATTTATTTCTTTTCTTGACTCTCTAATCATTGATGCTCAGAGCCTTGAGCTTTGAGGGAGTGCTTTTGCACTTGAGCCTAGCCTTGACTTCTAAGTGTTTTGTTTTCAAGCATTTAACTTGATACATAAACACCACAAGTACATAACAATGAAATTGTCATTGGTACTCAGAGCCTTCAGCTTTCTCATTCTTTCCCTTTTTCTTTTCTTGCCTTAATTGCATTTGCTTCTTCAAGGTTTTCATGATTTTCAAAAAATTTCACAAAATGTCCTAGATAAAAACTTCAATTAAATAAAATCTAATGTACTTTAGCAACAATCAATCATACTAGCTTTCCAATACTTGTATGCACATACTAAATTCTTCTTTAATTCCTTGTTTGTTTAAGATCATGATACTTTATTGCTTTTGTATTCACAAAACTCAAGTTGGTAGTCATAATGTCACAGCAGCATGTTGCAATTTAGAAATCAAACTATGCCTATTCATACCACACATGTATACAGAGAAGGTAATAAGACAATCATGCAATTTAAAGTGCTGGAAACAAATGAGAGGAAAAAGAACTTTACAACCTTGTAATTTATCTTCTCTATTGTTGTTCTTTTCCTCTTTTTCTTTCCCTTCCCACACCAAACTTAGAATGATTGCTTGTCCTCAAGCAACAATTAGAACCGTGGCTATGGGGCTAAGATAGATCATGAATGTCTTACACAATGAAACGTTAGTAGCACATGTGTTTCAAGTGAGCAAAATTAAAGATAACAACTAAGGCACAAGAGACAGAGACATTTTGATTGCAAACTTAAGAAGGTGAGCACAATACATTACATAAAAGATAAGTGGCACACCAAACTTAGTGTGACACTTTCACTTGGAATTAATGCAAGTATCCAGTAAAGATTGGAAACAAATTTTGTTGCATAGCAACACCAAACTTAGGATGCAATCATATGTCAATTTATTTGAATTAAAACTAAGCAAATGAAACTGTTGTATGTTAAATACAATCCCCAAGCTAAGAATCTATCATGAATAAGGATTTCTTGGTAATGTATTAACAAAAACAGTTAATAAGTAAACTAAGTGAAAGCATTTAAAGATAGAAAATTAACTAAAGCAAGTAGAATGAAAAAGTGTCAAATCAAAAGAGAAAAATAAAACTGCAGAGGCATTATGATTATGCAGACAAGTAGTGTTGCTTGAATAAATTGCATAAAAAATAAGTGGCGCACCAAACTTAGAATCTTGGTGTGTCACTTTCATTTTTGATTTGATACAATCATCCAAAAAGATTGAAAATAATTTATTGTAAGGCAACACCAAACTTAGAATGTAACCATATGCCAATTTATTGAATTTAAATAAAACAAAGAACGAAAACAAAGCAGAGAAGAGAAATTATACCTATGGTTGACATGTTGTTCACTTTCTTCCTCTTCTTCCAGTTTGTTAATAGGAATGACCTTAAGGGGGGAGAAGATTCAGCTAGTGTCCCCTGTCTTGGCCTCTCCTCAGCAAGCTTTCTTTTGTTAATGGCTTGATTGAGCTTGCTTGCTGGATCAGGGGGAGGGTTGCTTGTGGTTGACCCTTTTTTCTTCATGATATTGTCCTTGGTAGCTTGGTCACAATCCTCTTCTTGGTGCTTTTGTTAATTGCCTTCACTTCCTTGAATCCAAGTCTTGGTGGTTGTGTGATTGTTGGAGTCTTCTTTTCATCAAGAGTTCCTTGTAATAGTGGTTCAATGAGCTCTTCCTCTGTGTACTTCTCTGCTTCACTTGAATGTGACTTCTCTTGAGTGTCTTCCTCACTTTCTTGTTCTTCCACTTCTTTTTTTACACTCAACATTTGTTTTAATAGCTCTTTCATGGAGGAGGTTTGTTGATCTTCCTAAGATTTCTTCATCTCCTCTTCATATCTTTCAATCATGGATTCAATTGTTGAGCCGTTTTGTTTCAGGGAAGTTTGAGAGAGTTGTGAGTTTTCATGTTCCCTTGTCATGTCAAGAGGCTTTTGTGAATATGAAGCCACAGGTTCAAACACCTCCACAACCTCCTTTTGCATTGAACTTTCACTTGATACAAAGGTTTCCTCATTTTGTTTTTCCACTTCCTCACCCATAATTTGGTCTTCATCCTCACTGTTTGATAGTTCTAGTTTCTCCTTATTTGCTCTAAATGCCCATCCATCTTCTTAAAGAGGATTTCTTGCCATTTCCAAGATTGTTCTTGTCTTTCCAATAGTTCTCTGGACTTTTGAAGGAGGTCCTCAGCTACTAGTTCAAGAGATGAAGGTTGAGAGAAATTTTGTGGATATGGATGTGTTGTGGTGAGGTTGTTTTGAGTGGTATAGAATGAATCTTGTGAATTGTGGAATAAGTTTTGTGGTTGGTGGAATGAATGGTGTGGATCTTGGAGGAGACTTTGTGTTGGGACATAATCAAGTGAGGAAGAATTTTCAAGTGAAGAAATGGGAGGTGAGGTTGGATAATTTTGCATAAATGAATTGAAGGTTTGCTCAAGTGATGATGGCTCTTGATTAATGGAGTATGACACATTGAGTGTTCTCTAATTTTGATCCTCCCATCCACAATGTGAATAATTGTAGAATTCCTCAGAGTGAGAATCATTTTGTGGCCACGGGGAGCAATCTTCCATGTATGTATTGACAGCACAATCAAATGAATCATTAAAATTTCCTTCCCAGCCATAGTTTGTGTAATTGTCATAACAGTATGAGTTACTTTGTGGTTCTGGGAGAAAATTCATTTCAAGTAATTCAAAAACTTGATACGCGAAAAATTAATGTTTCACGTAATTACTGGCAAGTATACCGGGTCGTATCAAGTAATAAAACTCACTAAGAGTGAGGTCGATCCCACAAAGATTGGTAGATTAAGCAACTTTAGTTAAATGGTAGATTTAGTCAAGCAAACATGGTTTTGATTTCATGAGATTTGTGATTTTTTGAACATAATTGCAAAAATTTAAATGGCAAGGAATTTAAAGAACTAGAAGAGAGAAAGAAGATGAAAGTAAATAACTGAAATTTAAAATGCAAGAAACTTAAATGACATTAAAGATAAATTGCAAGAAAGTAAAGATTGCAGAATTTTAAAAAGCATAAGAGTAAATAGCAAGAAATATAGAAACAGAATGCAAATGACAAGAATAATGAATTACAAGAATGTAGAAGGGAATTGGGTAATGGGTATTCAAACAACTAAAGAGCAAAAGAAATGAGAATTGATGATGGAGAGGATCATTAGGGATCAGAGATGTAAATTCTCCTGAATTGATGTTGATCAATTCCTTCTCAATCATGGGTATAGATCCATGGCAACTTGTGGGTAATTGAGTCCCAATCTCTTGGTAACTCAATTTCTCTCAACACAACCAATTGCCACTCTCGTGATCTAATTGTTCATGAAAAGAGATGAAGTTCAATTTCTAATCCAAGCCACACAACTTCCAGAATCTCAACTAAGGGAGGTTACATCTCACATACCAACCAAGGTGTATTGATCAAGGAAATCATGAAAGGATGAACTCTAAACTGAATTATGTGGCTCCTTTCCCAAATTCACCACATAATTCATATAGATTAATCCCTCTCTCGATGGTGATTGAATCTTTGAAGAACAAGAGTTTCCTCTTGGATTAACCACTTGAATTAAGAAGGAGAAGAAGAGTTATCAATTTATTCAAATAAACAGAGCTCTTCCCCCTAATGAAAATGGAGTTTAGTGAATCATAGCTCCAATTTCAACAACAATTGCAATAGATGAAAATTAAACTAAGTGTAGAGAAGAATGAAGAAGAAGATGAAGAAGAAGTTCTTAAAACTATAATTCAAAGTTGCTAGAAAAACAAAAAATAGAAAACCGGTGAGAAAAAGTAGAGAATAAAAATGCTAGAAAAATGTCTAAGTGTCCAAAAAGTAAAAAAAAATAAAAAGTCTAAAAAAAATCTAAGAGAGAGCTCCCTATTCTATGAAACTATGGCCTTTATATAGGCATCCCTAAATTACAAATTGAAATGAAATTAAAAACAAATTACAAAACAAAATGAAAATTAACTATTCTAGATGATTCTTGTGGCCTTGATTGGTTGAGATTTATGGGCTTTGCTTGCTTGAGGTTGGATTAGCTAGCTTCTCAATGAAATTGTAGCACCACGTTTTTGGCCAACACGCCTATGTAAATGCACGTTGGCAATGTGCTCATGGATTTCCTGGGCTGGGAGTTATTTGGAGAGATGGGCGTTGCTAGCCCAAGTTGTTGCTAACAACTTGGCTCTTCTTCTTCTTGGTTTCAGTTTTGATGCCCAAAGTTGCCCCTGGTTTCAGCTTTAATTTTGTGCTTCACTATCGACTATTATATATGGTTAGAAAGTTCTGAATGTCAGCTTTCCAACGCAACTGGAAGCACCTCGATTGGATCTCTGTAGCTCAAGTTATGCTCCATTGAAGATGACAAGGTCAGGCTGCCAGGGTTGCCGGCGTTTTTGACAAACACGCCTTCACATTCTCAAGTTGGCAACGTGGGTTACCTTCTAAGGCTGCTAAGCTTCGTAGGCGTTGCTAGCAAACATGCCTTCACCTTCCCCAAGTTGGCAACGTGGGTTATGCCTCCCATGGAGCCAAATTTTAGCAAGGGCGTTGCCAACTTGGATTCCAAGTTGCCAACGTGCTCAGTTTCTGAGGTTCCAAATGAGGCCCGATTTTGAAGCTTGAAAATAATGTCAAACCCATATCATGATATATCATTGGAAAGCTCTGGATGTCTACTTTCAAATTCCATTGAAATCACCTCATTCGGAGCTTTGTAGCTCAAGATATACTCCATTGAAGGAGGTAAGGTCAGGCTGTCCAGCTCACCAGCGTTTTTGGCAAACACT
>NC_029785.2:73591977-73592153 GCF_000816755.2 Arachis ipaensis | reverse complement strand
ATTATACCTATGGTTGACATGTTGTTCACTTTCTTCCTCTTCTTCCAGTTTGTTAATAGGAATGACCTTAAGGGGGGAGAAAATTCAGCTAGTGGCCCCTGTCTTGGCCTCTCCTCAGCAAGCTTTCTTTTGTTAATGGCTTGATTGAGCTTGCTTGCTGGATCAGGGGGAGGGTT
>NC_029785.2:73589765-73590528 GCF_000816755.2 Arachis ipaensis | reverse complement strand
AAAAAAAAATTAAAAGAACTGTACAAAGCAAAAACAAAGAAAATGCTTAATCTAAACTACCATTCACTGAATCATTGTCAATCTTTTCCAATCCCCAGCAACGGCGCCAAAAACTTGATACGCGAAAAATTAATGTTTCACGTAATTACCGGCAAGTATACCGGGTCGTATCAAGTAATAAAACTCACTAAGAGAGAGGTCGATCCCACGGAGATTGGTAGATTAAGCAACTTTAGTTAAATGGTAGAGTTAGTCAAGCAAACATGGTTTTGATTTCATGAGATTTGTGATTTTTTGAACATAATTGCAAAAATTTAAATGGCAAGGAATTTAAAGAACTAGAAGAGAGAAAGAAGATGAAAGTAAATAACTGAAACTTAAAATGCAAGAAACTTAAATGACATTAAAGATAAATTGCAAGAAAGTAAAGATTGCAGATTTTTAAAAAGCATAAGAGTAAATAGCAAGAAATATAGAAACAGAATGCAAATGACAAGAATAATGAATTGCAAGAATGTAGAAGGGAATTGGGTAATGGATATTCAAACAACTAAAGAGCAAAACAAATGAGAATTGATGATAGAGAGGATCATTAGGTATCAGAGATGCAAATTCTCCTGAATTGATGTTGATCAATTCCTTCTCAATCATGGGTATAGATCCATGGCAACTTGTGGGTAACTGAGTCCCAATCCCTTGGTAACTCAATTTCTCTCAACACAACCAATTGCCACTCTCGTGATCTAATTGTTCATGAGAAGAG